>NC_080429.1:19549787-19864672 GCF_029873635.1 Malania oleifera | reverse complement strand
TAAGAGTTGGTTGAGCATGTCCTTCATTTCCTTCTGGAAGGCAAGGAACTCCTCCCTACTGACACCAGATGAATCGGAGGTCCATTGGATGGATTGGGATGGTTCTTTGTTATCAGGGAAGGAGGTGGAATTGCGTGAGGTTGGCATTGCTTGAATGTTTGAAAGTCAAGAGCAAGATAATATCGCCTCCTAAAAGTAACTTCCCACAGACGGCGCCAACTACACCCCGGGTCCTCCAAGCCTTTGTTCTTTCTTTCTTTCAGGTCAACGAGAGTCGACGGAGCATCCCATCCATATTTTTTACCCCGCAACAGTTGGCGCCGTCTGTGGGAACTTCTTGAGAGGTTTTCTCTTTTAATCCTTGATCATGACTACATCAGATAATTGAAGGTCAATGCATTGGCTCAATTGAGATTGTCCGAAATACCACCGTCCGACACCTAGACGTACTCGATGCCGTCTGATCCATCACCAATTGGGACCCTACCTAGTGCAAACTCTTCATTCACGGAATTGGATGGGACACTACCATCAAGAACCTCCACAATCTCTTCTCCACCTATGGTGACCTCGAAGAAGCCATCGTGATACTTGGCAAGGTCACCGGGAAAAGTAAAGGCTACGGGTTTATTACGTTCAAGCTCATCAATGACGCTTTACTTGCATTGAAAAAGCCAAGTAATAAAATTAACAGACGAATAACCGGGACCCAGCTTGCGATATTGGGAAATTCTAGATCTAATACAAATCCGACTACAATTGATGTTTCTATGCGCAAGATTTATGTAGCCAACGTGCCTATTCTCAAGGTACGATTTTTTCTCCATCATACAATAATAATTCTTAAAAAAAAAAAAAAACAAATAGATGTCATAGTTTCAACCCTTGAAAAGCTCCATCTTAATGGCTAATAATAATTAATAGGATGTTCAAGTTATTTAATTATTTGAACAATGACCTATGCACCAAATGCATAGTGGGGTCATGATAGCTGCACTGCAAGTCAAATAAACAAAGCCAAACTTTGAAATTCCAATGGGTTGGCCGAATGCACCATGGGTTTGGCAATAATGACTTTTGCACATTTATGTGCGTTGAACAGTGCTCTGAATAGTGAATTTGAAATTACTATTGGGAATTTGAGTTGAAATTACAACGCACATTGAAATTGCACAATTGTAGCAACTACAATCGGCAAAACCTCAAACAGAAAAATCAAGCTCCTTAGTGACATTCAATCGAGCACCTGGAACCCAATCAGCTGAACAATCCACACCATAATCAAAACAAACAGTAACAAAATCACCATCGTCAATGGTAGATATCTCGCAGATCTCAATCTCAAACTTCAATCTACCATTGCACTCACAACCCCATCCAACATGGGACTCACGAATCAACTGGGATACAATTGAATAATCTGAGTTTATAGACCCCACATATGACACAGACAACACAAAAATAGTCTGGGAAATCTATAACATTGCATGCTTACTTGCAGTTCCCTTTGCCATAAATGATCGAACACTTGGTGCATACACATCCAAACCCTTTGAAACAAATCCATCTCGAACCGATTAAGAATCCTAACTGATATTGAAAATACCATAACTCACATCTTTAACCCCAATGAAATCAAAACTGCAAAAACGTGTTGAATTGAACAACCATCCCAGCATCATAAATTATCAAAATGTTACTGAAGATATAACCCAAAAAATGAGCACAGCTCATTAGGTAAGGAAGAATCGGCCCAACTGATGAGCAACGCTCGTGAGGCCAGAAGACTGCCCAAAAAATGAGCACGACTCATTAGGCAAAGAAGAATCAGCCCAACTGATGAGCAACGCTCGTGAGGCTAGAAGACTGCCCAAAAAATGAGCACGACTCATTAGGCAAAGAAGAATCGGCCCAACTGACGAGCAACGCTCGTGAGGCCAGAAGACTGCCCAAAAAATGAGGACAACTCATTAGGCAAAGAAGAATCGGCCCAACTGACGAGCAACGCTCCTGAGGCCTAAAAACAGCCCAAAATATGAGCACAACTCATTAGGCCATAAATGACAAAGAAGAAGAGCACGACTCATGAAACCACAAGCAGCCCAAAATGCCTCAAGAAAAGTTGCTCGATAAAAAAAAAAAAAAAAATACAACTTTCAAACTTTGGAAGTCAGCTTCAAAAATTCGAAATTGAAGGGGGGACAACTGATATACCCCAAATATATCACTTACCATAAATCCAAAGGAGACTAGAGTCCTGCATTGATGAGGGAAATTACCACCTAAGTCAACTGCTCAGGCAGAGCAATTGACGTCAGCTCCATGATGACTAGAGCAATCTACGCCAACGTTATAAAAACCGGAGCGATTCACGTTTGCGCCATAATTCGCTAATAAATGGCACATCACCCTTGGGTCAAACTCCATCACTATAAATGGGGATTCAGAGAAGAGGCTAAGGTATCTCATTCTAAACTCTACTTTACTATTGCATAAAAAACCTTTCAAGTCAATCCCTGACTTAGGCATCAGAGTGATCCCCCGGAGTACACCCCGGGTCCTCCAAACCTTGCTTATTTATCTCTTTTCAGGTGGTCGTGATCAGGGATCGTGAAGGTTGTTCAATTTTTGGCTGCAACAAGATCTTTATTCCTTATGTTGTGATGCCTGTGCTTGGTGAATACTGGTTCTATTAGGGGATTAGGGTTTCAAATCAGTGGAAGTTAGGCTTCTGGTCTTAGGTTGAAGACGAGCTGACTTGTCTCAAACCGGTGAGTGGGTGTCAGGGTTGACTCGCATGAGTCAACTCGAGTTAGTAACAATCTTGGGTGAATCTAAGTGAGTCCAGTGGGCTTGAGTGGGGATGGCTACATGGGCTTTGGCTGGCTTATGAAAACGAAGCCCAATCTATTTTTCAAAGGGCCTAGAGAGTTTAAGATGGGAACTGGTTTCTAGGGTTGATTTCTAAAATGGGCTTGGGGCCGCCGATTTTCAAAATGGGTAATGGGCCGGGGAGTTTTAAACAGGAAATGTGCCTTGGGGTGAGTTTTAAAAGGGCTTGATTTTAAAAATGAAATGTGAGCCCAAGTAGAATGAAATTGGGCCTTAGGTTAGATTTTAAAAATGAGCTTTGGTTGGATTTAAAAAAAAAAAAAAAACAGGCCCTGGGGTTGGATTTTTCTAAAAAATGGGTTTGGCTCGGGGGGGTTAGTTAGTTAAGATGGGCTTCGAACCCAAACCCAAGTTCGGGTCACACGATTTGGCTTGAGAGATTGAACCCAAATTTGGATTTGGGTTCAGAGAAACGGGTTTAGGTCTGATTCGAGTAACTTGATCCAGTTTGAAGGTTTAAACCCTGAATACGTATTCAGCTTCAAGGAAACGGGTTTGGGTATGAGCTCAGGTTCAAGATTGAGACTCATGAGAGGGAGGAAACTTGCGAACCATATCTTGCATTCACAGATATCATATGGATTTAAACAAATTAAGAGATATGGTTTGTGATTGTTACCTCTCACTCTTTCTCCTTCGGTCTTACTTTCCACTCTCTGTGCATATCTGAGCACCTGCTCTGGTGTGATGAGCTTCTGGGCATGAGTTCCTAAACTCCTCTTTTAGGTTCGAATCAAGGGAGCACCAGGGGATGCCCCTTGGTTGGTCTGTCTGCACCTTCTCCTTTTTTCCACCCTTAGTTCTCTACTATCAATTTCGACAGAGCTTTGCCCCTCTCTGTCTCTCTTTAATTTCCCTGATCTTCTGTAGTATTTCCTTATGCTCTCTGTTTCTCCCCACCTCAATTCGACATAACTTCTCTCTCTTTTAATTTCCCATCTCTCTCTCTCTCAATCCTTGCAGGGTTTCTCTGCTTTCTAAGAAGTGCCTCTGTAGTGTGCGAGCCTATCCCTATTTATAGGGAGCTGGGGCAGCCTCTTGGCGCCAATTTCATTCCCTTGCAACCAATTTTGTCAAGGAATAATATTTCCTACATGTGTGACTGATTTGATTTTTTTTATCCTCTGCTAACCAACTCTCCCTTTCCTGAATGCAGGTGATCCTGAAGGTCCACATGGCAGACGAGGAATGAAGGGCTTTTGGGAGTTCCAAGTGGTAGCATGGTGATGGAGGGCTGGGCATCTTCATTTTTATTTTTGTATTTTCTATTTTTGTCATTTCTGCATGAATGTAACCCCGGGGTTACCCCTTGTAACCATTATTTGTATACCTTATCATTTCCTGTTTTATTTCCCCATGTATGTCTGCAGCCTTCCTTTCTATATGTTTAAAGGTCTATGTGTGCGTGTGTGCACACCTGAATGAATGATGCATGTATCCCAATGTTTACCAATTTTGACCAAGTAAATTAACCAATTTTGAATGGATAAGTTGGACAATTTTATCATAAAAAGAGCCTGGTGATTAAAGCATGAATTTACCATCTAAACAAGATCCCAACTTTAAAATCAAAGGACTTATTCAATTAAAAATCTCATTAAAAATTTAAAAGATCCAATTAAACCTTTAAAGCTCGGCTTTCAACAACACATCACTTAATTTTGAAATCTAACTCAAGGATCATCATTCAGATTTGAATTGAACTTCAAGAATGAACACTTCCTAACATTGAATAAATTTTATGAAAAATTCAATTTCCATAGTGAAAACGGCTCAAACAGTTGACTTGACTCGAAATTACAAAACTATCTTGAGGTAATTGGGACTATAATATGGGACTCCAATTATCAAGGGGCTTAAAATTTGGAACAATCAAGGCTTAATTAGTCTCAAAGTCAACTTTGTTACACCAGGTTTTTTCAGGAAGGGTTGGTATAAATTGCGGTGTTGACAATATAATTATGCATTTTTGCGAAGTGAACTAGAACCCTAATATTCTCCAAAGCGTTTAAATATATCATTACTTTGAGAGTTTTTGGTTAAAGAGGAAAATTGTGTATTGAAGCATATCATTCATAAACGATTGTATCGTTTCATTCATACTGAGCTCCAAGTTTCATCATATGATTATGTACTAGGAATTTGAATTGTATTCACTAGCTTTGTTAGAAGCAACATCGAGTGTTTTGCAGATTAAATTGTATTCAAGGTTCGATTTGTGAACCGGGTTTGAGGAGAGAGTTGTACATCTTGTAAACAGCGGATTAGGAGGAAGTTGTACCTCTTGTAAGCTGCGGATTAGGAGGGAGTTGTATCTCTTGTAAGCAGCGAATTGTAAGGGAAGTTTCGTCCCAATTTAAGGAGTAGGATTTTAGTGAAATCCTTGAGTGGATTGCTCAAGGTGAGGATGTAGGCCGAGTTGGCTGAACCTCGTAAAAATTGCATTTGTCTTTTCTCTTCCCTTAACTCTTTACTTTCCGCACTACATTATATTATTTGCATTGCATGTGGATATTAAATTATTTTACATACAATTAATTGGGTAAAACGAACTCTTTGATAAAAGGGTCAAATAATTTTAAAATACCCAATTCACTCCCTTTCTGGGATTACACCTTAATCAACACCTCCTCTGATTGATAACTGAATGGAAGAATTTAGAGTTATGATCCCCCTCAATCAACCATTTTTTTTTTCACAATTTGTCTTAGGCGAGATGCTTTCCTATTCTCCCACACCCAAATCTCCAACTTAGTAGTCAAATAATTGGCTTCAACCTCCTTAGAAAAACTCTCTTGCAAATGATTTTCTAGAGATTCCATCCTTTCCTTGGGAGCTTTTAGGGTTTCTCCCACTCTTCCAAAGACATTTTTATTCCATGCACGTAAACTAACTTTAGTTCTCTTTGGACGAATAGTAAGTTTCAAAAGACCCGAGGCCGAGTCATTCCTGATCCAGGCATCTTTAGCGCACGACAAAAACAAATCATGTGAGCTCCACATATTAAGGAACTGAAATGGGGTATGATCGTACAAAGAGAATGATGTATTCGTGTAAACATAAATTTTGACTGCTACTTCTTATCCTATCTAGAGAAATTGTTGTTCAATTCAATTTGACTAATTAATTTCTAAAGATATTATTAGAAATTATGTTTTTATCATGTTGTCAACTAAAGGCATGTCAATAAGATGCTTGGATTTTGAAAGAATTGTAAAAATAATAATTAAATTGATTAATTTAGGATATCTTTTAAAATAACATACTGTGATACTCCATGGATGAAAGACTTAAAAATGATTATATGTTACTACCCATATCAATAAAGTGTGCCTTTCTTTTTGAGAGTTTTCCTATAAAAACTTCATAGTTAAGCGTGCTTGGCTTAGAGCAATCTTGGGATGGGTGACCACCTGAGAAGTTTTCTCAGGAAGTGTGTGAGTGAGGACAAAACACACTGAAAAGGACACTTGTTGGTTTGTGGGGCCAGTCATTAGTTCGATAAGGCCCCCCCTGTTGTCTGGTCCAAGTGGAGGAGGAGAGATGCAGTGCTCCCTACCAGACCCAGGTTGGGGCGTTACAAATAGTATCAGAGCCAACACCCAACCAGAAGTGTGATGAGATTCACATCGCCTGGGTTTGGAAATGTGGGTTCGCAACGAGGACGTTGCGTTCTATAAGTGAGAAAGAATGTGATACCTCACGGATGAAAGACTTAAAAAGGATTAAATGTTACTACCCGTATCAACAAGGTGTATCTTTCTTTTCAGGAGCTTTCCCATTAGAATTTCATAGTTAAGCGTGCTTGGCTTGGAGCAATCTTGGGATGGGTGACCATCTGAGAAGTTTTCTTAGGAAGTGTGTGAGTGAGGACAAAACACACTGAAAAAGACACGTGTTGGTTTGTGGAGCCAGTTATTAGTCCGATAAGGCTTGCCCCCCTGTTGTCTGGTCCAAGTGGTAGATGAGAAACACAATGCTCCCAGGTAGAACCAGGTTGGGGCGTTACACATACGATTTATCCATTCAACAACTTATGTATTGAATGAATGTGTTTTCATTTTGAAAAGAGACTAATATATATATATATATATATATATATATATATATATATCTATCTCAATTGTGTTAGACAATAATAGAATGAAAGATTAATTAATTGTTCATAAATTTTTATTTACTCTTACAATTTTGGTTTATTTTTAACTCAAAATTCTCACAAAGTAGTTTTAGATTGAGTATTATTTAGATGTATGTTGCTTTTTGTTTTGATCACATTTAATTTTATACATATATATACACACGATCAAAACAAAAGGCTTTTTAGCTGCCATGATTCATTAGAGATGGGGAATGACATACATTGTAAGCCTTCTATTAATTATTTATTTTGTGTAATATAGATGGTTAGCCTTATACTTAAAATGTGTGACCTTTTATATTAAAATTTATTATAAAATAATGTAGAACATATGATGAGTTCATGCATATGTATTTAGTTTATTTTTATGAGGCCATTGGCTAGTAGGTTGTAGATATCTTCATAATATAACTCGAGTTCTCTTTGATGATTTCAATAAATTAAGGAGATTTTTTTAGATGAAAAATAAAAAAGTTTAGGGATGAGATGTTGGAAATCTGATTAAACTTAATTTGTTCATTGTATTTGGTACAAGAGGTAGGAAATCATTTTTATATTAGGTCATGTCTCTAAATGAATTCATGTATTTAGCTAAATAGGCCACATTAAATACATTAACATTATACCATTTGTGTTGTGTTTCCACAATATCATCAAATGAAAATTATCTTAGAACTTCAATCCTTAATTACAATATGTATATATAATCCCATATAAAAATATCAAAATACCATCATATGATAATACAATTATATTGTGATTTGATTCAAACATATTGTTTTGTACCACACGGGGTTTCGTCTCCAACACTCACGTTAAACTTGGTTTTAAGTACTCAGAAAGGTTTCGTGCATAAAGGGTTCAAGGATTAATGCGAAACCTTCCAAATATAACAAACCTCAAGTGGATAACTCTTCCAAATATGAATCATAGCTCAACAAATCGGAAAAATGAATTTCAAAGTTTGAATTGAATTTCTATAAATTTGGAAGAAATTTAATATAATTTCATATTAAATTTAAACTAAATTCACACAAATTCAAATTTAAAATCTCAATTTTATACTTGCAAATGTAATGATTTATATATATATAAGGTTTTACGTGTGAAGCATATAAAGAACTATATGCTCAAATCATTTCCATCAAGCAAGACTAAAATTTGAAAGTGTTAAATTCCTTATTTTTCATTTTAAAAAGTTAATTGCCATCGTCAACATTTGTGAACAATTCCCATTCCACACTCAGCTGGTTTCGTCTCCAATTTTCTAAACTTAGAGATTATCTGGTTTTTTAAAATCTTGTCCTTTATCACGTGTACGACTCACAAAAAAGTCATCTTAAGCGTGCAGTCTTTGTCTTCTACCTTATTTTGGTAAATGATACTCTTTAATTATATATCTTTTCTTTAGTTTTCAGCTCATACTGCCATTAAATTCTTTGTGCTCTAAAGTCGCACACACTAAAACGATCTCCATCATGCTAGTTTTAGGTAATGATACCAAGTATTTGAATATCAAATCAAAATATCCTAATTTATTAGATACAAAAAAATATTCAAGCAAAATAACGGAGGAATCTCAGGCTATCGTAGACTATCAGATATCAATCAATTTTCAGCTGCCCAGGTTATCGGCAGTTCAGCAATCGACAAAACCGTCGATGGTTTGCTGAAACCGCTGACAGGTTGTAGTAATTCTTCGACGGTTTGGTAAAGTCGTCGATGATTTTCTCCTAAAAAACATTTCGTTTGAAACCATCGAAACAATTATCGAAAGGTATATAAAAACCGTCGACGGTTGGTTGAAAAATTACATAATTTCCTTTATATATTAGAACAAAAGATGTCAAAAAAATAAAGACTTCCCTTCAATCTCCTGCAATAGACTTATCATTTTACAAAATAAAAGGAAAGATATGTATTTTTTTGACAATTTTTAAAAGAGGTTGTCAAAATTTTTAAAACTTTAAGACATATTCTTAAATATTTTAAAATTTTTAAAAAATATCAATATCTTTTATCATATTTTAAGAGATGTGCTTTCTTTCATTTTCACAAGCAACGATTTTCCCGGCAAATGAAATCTTTTCTATTAAATTCTGTCGAAATAAACAAAAATTAGGTATGTGTCAACAATTGCAACTGATCACTTGCCCCCACTCTGGTTGGACTCCTGCTTTGAAACTCATTGTTTCAAAACAGTCCTTTTTACCAATCAGCGCAGCACATTGCGCTAGGTATACAGTATTTCAGTCGCAAATCTGGAAAAGTAGTTTTATCTGTCAATAATTAATATGGATGTGTTTGGATCCCAAGAAAACAGTCCAAATAGAAATGGAAATTCTAGAAGATCTTCACTCAAACCATCCCAAACAAGATCAACAAAAGTACAATGCCTCTAAAATTGCACATTATTTTTCGTAGCACCATTTATATATATCTACTAGGAGATTTTTGGGTGATCCTGAGCTACCACAACAGCTACATTAACAGTAGTTTTGATCCATTTACGCTCAGTAAATGTATGAAAATTTAAAAGCCAGTCCGCAAAAAACACGAAAATTCCAATAATTATAATTTCGCGGCGGTGCCACGGGTGGCTCATTGATCTCCACCGAGTCGGTTAATCAATGCCAGTGCATTACTAGTCGCCCTTGCGGCATTGGCCACCCGAAACTTAACCTCTTTCTTCACATTTTCGGTGTAGGCCGGGCCTGCAAGCCCATCGATGCAAGTGTTGTCGTCGGTGAGAGCGGCACTGACCCAAGTCTGAACATTACTCAAGTGCCACTGGAAGTTTGGGCTGCTAGCCCGGCCCAAGCTCCTGAGCTCTTGGATCGATTGCCCGAGCCGGCCCATGCTGTCCTCCATCTCATCCAAACAGTCCTTGAGAGCCTCCTGCACTAGCTTCTTCTGCCCCTTGATTTTGTTCATCTTTGAAACAAAAGCCTTGGTGGAGTTGGCCTGGTTCAGGCTCAGTGACAAGGCAGTTTGGGCAAGTTTTTGTGGGCTTGTTTGGATCGCGGACGCATAGGGCAAGAGGGACTTGAGACAAAGGGCCGGGTACCGGGTTTCTCGGCACGAGCCCAAAATGAATGAATTGCTCGATTTGGAGGGAGTATGGGCAGAGACAGAGGCAGCGGCAGCGGCCACGCAGAAGATGGAGAGGAGGAGGAGGAGGGGGAGGGAGCTGGTGGCTTTGGCCATGTCTGTGGGCAGAACCAGAAGTGGTTGAATTGAAGGGTGAGCAACGAGATCTCCTTTGAACCTATTTATAGAATGTTGTATATGAATATGTTAATATGCGCCTTGGTTTGGCTTTATGGCCGGCCTAATTCTAAAGCGTCCAGGGTGCGTTCACATTCATTTATTCGTAAGGGGTCAGTATAAGAGAGGAGAAAATGGGCATTGCATAGTGTCATGCTGCCGACATTTGTGCCTGCGTCTCTCCATTAATTACAGGCAACTACAAAAGGGTTGGTTTCTTTAATTTTGGGTTCATCAATAGAGAGATGAACCAGCACACGTCTAGTTCCCTGTCAATAGTGGAGATTGGCTCATTTTCAAAACGTCTTTTGGCTTTTATGACTATGTAGGCTTATACAAATTTTAATTTAAAGTTGTGTTTGGTCTTGGCTTTAAAATTATGTTGATTTAAAGGAATTTTAATTTCAAGTTGTTTTTTTGTTGGAATTAAATGTCGAAGGTCCAAAATTAACCCTTCAATGCTTGGGAAGTAAGAAACGTGTTACAAAAATTTTAAGAAAGGAGATTAGCGAGTAAGTGTAGATTTTCATGAGGATATACTATTTTAAAATAGATATGAATGGAAATTGTGAATTTTTTTTTTTTTTTTTTTGCTAGAATTATTATTTATTTAGACTTTTAGAAATTGTTAGAGGAAAAGCTTCAAAACCTTCAATTCTCTATAAAGCACCAATTTAGAGAAGGTAATAGGTAGTGGATTACTTGACTCGTCAAGGTGAGTGAGGCAACACGAAGAGATATTTTGTAAGTGATGTGCTGTCGAGTAAAATGAGAAGTCTAATTCGTATGGATAAAATGAGTATTCCACACTTTCGTTTTTTATTGGCATCATTTGGTTCTCCTATATTTTTCTTGAGTTTTTCATTTCGCAAGTATTTGTCCTCAGTTTGTAGGTATTTCGGTTTTGTTTGTATTTGTTTTGTTTTGATGAATATGATCTTATTTAGTTTGTTTGGTTTTTGGCTTGTGTTTTGTTAGGTTTGTTTTGGTCTTGTTACTTGGGATGGTCTTACTAGTTTATTTGTAAATCTCTTGTGACTTATTTTGTAACTACGAGTTTCCTCCGCTATAAGTAAGGACTATTAATAAATTTGGGTTTTTCGTTAAAAATAAAAAAATGTGGGTGCTAACAACTAATGATTCATTTTGTCGGAATGATTAGTCAAGAGAAAAAGATTTATTTTTTTAGATGACTTCTCTAGTAGATAAATTTACGTTTCAATTAAAATACCCACATCAAGTTATATAGATTTTTTTTTTTTTCATAAATTTAAGTCTAAGATATTCTCATGTAGACTAGAGTTATTCTCTTCTGAAACACTCTAATCGATAAAGATTAGAAATTCTAAATTTGAATCTTAAAATGGGTGGGTTTGTAAAAGTATTCTTTAGGAAGGGGGGGGGGGGGGGGGATACTCTACCTCCTATAATGAGAGCCTCTGGGAAAAATAAAAAAATTTGTCACTTGGTTTGATCACATTTTCAGAATAATTTTTTGTTGTATTCATTTTCTTTTATATATAGTTCAATATTACTAATGCATTTGCCCTATCATGCTATTTATATGATCTCTAAAGTACCTCTTGAAATATGATAGTAGTGGTAGCTGAATCACTTATCTTCACATGGCCATAAAAACTGTAGCAACTCTTAGTCTTAATTACAGGAGTAATTGTGACGATTTGATTAGTCTTGATTATAGGAATGTTTGTGTGGATGCATATGACAAGTGTTGTTAAAAAATATAGTAGTTGCCTATGTGAGTCAAACCATTTATTACCAAACCATCTAGGGAATCACAAGAAAGATCATTTGTTGACTCTATGAGTCCAATCCTATTTTGATAATGACAAATCACTTGGTATTTGATCTGTGCATTGAGAATGTGAGCAAGAACATTACTTTGTGCATTGAGAATGTGAGCAAGAACATTACTTAGCATGCACGGAAGGTGATGAAATCATGGAACCCACGAGGATTAAAGCATACATAACCTGACATAATTCATGGAACTAAAAGAGTAGAAGAATGAAAATGCAAGCGTCAAGTTCAAGATCGTCATGAGAATGGGTATTTAAAATTGATGTATGTGCATATTTTATATGATATAACTAGAAGCTCAAAATATACCCTACACATGCATTTCATGAAAAACTTACAGGGTTAAACATGGACTTAGAGAACTTATTTTGAACCCTAGAAAATGTTTTATAAGAGATTAAAGTAAGAGAGTTCAAATGATTTTGAACATTAAACTGAAAATTTTGAAGTTGGTCTGCCTAGACTGGAGGAGTACCCTCAGAAGTCTAAAGATACAACCTCAGACGACTAAAGTTTTCCTTCAGACGTTTGAAAAATTTCCTTAGAAAATTGAAAAATTAGTTCAGTCATCTGAAGATTTAATTGTTGAAACACAAGACAGACAGAACACCTTCAGACGTCTAAACTTTCAGTTCAGTTATCTGAACTAGGATTTCAGAAGACTAAACCCATAGTTCAGTCATTTGACCCTATGTCCAAACTATATTTTTCAGTGCTTTAAGGAGCATCAGACATCTGAACCTGAATGCTCAGTCGTCTGAACCTACGGGAACTTTAAAAATCTGAACTTTAGCGAGAAAACACGCAAGTTATTCATTTGATCAAATTGATCAAACGATTAGGACTTATCCTAAGGCCGAAATTAATTATATAAACAACCTCTAAACCCTAGTGCCTCAATTTTGGGCATATGATTGGAAGCCTTGAACGTATACACGACTTTGGGAAGGGTTGAACATATTGTTTAGCTGTTGTCTATGATTTCAAAGCGTTTACTACATATCTAAGTTTGGGCTACATTGATTTTCAAAAGGAGTTCTAACAAATATTGTGCAAACAACTTGGGTATTGAGGTTTGGTAATCAAAATAATTGTTTGCTTATTCTCAAAGATTTTTTCATATCACAAACTTATTCTTGAATATTCATTGTGAGAAATTGATTTGGAGTTATTATTTATATATATACTTTTGTGAAAAATCACTACTTGAGAAAAAAAAAATTTTAAAACTAAAATCTTAAAGAAAGTGTTAAATAAATTTTCATTCAAAGATTTGCTATTTGATTAGTGTAAGAAGTATTTGATTGCAAATCCTAAGAGCCTCTAAATACATATTATTGAGGGATATTATTTTTGAAACTTAGTGTTTAAATCTTTACAATATTCAAAGTCATATATTTATTCAAAGATTCAACTTTACAGATTATTGATAGCATGGAGATACTTCAAGATCGAGCAGGACTCTCGCTGAATGAGAGTCAACTCCTCCTTAAGTCGCATAACATGAGTACGTGAATGATTGACATACAATTGTTTCAACTTAGACCAAGCATCACGAGCAGTGGTTGAAGCAACAATAAGTGGCATCACTGGTTCGAAGACAGATGCAAGGATGGCATGAAGGATCAACTTATCTTACTTGAGCCAACGCCAGAAGGTTGGATTGGAGACATCTGCAGTAGATGAACCGATAGAGGAGGTGCTGGTAGAAATATTCGGTGACAAATATACAATGGTATCGTCAAGATAGCCCTAGAGGTCATAGCTAATAAGCAATGATGTCAGTTGGGCGCGTCATGAAAGAAAGTTGGAAAGGGTACATCAGCTTCAGAGGAAGATGGGAGTTGGCATTGATGGCATCAAGAGGAGTGTTACCATTGCCAGAAAGCTCGAAAGTTTTGACACTAATAGACTCAGGGGAAACGGCCATAAAGAAAAAAAAAAAAAACTCATTAGAGAAATGAGCTCTGATACCACATAGAATTTGCAAATACTTTTATTGATATGAAAATGTGTTGGCTTTTTTAGTCCAATCTTTGTTTTGATGCTAATAAACACAAACGGGTCTTATGTGTGCTTTTAAGTGCATGAACAGGTATAATTCAGGTCACACATAAGATCAATAGGACATGAAAGTCATGACATGACTCAAAGCTCATGTATGACGTTTTCCATGAAAATTTAAGAGCATGGAAGATAAAAAAGACATTTATGTTTAATTTGTATACGCATTTATTTTTTATCTTTGGTATGTAATAATGCATGCATTTGCATGATATGTTTAAAATGCTCAGATGACCGAGAATGACCATAGGGACTGAATGACCTTAGGGCTTCCTTTGGTCAACCAACACCGAATTTTTTAGATGTCCTCAAAACAAAAAAGACCTAAAAATGACCCTAAGACGCTCACTCAAGCATACATGCGTTTAGTCATTTGAATAGGGTAATTGTTGGCTTAAATAGAACCGAAATGCATTAAATGTGCACACTCGGTCGACCGAACTTCCCTGTACAAAAATGCCCGATCGACCGAACGCGGACTAGGTCAACAATTTAACCACAGTCCGGTAGACCAAACTCACTGAGTTCATTTGACCTCGATCTACTGAACTCCCTTGGAGTCAACATAGTTGACCACCTAATCGACCGTGCCCATATTACATTGCAACGCCTTGGTCAACTGAATTCCCATGTGCAGGAACTCAACGGTCTGGTCGACTGACCGAGTCAGTTCATTATGCCCTCGGTCGACTTAACCGCGCAAAAGAGAAAAATTGCCCTTGGACTTACAATTCCGGTCAACCGAATCTCAAGAACTTTAGTGAACCGAACTTCCTTCGATCAACCGGTGCTCTCGAGTTGAAATTTTTTTCAAGTGTTGAAATGCCATTAAAATTTAATTAAATTTTTCCAAAATACCAAGTGTCTCCTTCAACAATCAGATTTGTTGAAAATCTATTAATACCCCCTCATTATTCCTAATTAGCAACTTTGATTAATTCTAAATTTCTCTTTAATCATTTGTTAATCAAAGTTTCCCCAACTCATTTTTATTGTAAAAATTTCTTCCTTGACAAAAAAATTTTCAAACTAAACTCTCTTACTCTCTTTCCATCCATTCATTTCAAAATCATTTTGTAAAGAGAATATATTTATTTTGGGCATTTATTTTCGTATTCATATACTATACTCTTATATACTAGTTATTTTTGAAAATCATTTTGAGAATATAGTTTGGTTTTCTCCCGAATTATTTCTTGGATAAATATCTTTTGGGAGAAAATTATTTGGTACACAAATACTTCCTTGAACATAAACTCCTGATTCTCCAAACACTCTTACTCGCAAAAATCTTTGTTGGAGAACATATTTCTCATTTATATATATATATTCATATATATTATTTGTGCAAAAATTATTGATAGAATAAAACCCTAGGTTCTCCTATATTATTATTGAAATATCTTTTTGGAGAAAATTTTTTATTAGGATTTAAAAATAATTAAGTACCCTTACTCTACTAAGCATTATTGCATATCATATTAGAGTGCATTTATTTGAGCTTAAACGTATACATCTCAACTTGTATTTTCAGAAACATTTTCATGTACAAAAATGGTCTTAATGTAATGGTTGGGTTCATCCCATTAATTGAACTGGGGAGTCTTAGCCCCGTAAGTGAGACCGGTTCGGTTTAACCCGAAAATTGAACTGAAGAGTCTCAACCCCGTAAATGAGACTAATTCGGCTCAACCTAGTAATTGAGCTTGGGTTTTCCTCGTCCCGTAAGGAGAGGATGTAAAAGGCTTTTACTCCGCCCAGTTAAGTGAGTAGGCATAGTGGAATCCATAGGGGGTATGTCCAACGCGAGGATGTAGGTTGGTTTGGTCAAACCTCGATAACAAATCTGGTATCGCTCTCTTTATCTTATTTAAATTCCTGCACTTTAATTTCATCATGTGTATGAATATTTATTTAATGTCAAAAGTATACTCATGCACACATTTGATTTAAATAAGATACTGCATACGTGTGTATTTGCTTTTATTGTTAAACACGCTTTACATACACGTATATATGTTGAATGGGATATGAACCGTAGTAAATCGATAAAACGTTTAAATTAATCGAAATGTTTTTAAAATCCAATTCACCCTCTCTCTTGGGATCACACCAATTCCAACAAAATGTCCTATATATAGGACTTGTACAAAGTATGATTGTTACAAATTTAAAAGTATTTAAATATTACAATAAGAAGATCCTAAATTATCAGATTTAAACAAATATTCAAGTAATATAACTAGAGAATCTCAAGTTATCACAGACAATCAAAAATCAGTCAATCTTCAACTACAAAGATTCTCGGTTATTCAGCAACAAACAAAATCATTGACGGTTAGCTAAAACCATCGATAGTTTCAGTACTTTGTCGATGATTGGCTGAAAAACTATACAATTTCCTTGATAGAACCATCAACAAGCAAGGCCTGGAAATGAGTTTGGACTGCTTCTAAGGTGAAGAAGAATTGCTTGCAATATGTTATTACAGAGTTGTTTCAATGTGAATACAATTTGTAATATGTAATTGTCCACTTCTTCATATTTTGCGTTAGGTTCTTTCACTCTTAACCCAAAAAAAAAAAAACTTCTTCTATAGACAGTGCACAAGGAAAAAAATAGTGGTCTTTCCACCTTATCATCCAATGAAAAGGTTCCAAATAATATATATATAGGGTCCATATACAATCTGATGGAACCACTATATGGAGTGTTTCCATGGGATGGTAAGGCCTGATGGAAAGACCGCCAATTTTTTTTCTAGTGCACGAGAGGAAAGCTCGCAATGGCACGGGGAAGAGCAAATTTCAGCCATTTGCAGCATCTTTGACAGCAGCTTGGCTTATGCAAATCTTTATTTCTTGTGGCGATTCAAGGTCCAAGGGAAGAATTTGATTTTGGTTCATCAAAACACCATTGCTCAGGAACAACCTCCTACAATTCCAATCCTCTGTCCATCATCATTTTTCTCACCCTCTCCGCATCTTCTACTCTCCCCACTTTGCCGTAAAGCCTCATTAAAATGTCAAAATTAAGTTCATTATCTGGCTCCAACTCAAAAAGCCTTTCAGCAGCAATCTCTCCAACGTCTACATTCCCATGAATGTAGCAAGCATATAGTAATGCTCCCCAGACGGTTGGACCGGCCTCAAACTCCATCATCTTCGTTATGATGTCGTAAGCCTTATTGATCAATCCTGCCCTTCCATAGAGATTCACCAGACAAGCATAGTGTTCCATGCTGGGGCATATACCATAACTGCTTCTCATAAGAGAATAGAGCTCCTCCCCATCCGCCACCAAGCCCAAGTGAGCACAGGCTGACAGTAGCGACACAAATGTGATGCCGTCTGGCAAAGCACCAGCACTCTCCATCTCCCTAAAATATGTAAGAGCTCTACGGTCTTTAGAATGAGCAGAAATTATGGAATTCCACGAGACAACATCCCTTTCTGGCATTTTGTCGAACAGCCAACGAGATCTGTGCAACTCCACCCGGGTTGAGTATAAGGCAATCAAGGAATTAGCAATGGACAAATCCCATTCATTTCCTCGCCGAATAACCCATCCATGAATCTGGGTACCAATTTTAAAGGACAGCTCAGTAGCGAGAATCGAAGATATGGCTATTGAGTCTGGCTCAAACCCATTTAGGAGCATCCCGCGAAATGTATCCACAGCCTCCGCCAACAGCTCATGGCGGATATAACCAGTGAGCATCGAATTCCATGAAACCGAGTCACGGGTAGCGATCTTATCAAACACCTTTCGCGCCTTCAGAATGTCTCCGCACTTGGCATACATGTCAACAAGAGCATTGAGAACGTGCGCATTGTCCCCGAAACCACAACGAACGATGTCACGATAAACCTTCTCCCCTACTCGAATCGACCCTATTCCCGCACAAGCTTTCAATGCTCGAGGGAAGGTGAACTGGTCGGGCTCGACGCCATCTTCCTTCATTTGAAAGTAAATTGCCATGGCATCTTCATACTGACCCAATTCGGCATACCCCGAGATGAGCGCATTCCATGGGAATGCCGACGTATCCCGCTTAGGCATTTCATCAAACAACTGGTGGGCCTTCTCAATATGCCCACTAGAAGCGTACAGCCGGAGAAGCTTTGACGAGATGCCGACATTCTTATGCAAAAGCGTTCTGGGTATAAGCTGATGAACTCGGACGCCGTAATCAATGGCTTGCAAATGGAAACATGACTCAAGGAGGGAAGCAAAGAGTTGGGGATCGGACACTTTCACACCATCACTGATGGATTTTTCCAGGTCGTTCAAGAGTGCATCGAGGGCTTGGAGTTTTGTTTGGGCAGAGGGCCTTTGGTTGATCAGAAGTGGGGTTGGGAATGACTTTGGGAAAGGAGTAGTATTGGTTTTTGTTTTGCGATGAAATTGCTTATGTTGATTGCTTTTGTGTTTCCTCTTGCTTCTGCCACAGCGGTAGAGGGCAGAAGAAGGGAGTGCGCAGAAACTTACAGGGGCGAAGGTGGTCTCCATGGGAGGATGGATTGCCATGAGTTCCATGAAAATAAATTTTATTTCCATTACTATCCTATTTTTAGATATAAAAAGTTACACCCACTATTTTGGCTAGTTGGGTATTGTCGAATATTCCCTTAATGTAGTGTTAAACATGATATTATAGTATTAATTATTATAATAAAAAATTAGTAGAAATAAATTCAATAATTATACTATTATTATATAACATAATAGTTAAAATGTGGAGACCATATTACACCCACAAAGTAATAATAATGATGATAATATTTTTTTCTCACATTGATTTGATTTGTATGTATTGGTACTAGATTTTGTGCCGAAAAGATGATTATTCTTCATATATTTTTTCATATATATTAGTTAAGATATAACGGTTGCCAAAAATATCTATTAGGATTTTTATATTAAAACAAACACTAATCTCGACATTTTTACATATTCTTAAAAATCATTCAATCTTAATTTTATATATACATATATTCACGAGATAGACACTATAAAGATGAGATTTTCAAGAAAGTCATTTAATTTATGGGACTATTTTTATTATCTCACAAACCAAATGCCATGCATCTAAAAGTCTAAAATCATGGATTTCTAACCATATAATTTGGACTTGTGTGGGCCAGATGAAACTTATTACAATTTTATATTATACTTTCCCAAATTCACATTAAAGTCAATGTCTCAAGTCTAAGTTTCAAAACTTATTAGGTTTATGGTTAAAAATATGAATTTTGAGCCTTAAATTAGGACAAAATAATTTTGTACAACATTTTTATTAAAATTTATGTAAAGTTAAGTTCTAAACTCTAACCTCCAAACTCTAAATATTCATTTATATATTAAAAAAAAAGCCGAAAAAAAAGGAGTTATAATTGGAAAAGATCAAATTGTATACATGGAGATTGAATCGATATGGTATAACAGAGACATATAAATGTTAATTATTATTTATTCTAATCTAGACATTTTTACATATTCTTAAAAATTATTGTACGAATAGTCACTACATTATTATTATTATTATTATATAGGAAATCCAGCCACCAACGAGCCTTTCGAACTCTCTGGTGCGACACCAAACCTACAGATCAGTGCCTTCCATCTTCAAGTCTCGCCGATTAAGGTAAAGTCTAAAATGCATTCTGTGCATCAGTTGGACGTTCGACCAACTCGACTCCCGGGACACATCTCCATTACCATCCACGGTCCCCGCTGGCTCACAGTGAACTCTCATCTCCCACGCTCCCCGCTGACTCACAAAGCGAACTCTCATCATCTACAGTTCTCACTGGCTCACAGAATAAATTCTCACCATTCACAAGTATTGCTAGTTCCGTGAGTGTATCTACGTGAAATTGAACCCCCGATACTCCTTACTTGCTGATGTCTTTCCACCACGCCATGCCCAGTCATGCATTGATAACATAAAAATGCCTACATGTACCAACACTTATTTGGCGAAAAAAGAAAATGAAAATCAACCCTAAAAACCAATTAATTTTAAAGAAACTCAATTGTTTCCAACTTTAAGTTTCATTAAGTAAAAAAACTTTGAACAAAAATAAAAAAAGGAAAATTGATAGGGAAATTAAGATAAAAAAAAACCAATTGATTTAGAAACGCATTAGTTTATTCAGTTAGACTTCATTACTAAACCAATTCCAGGTGGATGAAGAAATATTGGTATAATTTTAAGAAGGAAAAACGCCTATAATATATGTCACCTAACTATTGATTTATTTGGCACCAACTAGGACACTGATGTGACACCTGCTTGATACTCAATAATTTCTCAAATATTTTTCTACTATGCGACATAGCTATATATGGATGACACAAATTTTGTCATATATAACGTGGATAGCAAAGTTGTTAACAATTATTTACTTCACAATGACACGACACAACTAACAAATTTCTTGACAATTATCCATTTAATTCACAACGATGCATATGAGAAGTCTCAGGTTATAATATTAGTGATTTGCATTTTTAAATATTTTCCACGTACGTAGTAACATGACAGTATTTTAGCTACCAAAATCCTTTTTAATTTTCGATTATATAAGAAAATCTTAACATGCAAAGCATTCATATCACATTAGCACAATCAGAGGAGTCAAGGCCACCTATGGTTCCTTAGAATGCTTATGGTTGATGACAAAACTTTCCATCTTCAGGATAACCCTAGTATATTTTTCTTTCAATTTAATATTGTGCCTTGTGCACGCACAATCCAAATGCATCTTCAACATGACTAACTTGACCATTATCTAGTTCATGATGGCTACCAAAGTCCTTGACAATTATCTTCTTCACAAAGACATGTATATTGGTTTTGGGACCTCTACCATTCACTAATTCATAGCATTAGCATTTTGCATGTTCAAATAATCGCCAAGTAATAACATGACATGATATGAGTCGAGTGAAGTGGAATCATTTAAAATGAAAGATTTTGCTCATCACATGACCAAATCTTAAAGCACAAGTTACATGTATATGTTATGTACTAGTACATAACAAAGGAGTTGAGACTAGCCACAACTTACTTAGAATGTTAATAATTAAAGAGTATGCTTTCCATTTTTTTGATTACCTTAGTATGTTTTCTTTCAATTCATTGCATGCTTCTACATGATCACTTCTAAGGCATAGTTCCAAAATGACATGGCTAACAAATTAAATTCTTGACCATTATCAAGCTTATACATGATGGGGCTAGCAAAGTCCTTGACAATTATCTTCTTCACAATGATGCATACATTGATTTCCGGCACCTTTAATTCTATGCACACCAATTCACGACGTTGGTATTTTGAAAATTTAAATAATTTCCACATAACAACCTAACATAAATGAGGGTCAAGTGATGTGGAATGGTTTAAAATGAGATATTTTTGTCCATCCCATGCAAAATCTTTACATGTAGAACACTAGATCTTTATATGTGCTATGTACTAGTGCTCAGCAAAGGAGTCAAAGCCACCTACGACTCCCTTGGAATGCTGAAAGATGATCGCTAAGAATTTTATTTTTATGGATACCCGAATATTCAAAGTTTTCCCTATATATACATGCACAGAGGTAGAAGGTACAAAATGAACCGAGACAAAGAGAGAGCATTTAGTACTATGGCTTCCAATGTGGTGTTTCTCGTGCCTCTTCTCTTATTAATTGTTTGGTACAGGAGCAAAAGAAACCAAGAAGATGAAGAGTTTGGAATTAGAGGAGGTGGAGCCGCCTATTGTTAAAACCATTAAGGTTTATATGGCCACCTTATTATAGCATTTCAAAAGGTTATTTCGAATTGTCCCACACTGATTGTTTAATAAAGTGTGGAAAATTTTTCTATGCTCCCCCAGCATGCATGAAATGAAGCTCCGTTCAATTCATTTTTTTGGAGCCTTACACAGTGCGTGAGTGCATCACATATTATTCCCTCATATGGGCCCAATTTTAGCTCACTTTTACTACTTTTGTCCTTCCATGCATTTTGATTATGATTTTTCCATTTGTTAATCTTTGTTGCTTTTTTTTTTTGTTGGCTTGTTATTAATTAAGATCTATCGCTTTCCTGAACTGCGATTGCAAAACTATCTGTAACGATCTCAAAAATAATGTGTGCAAAGTGTAAATAATAATAATAATAATAATAATAATAATAATTTAATTAATTAATTATTAATTAAATAACATAATATATTAATATAATATAATATAATAATATTATAATATAATATTTATATATATAAACAATCCTTCCCGAAGAATTAGGAAGGATTGATTTTCAAATTCAACAGAGAGCCCCCCTCTTCTCGCCAAACTCTCTCTCTCTCTCTCCTCACCGCCCTCCGTCCACCTCACTCTCTCTCTTCAATTTCCCTAATATTCAGTCGAATCGACGATCAGACACCACCACGAAATCCTAACTTCAATCCTTAGCAAATTAATCGGAGTAGATTTTAGGTTTGAGCTTCCTACGCACCACTCCAGGGCCAAGATAAGGGGGATAAATTATGTTAGTTATTTTAGAAATTCACCCGGTTAAATCATGGTATGTGATTACTGGAATATTGTATATGGTTTTCTGAGTAATTTTATTTGTATGAAAATTATGATTTATTTATTAAATAGTAATATTTGATTATTAAATTATAACATTTGATTAAATTATATTTTTAAAAATATTTTAAAATTAAGTTAAACTGCAAGAATTTGATTAAATTAGATTTTTTGGAATATTTTGGAATTAAGTTAAACTGCAAGGATTTGATTAAATTAGAATTTTAGGAATATTTTTGAATTAAGTTAGACTGTAGATATTTGATTAAATTAGATTTTTAGGAAAAACCTGGTATTATGAGTTTGAGAAAATGCTAGAAAAGGTTACATATTATTTTTCAACAAAACCTATATTTTTCTTGGGTAATTATTATATAAAGAATTATTACTCAAATTGTGTGATATGAGAAATGACTATACGATTACAATTAGAATATTTTATGATGATATACAGCAGATTATGATTTTATATTGAGTACAGGAAATGTTATGTATATGATTTTATACTAATTTTAGAATTTTATGAATATGATGAAAATATGATACGGCAATTTTATGCAGTAATTTGACACGACAGATTTATGCTAAGTTACAAAATGACGGTTTTAAGCCGAGTTATGATATGATATGTCAGTTTTATACCGAAACAGTTATGATATGAAGGTTTTATACCGATTGTGATATGATAGATATGATATGACAATGAAAATACACTTTATACAGATTTATGAAATGATAATTATGAAATGAGATTACATTATCAATTATGTTATATAAATTGTACCATATGATATCAGAACTCTGATGGACTAGGTATGTTTAGAGCACGGTATTGTAGTTAGGTAGCAAGATCAGACAATGAACTTCCCCTGTGTGCCGACCCGAGAAGTGTTGAGAAGGGTAGGATAGGCGAACCAGGTTGGGTGTATAGCTGGCAGTTCTACCACAATACTATTCAGAAAGTGTCGGTATCAGAGTCGATTAGCCCCGAAGTGTTGAGAAGCAGGATACCCACAATGTGCCGACCCGAGAAGTGTTGAGAAGCGTAGGATGGGCGGACCAGGTTGGGTGAGCAATCGTGTATAGTTATATTATGTTTGACTTAGCCTGGTAGACCAGTCATGGTTAAGTCCAACCCTAAGGCCACACAACCTAATCATGCAGGATTAATTCATGATATTATGCTAGAACCATCAAGGGAAAGAAAAGGAAGTATCTTATGTATATATGTAGTTTTATGAAAACGAAATTATCTATTATGTTAAAGTATGTTTGAGTAGAAAATATGTACCTTGAAATGTATAGGTGTGAGTTATGATTGTTATACAAATGCTTTTAAGGTACAGTTTAATTAATAGTTGTAAGAACCCGATCCGAGAATTTTGAATTAAATAAATAAGAAAAGGGGAAGGAATTTAAAAAGGGAAAATCAGTAGGGCTCGTCAACGAAGCTCCTTTTCTCGTCAACGAAGTCCCTTCTATAGCTTGGCAACAAAATTCAAAGGTTTGTCGACGAAAGAATGCCGAGAGATTTTGGGAACTCTGAAATCTCAGGCTCATCGACGAGGCCACTCCATCATCGACAAACTCCCTTCTTATGCTCGTCGACGAGAACGCCATCTCGTCGACAAGGTTGGCCAAGTCAACTAAGTTATAATATCTATTTCACTCACTCACTCACTCACTCTCTCACTCTCTAACTCTCTCTCTCTCTCTCTCTCTCTGATTCGGGCTATCTGTTACCTGAATCGACGATCCGACGTTACTACGTGGATCAAGGGAGGAATCTCTACGGTTATAACGGATCGGATCTTCATTTTGAGGATTTTCGGATTTTGTCCTAAAATCGAAGTAGAGGTCCGATTTCATTTTTGATTCAGTAGATATGTAGTAGATAGGATTATATTGAAGTTGTGTCCTTCGATTTTTAGGTTTTGGGAACTCGATTCGCTGTTTTGGAGCCGTTTAGTTTGTGTTTTGGTTTTTAGGGAAAGGTAAGGGATTTCTATTTATATCAATTATTTTTGTAATCTAAATCGGTAAAACTATGTTTTACGATTCTACGGATGTTTTGGTTACTTATTTAGAAAAATCTATCAGGTGAAATTAAGGGATTTTTGGGTTTACAGTTTTTGGAAAAATTGGGGATTTTGGGTATCATCTCCATTTTTGTTGAAAAATTATATATTTGGTTAAACTGTAATATAGAGATGATTGTACCTTTGATTATGTTAAACTGTATTTTCGGAGTATATGTTATGAGATTATTTGTTTACCCAAATAAGTGTGGAATGAGGTGATATATTGAATGATATGTTTTGTGAAAAGGCGTGTCAGTTAACTACCGTAGGCTGTGAATGATGTATTTTGTGGAAAAGTGTGCCGGTTAATTAGCATAGGCTGTGAGTAATTGAAATGAGATATAGGAACATTAGTTCCAAATTATTCCAGGTTTTGTGAAAATGTCAACTCGGGATAATACCGTAGAGGATATATCAAAGCGGATTGGATGAAAACATCGCAGGCTGAGATATTGAGCCGAGTCAAAATAATACCGTAGGCTTAGATGTCCAGCTTTTGCCGAAGAGTGTGCAATACCACTAGACAGGTCGATTTATACCGAAGGGTGTGAAAACACCAAATCTGCACCGGTTCAATGCTGCGGGGGCTTATGCTATGTCAGGTTACAGGGGACACTGGCTTTTTCCAAAAGGTGTGAAATACCACTAGATAGACCGGCTTTTGCTGAAGGGTGTGAAATACCACGAGAGCCAGCTTAGGTCGAAGAGTGTGACGACACTAGATCGTATTGCTTTGTATCGTATATATAATGGAACTGTATCGTGAAAATACTGGAATTATAAAATGTTTATGTTTTACCGTTAAAATAACACTCATGTGTCACACACTGATATAACATGTTTCTCCCTTACTGAGAGGTGTCTCACCCCTATCATACAAATGTTTTTCAGATCTTTCGAGTAGTCGACACTAGCATCCTAGCGTTTTAGGAGAGTGGTTGTTGGTTAGCTTTGTAGGAGTACTTGTGTAAGTACTTTTTTTTGGCCGAGTTGTCATTTTGGGTTATATAGACACCTAGGGTATATTATGTATTTTGAGAATTAGATCCTATTTTAATATAGACTCTGGTATGGTAATATAATGTAAGAGGTTGAATTATTTTGCTGCGTATATTGTGTATTTGATTGTTGATAGGGTATACATGAACCCCACGGGATCGGACCCTTATATTGTGTAGTATCATTGATGGTTGTATGATACAGGGACAGGTTAGGTAACTAAATCACACCCAGGGGCCCATTTTCAGGTTTAGGGTATGACAACTTGGTATCAGAGTCAAGTTGTTAGGTCTTGTAGACTTGGTTAGGCATGATTATGTGAACATATCAGAGTATAAGAATGTAGGGAATGGGTAGAGTAGGTTGAGGGTTGTCTTGTAGCTAGATAGAGATTCATTGACGGTGTTCTGTGTTTTTCCTAGAATGATGATTTTAGTAAAATCACGGCAAACCATTGATGGTTTCGTGTTTGTGCGGTAAGGCAAACCTGGACCTGAGAGTCTAGAAGTTAACTAGAGGGTCTGACCAGATTGTGGCGAAGAACTGGGTGTAGAAGACATAAAAGATACTGAAAGTTCTGCCCTGCACTGATGAGCATAAAGTTCTCTATGCTACATTTCAGCTGGCAAGAGAGGCTGAGAGGTGGTGGATGACTGTGAGTCTACTTGAGGAGAAGAGAATTGATTCATCAGTGATGACGTGTAGTCATTTTAAGGAGGTATTCTTTGAGAGATACTTCCCGACTTCCGTCCGTGACGAAATGACAGATGAATTCTTGAGTTTGACTCAAGGGACTTCGACAGTGCAGAGTTGTGTAGTTAGATACATCGAGTTGTCTCACTTTGCGTCGTGTATGATCTTAAACAAGTATGAAAAAGCTTGGAGGTTCAAGAAGGGCCTGAGGAAGGACATCCGTAGGCTAGTGGGAATGTTGCAGATTCAGGAGTTTCCTGTTCTGGTGGATAAAGTCGTCGTAGTTGATGCTGGTCTTCAGGAGGATGGGGTGGTACAAGAACATAAGAAGAAGACAGTACCTTCTGGTTCACAGACTGGTTCTAGACAGGGATAG
Organism: Malania oleifera; assembly: GCF_029873635.1. Classification (NCBI taxonomy): domain Eukaryota; kingdom Viridiplantae; phylum Streptophyta; class Magnoliopsida; order Santalales; family Ximeniaceae; genus Malania; species Malania oleifera. Next base: position 19,837,749 of record NC_080429.1, on the reverse strand, counting down.
TGGAAGAAGAGGAACAATGGTTCAGATAATCGTCAGGGCACGGAACCGCGGGGTCTACAAAGGGACCGATCTCGCGAGCGTTGTACCAGGTGCAACAAATGGCATGATGGTGAATGCTAGCTGTTTGTGGGTAACTGTTAACGATGTGGCGAACTGAGCCATGTATCCCGAAACTGTCGTACACTGATGAATGGCACACCTGCACCAAGTCAGAACCGGGGAAAGAACCAAGTACATCGGGAAAACACAGCTCAAGTGAGGGTGTACTCACTTACTCCAGCGGATGCAGAACACGCTGGCAACGTGGTGACGGGTACCATGTTACTACTTTCAAATAAAATTGTCTTATTCGATTCAGGAGCAACTCATTCATTTATATTTGCAAATTTTGTGAAACTATGTGGGTTGAAACCCAAGTGATGGATGAGGGGCTATCTGTGGCTACACCATCTGGGAGTGTGGTGATTTGTAGGAAAATACTAGAGGACTGCCAAGTGATACTATCGGTGAACCTGGTGGTGTATGATATGTACGGTTTAAATGTTATACTAGGGATGGATTCGTTATCCTCCAATTTTGCTGTGAGTGACTGTCGCAGGAAAGTGGTGGTGTTTAAACCTCTTGGGGAATAGGAGTATGAGTTTGTAGGATCGTATGTGCGTTCAACGCCACAGATTCTGTCGACTATGCAAGCAAAAAGGTTACTCTTGGACGGTTGTCAAGGGTACCTAGTGTAACGCCCCAAAAAATTAATATGCATGGAAGTGTAAAAAATAAATAAATAATAATAATAATAATAATTAATTAATTAATTAAAATTTAAATTTAATTAAATAATTATTATTAATTAAATTATATAATATAATATATTATATTATATTATAAAGTTAGTAACTTCAATCTTCTTCTGGAACGAATTTAGATTCTTTAGGGAAGACCAGCACTCCGTCTCTCCCTCATCTCCTCTCTTCCACTCTCCTCAATTTCTTCTCCAACATTCGACTGATCGGAAATCCAAAGATACCATTGGGTTCCTACCTCCGCCACCAACATTCCTACTTGAACGAATTTGTCGTGGAAGCGACGTAAGCATATCTCTTAAGATAAGGCCAATTTTCACACTTGCCTCAATTTTTCTTAAATCTTAAACCCAATTAATGAACGGAAATTGTCAGAAGATTCGCAAGGAGATTCTCCACAATCTAGTTGGAGCAGGTTTTCGAGTTGGAGCTTTGAAGCACCAACCCTAAATCGGGGGTAAGTTTAACAATTTAGACTTTTAATAGGCTATTTAAGGTATTCAGAATCTAAGAAAATTTTAGAGAAAATTACTCTGAGGATTGTGATGAATAATATGGTAAATTTTGAATTTTAGGGTTTCGGGAGTTTGAACGTCGTGGGGCGTAGGTCAGGGTTCTATCGGACTTTTCAGGAGTCAGGTAAGGGGATTAAGTTAAGTCGGAATTTTATTAAATATGAACTGATTAAATTGTTATATATTTATTTATTTATTTATTCACGTATTTAAGAATTTAAAGGTTATTTCAAAAACCAATCGTTCGAAATGAATTTTACAAACTTAGGATATATGATATGGTATTTTGAATAAAAACAAATGGTGAAAAGTTTGGTTGTTTATATGGTTATGTTTAAATGTTGAAATTGTGTGACCGGTGATTATTTGGTAGGATTTATTGTTTAACTAGATTTGAGATTGTTTGTGAATACTGGAACTGTTTGTGAAATATTGAAATTGTTGTAAAAAATACTGAAACTACTTGTGAAAAATACAAGATTTTGAAATAAAGGTCAGTGGCCGAATATTGTTTGATTCGCCAAAGGTCAGGATTATTATTTGACGACTGAGGGCTGGGGTTTTATTTAAACGGTTGTGAGTCGGGTTGAATTTGGGGTCGAGAGCCAGGTTTATGGAATAATAGAAAATATATATAAATTGATATTTTAAATGATGATTTATATTATCTAAATTGCATGATATGCTTTAAAAACCCTGTGGACCAGTGTATTGTGAGCATGGTACCGTTGCTAGTTAGATTATGTGCACCCACACTGTTCTGGATAAAAGTGTAAGGGGTACCAACCGACTGCCTGCGTGAAGTTGAAGTAAGGGCGTCGGACTTACAGCTTTGTTGTGGATGCCTACAGACGTGCTTGCAGAGGATGTTATTTTTTTTTTTTACTTTGTTGGGTTGATCACCCAGGCTTAGTCCAACCTTCGGGTCACACAACCCGTGCCATGGGAGAAGTAAATGACGTGTTTGTCACAAGAACTGTCTTATATGCATATCTGTTAATTTATGTGAATACAAATAATTAATAAGATAACTTCGAGGACTTACTGAGACAAGTGAGTGCCCTAATAGCAGTAATGGTATTAGAGTAGAGGGAAGCTACTTGCATGAACGGGTAATCTTCTCTATCATCAGCTAATAGTGTGTGTGAATGTAAAATAAGAATGATTTCATAAATGTGTTTATCTACTTAGTGAACTGATTATTTTCTGTACACTAAATGCATGTTAGCCACACACTGACATTAACTTAGTTTTTCTCTTACTGAGTTGTGTCTCACCCCTACTTTACAAACTATCTTTCAGGAAATTCAGGGAAACGTTCCTAGCAGGCTAGAGGGGCTGAGATGGTAGTATAGTTTTTTGTATGTGGTGAGTGTAGTTTGAATTGGTTTTTGTATAAGTATAGTACGTTGGTTTGTAATAAGGATTTTGGAACCTTTTTGTATATAAAGGTAAGCTTGAATTATTTTTTTGCTTCAATAAGAAGTCAATTGTTTCTTGTTGTTCCATTGCCCAGCATGGCCAAGGTATTTTCTTTATTGCTTCAAGAAGAAAGTCAGAGACAACTAACTAATTTTTCAGGTACTGAAACACATGCTTTGTTAGCCAAGCCATACACTCAGTCTACTCAGAATACTCATTCCAAGTTTTCTAAAGACAAGTCGAAAAAATCTTTATTACATTGTACTCATTGTGGCTACAATGGTCATACAATTGATAAATGCTTTCAATTGCATGGTTATCCTCCTGGCTAGACTGGAACTAAGGGAAAAAGAAATACTCCCTCTGCACATGCTGCCATTACAACTGAAGAAGTCTCCAATCAAAGTAGTAATAAGAACCAAAGGATTAGTTTAACTGCTGAAGATTTCAATAAGCTCTTAGCTCTTGCCAATTCAAATTCATCTACTCAGTCCACTAGTTTATCCACAACATCAATAAATCTAGTCACTACCCCTCATTTTTCTAGTAATCCTTTCAATCACTGTAATTATGCCTCTACCAAATTCAATTCTGAATTTTTTTGGATCTTAGATACTGGTGCAACAAATCATATGATTTGTTCACTTCGACTCTATTATTCCACTCCTAAATCAGTTTCAATTTCCATTAATCTCCCTAATGGACAAATTGTTCCAACATTATATACTGGAACTATAAATCTTTCTAGCACAATATTTTTAAATAATGTCTTATGTGTTCCAAGCTTTCCATTCAATCTATTGTATATTCCTAAACTAACCAAAGATTCGAATCTTTGTATATCCTTTTTTGGTTCTTATTGTCTTATACATGACCAATCAATGAATAAGATGATTGGGATTGCCTTTGAGAAACAAGGACTTTATCACCTTTCTCAAGTTTCATCGAAAGCAAATTCCTACCAGCAATCTTTGTCAACCCATTCTTTGCATTCTACACCATCCTTTGCATCAACTATCACTAAAAATCTATCAAACCTTTGGCACTACAGATTAGGCCATATTTCGAATTCTAGAATACCTTTCCTTCGACAGATAGACAATTCAATTGCATTTGATTGTATAAATATCTGTGAAATTTGTCCACCAGCAAAGCAAAAGAAACTCTCTTTTCATGTATCTCAGCATACTTTTAATAGAAAGTTTGATTTGATTCATTGTGATATATAGGGTCCATTTGCTACTATCTTATATTCTGGTTTTAAATTTTTTTTAACCATTGTAGATTATTCACAAGATGTACTTGGGTTTATTTACTCAAAAACAAATCTAAGGTTTCATCTTTGCTGCCAGATTTCTGTAAAATGGTTTTAACCTAGTTTAATACTCCTATCAAAACCATAAGAGCAGACAATGGTTCAGAATTTATACTCACAGACTTTTATGGAGCATATAGCATTTTACATCAACGAAGTTCTGTAGAAACTTCACAACAAAATGGAGTTGTTGAAAGTAAACATCAACACTTATTAAACACATCTAAAACATTGATGTTTCAGGCAAACTTACCTTTGATTTTTTGGAGTGATTGTATATTGACTACAGCACACATAATAAATAGAATTCCAACTCCTCTTCTCCAAAACAAAACACCTTTTGAAATGCTATTTCACAAAAACCCCAAATCTTTCGCATTTAAAGGTTTTTGGTTGCTTTGCATCTACAATTGCTAATCATAGAAAAAAGTTTGATCCAAGAGCAACTAAATGTCTATTTTTAGGATATTCTTCTAATGTCAAAGGTTATAAACTCATGCACTTAACCACAAATAAAATCATCATTTCCAGAAATGTTGTGTTTCATGAAACCACCTTTCCTTTCAAAAATTTTCCACTTAATTCTGACATATCAAATTTTTTGTTTCCTCCTTCAGAATTCCAACATGATTCTTCTAATCCTATCCCTTCTGTTCCAAATAATACCTCATTAACTTCTCCTGCATTAGACTCATCTCACATTAACAGAGATCAATCTAAATCAGCAGCTTCTATTCCCTCTAGTTCATACAATAATACCTCATTAACTTCTCTTGTATTAGACTCCTCACATTGACAAAGATCATTACGAATCAGCAGTTTCTATTCCCCCTGGTTCATGCATCAAAAAATCATCCAAAATTAAACACCCACCAAAATTTTTGCAGGATTATTATTGTGGTAATGTCTCATTGTTTCTGTATGTAAACAACTCATCTGCTTCCATTGATTGCCCCTCTAACACAAGTACTCTCTATCCTATTTCATCTTTTATTTCTGTCAATAGACTTTTAGCATCTCATGAGGCTTTTTTAGCTTCAATCTCCATCACCAAAGAACCAAAAACATACAAACAAGCAGCAAAATTACATGAATGGCAAGTTGCAATGAGAAATGAACTCAATGCTTTAGAGTTGAACAAAACTTTGGAACTTGTTACTCTCCCTCAAAATAAACAAATCATTGGTTGTAAATGGGTCTTTCGAATGAAATACAAGGCTAATGGAACTATAGAAAGACATAAAGCAAGGCTAGTAGCCAAAGGCTACACTCAACAAGAAGGATTAGACTTCTTTGATACTTTTTCTCCAGTAGCAAAAATTACTTCAATTCGATTATTGTTAGTTATTGCTGCTATTAGGAGTTGGCATATTCATCAATTAGATGTAAATAATGCTTTTTTACATGGTGATTTACATGAAGAAGTTTACATGGAAGTGTCTCTTGGTTTAGATGTCCAACAGCCCAATTTAGTTTGTAAACTACTAAAGAGCATCTATAGCTTGAAGCAAGCCTCTCGGCAATGGTTTGCAAAACTTTCTCAAGCTCTTCTTGATTATGGTTTTACTCAAGGACAATCTGATTGCTCACTTTTCATTAAGAAAACTAATAATTTTTTCATAGTTTTACTCGTATATGTAGATGATGTTCTTCTAGCTAGTGATAGTCTAAGTGAAATTCAGCAATTCAAGTTATTTCTACATGATAAATTTACAATCAAGGACTTGGGACAGCTGAAGTACTTCTTGGGATTGGAGGTAGCCAGATCAAAGTCTGGAATTTCTCTTTGCCAAAGAAAGTATGCTTTCGACATACTCCAAGATACAGGTATCATAGGTTCCAAGCCAGCTACATTCCCAATGGAATCAAATCTTAAACTTATTGCAATTGATCCCAATCTCTATGAAGATATCTTAGGTTACAGGAGATTAATTAGCAGACTATTATATTTGACAATTACAAGACCTGATCTAGCCTATTCTGTTCAGGTTCTTAGTCAGTTTCTTGTTAAACCAGTAATATCTTATCATCAAACTGTCATTCGTGTGCTTTGATACTTAAAAGCAACACTAGGCCAAGGATTATTTTTCTCTTCATCTTCAGATTTAAAGTTGAAAACCTTTTCAGATAGTGATTGGGCAGGTTTTTTTAAACATCAAGAGAAGCGTTACTGGTTAAGCCATTTTTCTAGGAGACTCATTAATCTCTTGGAAATCAAAGAAGCGGGGCACAGTTAGCAGATCATCTGCAGAAGCAGAATATAGAGCTCTTGTAGCCACAACATGTGAGGTGCAGTGGTTACTCTTTGCTCTTCAAGATCTTAATGTTGCTCATCCTCAACCATCATTGCCATACACTGACAGCAAATTAGCTTTGTCTATTGCAACCAACCTAATACAACATGAGAGAAATAAACACATTCAAATTGATTGTCATCTTGTTAGGGAAAAACTGCAGCAACATGTAATAAAGATTTTTTATATTCCCTCAAGATTACAACTTGCAGATATCTTTACAAAACCCCTCAGTTCACTGCCTTTCCATCATAATTTGCGCAAGATGAACATTATTAATATACATGCTTATCTTTTGTGTAGGGGGGGGGGGGGGGAAGCGTCGGAGTATAGCATCTCACATTGACAACATGGAATTAAAATCCAAGGAAGAAAAGCTCAAGGCAGAAAAAGGAGGCAAAGAAGACTCAAATGAAGACTTAACTGATTAGCTGTTATAGTTATTTTCAGTTACATTGTTATGGTCTTCTAAGTAGTTTATAGATTACAAGACTTCTCTGTATTTGATACACTTTGGAGAGTTGAATTCTCTGTTCTTCATTTTCAGTATATACATTCTCTGTTTCAAATCTGATCAATCAGATTCTTTCAGTTTCTTTTCTATTCTGTTTCATTGAGTTCTTAACAATACATACATACATACATACATACATACATACATATATATATATATATAAAAGGTTGCAACCGCACTATATAGCAATTTCTGATCACAGGAAAATTTAAAATAAAAATAAAAAGGTTGAACAAAGCACCTGACCTGAAGCAGAACACTACTTTTATTACAGCTTAAAGCTATATATATATACATAAAACGTGTAAAGTAAAGAAGTCAGAGAAAATTAGAAGGAATATATTACCCTTTAAGCCGCCAAAGTTGCCTGCATTATTGGATTCCCGTACTCCACAAAATTAAAAAGCTATAAACCTACCCGTTTCTGCAGGATCAAGGCAGGGGGACAGGGGACTCTAAACCAAAACCAGGGTCTCCCTTTGCTTTGCCCTCTCCTTCAGTATATTTAATTTCCTCTTCACTGAATCACCTGCAGCAAAATAAAGTCTATATAGTGATTGTAGTCGTAATTTGTTAACAAATGTCCAGCTCTTCCACCAACAAAAGGTAATTTACACCATGAGGTCCAGGGTTGATTTGTGATTTACTCAAAAGTTCAGAGTTTCAATTTAGCTTACATGAGTTTCTTGAACAGGAAATTGAACTATTATGAATATGAAACTTCAAGGATCAAATTGTCACAATAAATTTGAGTGAAGATAAATTTAGTGAAACTTCAGTGGACTTGTGATATAATTTACCTACCAACAAATAAATAAATAAAACATTCTGTTACTATTTGAATGCTGTCAAGCCCATTTGGACTTTGGATTAAAAGACTATTTCAGCAGCAAAAGAATGGAACTGTTGTGTTATATAACCCAGCCACTATCCAACGGAATAGAGTCAATAGACCATTTGGGCTTGGGATAAAACACGCACGCTCACTTACGTGTCATAAGCTACTTTTTGCTATTCAAAAATAGGTGTATGTCTGTATATACCAAATACAATTCCTAAAGGAGAAATTTAATGCACATCATCAGCACATGAGATTGTCCTAAAGCATATTAAGGATGCAGGATCCATGCAGTCAACCCCAAATAGTTGGAAAGGCTTTGTTGAGTTAAGTAATGGTTTAGGGTCTCGATACTCCTACATATCATTATAGCAATAGGAATAGAAGTATCAGTTGCAGTGGTCACTAGTGATTGTACTACTACGCAACAGCCACTACAGCTGCCATGACTTTGTTTCAATAATTTTTTTTTCCTATTTTGATCCCCATTCTCTCAATCTTTTCTTAGGCAAATCAATCCCAAATTACCATGATGAGAACAAGTCACAAGAGGGGGCGAAGATTATAATGAGGATGATAATAATACAGAATTATTTAATTTTTTTCAATATTCATAAGAGACGCATTCATTATAGATACAAATATGAACAATTTTCTGTTTTTAAAAAGTTAGATATTTTGATAATGGGCAAAAGACGCTCACCTCCCCTAAAGTTTGGCAAAAAGACAGAGACCCCCCCTAAGATTTCAAAAATCTCAAGGACCTCCCCTGAGGTTTGTCAAAAATGACACAAACCTCCCTTGAGGTTGCAAAAATACCACAAACCTCCCCTGAGGTTTGCCAAAAAGACATAAACCTCCCCTCAAAAAATTTCTCCTTTTGCAAAATACAAGAGGAGGTTTGCATCTTTTTGACAAACTTCAGGGGAGATCCTTGAGATTTTTGAAACCTCAGGAGAGATTCCTAAAATTTTTGAAACCTCAAAGGTTATTGTCTTTTTGTCAAACCTAAGGGTAGTTTAGTGTCTTTTGCCCTTTGATAATATTAATAACTTATCATTTCTTTCTGTATTGTTTCTTCAACATTCTTTTCTTTTCTAGTTATTGTTTTTTTCTACTTAATAATTTTTCTAGTGATCAATTTATGTTTGTGTTTAGCTAATAAAATAGTGGAACCCATTTATTTTATGTTTTCTATACTTAGTAGATTAATGGAGTATATCATACAAGCTTATGTATTTTGCTACATTAGTCTATTTATCATATATAGTTTTTTGTCCATAGCATTTTAAAATCAATGTAAATCTTTACTAAACAATGCTTGAAAGAAATTATAAGATTTAAAATACATTAAAAATATTTTTTAAGAAGGCTTAAGGCTTAAAACATGCAAATATTCCAATACAGATAAGGTTATGTATGCCTTAAAAAAAATTCAGTGTCTTATGCCCACTTCCTGTTACATCTACTACTCCCACTTTCCACAACAATTATTGACATTACATACGCTATCTATTACTGTTATTAAAGCCATGGCAATCCGTTGAATGGAGCATAGGCAAAAGCAAGACTCCAAGTCTACAGCAGAGGAGAACAACAAAATATAAATTTAAAAAAAATGGGTTTAAAAATTAAAGAGCCCAAAATTTGATATAGCATATAAAACTTAGCAATCAGAAGAGTCCCATATATTTCCAGCCTGGAGTCCCTACTTTGATTGCACAAAAGGAGCAAGAGATCATGAAAAGATTTTCTATATAAATGCTGCATGGAGACTCAATTAAACAAGGTCTTTCAGTGTCGTGTGGGGAATTATTTCTATACCAATATAACAACAGTTAATGGTCACATGTTTTCATACAGAGTCCAAGAGGCATTTGACAAGGGACCAGCTACTTCCTTTAGGCTGCTTATTCAGCATACATCTTTTAGGCATAGAATTAGGAAAATATGATTGTATGAGACTTTTGTTGTGTTGTGTAGTTCCCTGTTATGATTGTTGGGGTTTTTATGTAATTATTCTGTTCTCTGTTTTGGTTAGTTGTAGGTATAGATACTTGGGGTTTGTGTTGTATAGGACAGTGATCATTTTGAAACCCAACTTCAGTTCAGTTTCCAATTTTCATTTTTGGTTAGTTGTAGGTATAAAATACTTGGTTAGTGATTGGGATCGGACTTGTGCATGACTACAAGTCCTATGAAGCATTCAAAGCTCAAAAATCACATGAAAAGCCCCAGAAATGAAGCAATGTTCACCTTCAACTTCCCCAGAAATTGAAGTCATGCCACTCAGTTTTCCAACAGCCCTTTCTGGAAGATTTTCACGACATCAGTCACCATTGAAAATAGAAACCACTGAAAGGCCCACCTGTAAATTTCATCGCCGTCTGACCACCAGTGAAACCCAACACACCAGCCAAATATTCCCAGCTAGCCCCCTTTCAAAACCCTAAACTTTCATGGCTTTTCTTAACACACTGCCACCATAACTGTAATCAAAGACCATCACTGGCAGCCCACACACCGGCGGGGCACATGGTACAGAATCAAAACCTTTGGTAACCTCCAGGTTCACAAGAAATTGATCCCAGCTGCATTTTTTTTTTTTTTTTGCCCAATATTTTGAAGCTGAATTGAGGAATTAAAATGATAGTGCATGTTACATGTTTTGAGAAATTGCATGACTGCTGAAAGCTTCAGACTCATTGCAACTTTGCTTAGAGTCTTTGGTGAGGTAACCAAAATTCTCTCATTTATCTTGATTAATCTTTACATGATAGGAAATTTAGTAATTTGCATAATTCCAGTTTCTTGCTACCATTTAAAAATAAATAAATAAATAAATAATTTGCCCTTTTTCATATATGTTCCTGTGGTTCATTCATTGCTTGAATCCTTGTTTATATCCATGGCCTTGTTGTCATACAGTGTTGGAGCATGCCAATTCATGTGCATTATGTCCAATAGCTTAATGTGAGCATTGTAATCATTTTAGGATTCATATCACTTGTAGTTAAGTTTAGTCTTCCTCGGCATTGTTGTACCATACTGCATTATCCATGGCCACCAACAAAATCACTAAAACCATCCCCTCCGAATTTGCATTAATTGACACACAATCTTTGTCTATCCTGTTAGGCGCCATTTAGATAATCCAAAAATTTGAGCATCTCACCAAATAATTTCCACAAGTCATGTAGTTGTTTGGTAAATGCCCTACAGTAGATAGCCTAGAACAATCAGTTAGGCCCCAAATGAGTCCCCATATTCAGTAGGGTCAGTTCAAGGCATTCTTCCCACTCCAGGAGCTCTTATAGCACCCAACAAGATTACTCAAACCCCAAGACAACCTAGCAGGCCACTTCAGCATGAGTTTGACAACATAGGGTACCAAGCTAACCCTAGGCATACACGACATTCCCCAAGGCATGACCAAGAGGACTATGGAAATATCGCTATGAGGGTCAAGGTAGATGAGCATACCTATGATGGGAAATTAGATCCAAATTCCTTCTTAACTTGGGTGAATAATGGAGAATTATTTTGAGTGGTACTGAATTTGAAGTGAGGATGAAGTTCAGTTTGGCAAGATGAAAATTGTAGAACCTGCCAAGAAGTACCAGCGAACTATTCAACAAACCCTCAAGCGGTTAGATGAACCTCCCAATACAAAAAGGAAGTTATGAGGCAACAGTGAAAAAAATTACTTCCATCCTTCCTATAAGAACCAACTGCTTAATGACCCCTTGAACCATCGACAAGACACCACTGTAGCAAGTTATGTTGGGCAATTTGAGCAGCTGTTACTAAGGAGTGGTATTGTTAAGGTCACACATCACACGTTCACCACATTCATGAATGGTCTTAAAAAGGCTGCTAGGAGAGAGGCAGCTTATCAAAAAGCTATTGCCATTGAAAAGTACTTCAAGATCCCTAGTAGGTCATCATCTCAGGCGAGTGAGTCACATCAATCCATATCCTTTTCCTCAATCGTCTATCATTCCTCAGCCTACTACCTCTAAAGAGAATACTGGGAGACAGCCCATTATGTTACCTTTTCTAATGAGCCTAGTATTCCTCAAGCTAATAGCTCATCTGTGCAGTGCCATTGTTGTCACGCTAGAGGTCACATAGCTAGTCATCCCCAATGAGCCTTCACTTTGGAGAATAAGACTAATGGTATGATCAACTGTGAGGATCAAGTTGCAGAGGTTGTTGAGTACTAAAGAGACGAGGGTGAGCTTGTTGATAATTTTGACAAGGATGATAACCGTGTTATCTTCACAACTGAGCAAGCTGATTATTTTCACACTTTCAACAGATGTGGGAATAGGACATGTAAGATGGTTATTGATCGGGCAGTAGCACAGTTCTAGAATCTTAATCACAATTAGTTTCATACAATTTATATCAATTCCACGCCAAATCAAGTCAAGTCTTACTAGAGAATCAAAAAAAAAAAACATCCAAATTGTTGCTGAATCTATCGACTCACCCCTTGAATCGAACAAATCATACTGAATCCATCAAAATTCACATAATTCTAAATCTATCATGTCATATAAGACCTAGCTTGTTATATTTTTTTTATTGGTTTTTTATTTTACATGATTACCTTCCATTCCTTGTCTACGTCTTTTTTGTGCTGAAAATGTGGATAAAAGAAAAATTTAGGTCTTATGTAGTCTTCACAAAATCATTTTTCGCTCTGAGGAGTAAAACATTCTACCACTGAGAAGAAGGGCAGGACACTTCGGCTAAGGTGGTGGAACTTACATTTCATTGTGTTGCTGCAATCAGAGGTTAGTCATTTTTAGTACTTTGCTCAATTATTTCTCCATTTTGTTTAAGTTAATTATTTTTCTTTTTCTTTTTAATTAGAAAAATGATATGCATGAAATATATATATTATTGTTGATTAAAACCAATAGTTAAATTTTTCATTATCTTTTCTCAATTCCTTCCCTTAAACAACATAAAGGTCATTTTTAGTTAATTTTTCTTCATGCCTTCCCTTACTTTTAATTGTTTAGGGGAAGGACACACATGAAATATAATTTTTTTTTATTGCAAAAATTTAAATGTATATTAATAGGTTATCTGTTGATTGTAAATGGTCAAAATTTAAATGCATTTGCCTATTTTGTTGTATATTAGTATATGAATGTCAGTTGGAACCGATTTTGGAAATTTGTGACAAATATTAAAATCCAATTTGATTCTAGATTCCTAAAATTGGGCTATGATTCACAATTTAAATTTTGATTTGACACTTATCAATAGTAGCATGAGCATGATATCCAAATCTGCTGCAGGTAGATTGAACCTTAAAGAACAGAGACACCATATTTACCTAGAACTTGGTGTGTTTCTGGTCACGATACAAGTACAGGAATGAGGGATATGCTACTTAAAGAGGTACTTAGTCTTTGGGGAGTAGGCTTAGTTGAGACGCCTTTTTTTGGGTTGTGGTGTACTTGAACCACTTATTTGGGTTGATTACTGGGTTTATTATGTCGGATTGTGATAAGTTTTGAATTGTTTACTTAGGATAGAATATAGAAGTCATGACTATTTTAGCAACAATATCAATAAACTCAAATATACGTGTATGTGTGTGTGTGTGTGTTTGAACTTTTAGTTTACTAATTTACACACAAGTTGCAAGCATTCATTAAAAGTAGTACATATTATTAATTTGTTCATTTATTCACATGCAATGTGTCACAATCCACAATCGGCATGCACTATGGAGACCTTGATCACACAAGGACAGAATGGGCTTCAACCTTACGAGGCACCTTTAGGCTTAGTAGGTCAAAGCAAATAATATATTGCCGGAGTTTGGTTGAGACTGTTAGATTTGGTGTCAAAACCACCATGGGGGTGGTGGCATGTGGGTAAGTCTAGCACAAAGTTGTAACCCACTCTAATGAGGGATCTTGTCAGGATCTCATATCAGATGTGTACTAGGAAATCTTTGCTATACAAGGATGAAGTAGGCTGCAGCCTTTTGAGTCAGTAAGGCCCAAGGCTGGGACTGTAACACAATACACGTATTTTTCTTACTAGTATAGTTTTAAATAAAAAAGTAACGCACAAAAATGTGCAATGACGAAAAACAAAAATTGCAAGAGTGAGCTAGGATCCTTTTACAATTGCCCCAATTAAATGAATTAATGATCTATGAACCAGTTTTGACAGCATCCCAGAGGTAAAATACATAAGGTTCCGGTGATCTTTGAAAAAAAAAACTGCACTGCAATCCATGACAGTTAGTTGGAACAGAGTTCATATTGATTACTGGGCAGAAATGCCTTCCGACTCAAAACACAAATAAGAGGAAAATTGGGTGCATCATTTATCCTTGGAGAACTTTTTCCTATTTGAACAAAAAAAAAAAAAAAAATCATTGAGGCTTGGAGGTACTTAGTACTTACTGCATAGGCAGGGAAGGCTCTCTGGGCATTTTGTACTTTTTCTTTTTTGGTGTGATCGTCTCGTCTACTTGGTTTGGACAAAAAGCTAGAAGTTCTATGGGAAGACATGACTTCCCGTCTCCCTTCATTTCAATACACAATGGCTTACAATGGCCCCAATAGAGGCGGATTACCCCTCCCTCTTCCAAACAAACTCCAAGGGAATTGAACCAAGGTTTCATGAGTCAAGCTTATTCAGGGCATTATGTTTGTATGTGACCACTTGTCTTGTGTTCATGGGATGGGTAATCATCAAGTAAATAATTGTGTAGGTTTCATTCTTCAAGTAGGATAATGCCTTAGTCAAAAACAGGAGTATGACTCCTATGTCAGTTTTATGTTTCCTAGTGCTGGAGCCCGAACATTGTAGAAAGCTCTTTAAAGGGGAGGATGAGCATTCATCAGTTATTATAAAACTAACTAACTATTATAAAAGTGTTTAGCCTAGTTGCCTCCCTCACAAGCACGTGTTGCCTATGGAGGTGTGAATAATAAATTGCATTCCTTTATAGTTTCGTGTGACTCTCATTTGCTTTCATGTTTGCTTTCTGCTTCCACTTCATTTGCGTTTGATGGTTGTGTATTTGTTCATGAGGTGAAATCGCAGTATTCTTTAACTAGTTAAGCTAGTCTACAATAACTTGTGCCGCATGGCCCTTCACAAGGTAAGAAGTGTTGGGAACATGACACCTGGCCTTCCCACGACAGGGAGGGGGTGGATTTGAGGCAATGAACCATCTGCGCCAAGGCCTAGTCCCTTCTAATCTCTTGTTCGTATGCTAGTTCTCCCAGCTTCACCTTGGGGCACTGCATAGGATAGTACCCCAGCTTCACTTGGGTGCTGCTGCTGGTATTTTAAAGGAAATAAGGAATGTCTAACCAATATGCATTGAACATGGAAATCTTTTTACTCATTTCATCCTCTTTCTTATATTGATTTTCTAGTCTAAACAAATTTCTTCTTTTACTATAACAAAAAATGTCTCTTAAGCACTATAACAGGTAGAAATCTAGCATGCAGCAAAAACCTCCCTGAATTGGTTTGCTTATTAAGTTGTCAATGCTAAAAAATAGTCACGTGATCTTGGATCATCTGATTAGCAACCTTCTAGTACTTTTCCACAATTCCCATTAATTTACCATGCATATCTCACATGGTAATTATCAAATCCCCATTTTTTTAGGGCAGCCCATGTGAATATGCAAATTTTTAGATAACTACCCTAGTTATCCAAAAAGCATAAATTATTAGGAATTGGGCCAACAATATATGTCAAACTATCCAACAGTCCCCTTCATTTGCAATTAAATCTCACACGCAGAAAGTTGAACAACCTAAAGATGAACAGTGCACAAATACAAATAAAACAAAGTGCACAGAGAAGTAAGCACTATAACAACCATAATGGGGGAACAAACACAGATCACAAGAATTGAATCCAGGGCCACCTGGAACCAAAAACTCTAATCCATGTTCAAAAATCAACGAGTTCCCAAAAGAATAAGGGGTTTAAGGAATTTGCTCAACAATGCATATAAAAGCTGTAAAGCTATCCACTTATAATAGTCTTACTACTCAGATTTTGATCTTTGCCTTTCAAGATTATATGAGAAATCATATAATAGATTTACTAAGAAATCTGGATCATATCAAAAGATAAATCCACTAAGAAACATGTCAATGTAGCCCTATAGGACATGTCACACACAATGAAAAGATAAATGCAGCCGAATAGGTAACAAACAGAGATTACTAAGATATATATACCCTTTCCATATATGTGTCATTATTCTAGTTACTTGCAACAGGCCACACTCGATGTTTGCGCAACAAATTCAATAGTTTATTTGAGAAAAAGTTTAGCTTGAACCACAATTTTTAAGGAAAGCAACTATCCAAGGAGACTATTTCTGCTCTTTAAATTTTAAATTTTTGGAATCTCAAAGTTTTATGGTGTGTGTGTGTGTGTGTGTGTCAGAGAGAGAGAGAGAGGCCTGGTCCGCCTGGATCAAGAAAATTAGTCTGTACAGAAATTTGAGAGAGTTTAAAGATATTTGACTTATTTGAGAAAGAGTTTTAACAAATGTAGGGTTGTGCCTTTGGCATATTTATTATATTGTCCCATTTAAGAATTTGCCCAGTTGTTTGGAATGTTTATTTGAAATTTTTTAAGAATAAAAGTAATAAATCTCACTTATGTTGATAAATGGGAAGGAATGTTTCCTTTATCAAAGTTGTTGCCCTTGTTGCTGTTTTTTTGTGACAAGAAACTACTTTTTTGGGTAACGGCAAAAGAATTAAAATGAAATTATCAGCAATAAAGCAAACAGAAGTCATACCTTGTATGCAGCAAACACTGGACGAACTTGTTCAAATATTTCATGTACTGTTCCTACCGCATTTATCTGTGTGCAAAGGTTACATTAGCACAGTCAGCATGTAAGTCCTTAAAATGTAACTCTTTGTATAGCCAAGTTTAGAATGAAATAAAAAAGCAAGATTGAAAAAAAAAATGAATACATGAAAAAATAAATAAACAAATAAAGCCAATGAAAATAAAGGCACAAAAAAAATTATTCAATCTCACAATGTACTGAGCAATGACATTCCAAAACAAACACAAGGAGCAGCAGAGGATCAATCACAAATAATTTTAATGTGAAATTAATTTTAACAATGAATTGTTAACCGAGGGAAAGAATTAAAACTGTACTGTACCTTCCTTATTGGTAAGAATAACTTTCAAAGGTTGAGTACTGAATGAATACTCTGTACAGTTTCCCTTTCTCTGCGTAGTGGTTTATAACAGGAAGATTTAGTGCTGTAAATACTTTAAGGTGCTTCTTAACTGTATCAATGTTATCATCAACTCGTCCCTGAATCATAATAACACATTTAGTGAAAAGAAGGAAAGAAAAGAGCAAGCTTCCGAAATATATTAAATTCGTGGAACCTGGTATGGCTAAGCACTCGTTTCACCATCTCCTCTTCAGGGCAATCAAAGAAAAGCACGATGTTTGGTTCCACTCCAATCTGCATCCAGATCCAACTAATAGTCATGATTCACACCCACAGTAAAGAACAGCTTTCGGTAGCAGATAGTTTGGTTGAATAAAGGAGTCTTGCAGCTGTGAATAACATGCATCATCCTATAGAGATTCTTCAAATTTTATTCACTACATCCATTTTCCTTCAATTTAAGTATATCATCTCTACTCTGCTAGAAAGAATCAGGAAGATTTTAGTGATTTCAAAATTGATAGAGCAATGTTGCTCCTTCAAATACATTTGAAAACATAATGAATAGAGTGACAAACATAATTTTCACCAACATTGTAGTGAGGAGAGAGGAACTCACAATTTGTTCAAATGCCATGTGGTTCTCCTCACTTTGTGGGAAACCATCAATTAAGAATTTAAAATTTTCACTCGACTCCATTGCGTTCTGGATCAGTTTCACAGTCACTTTCAAAGGAACAATTTTTCCTTCCTTAATTATTCCAAGAATCATGGCCCTAGAATAAAACTTTTACCATCATCAAAAAGCCCCACACTATCAAGCAGCATGCTAAGTATCTCAATTGAGAAAATATAGCATAATTAGTTCATTACCCTCTGGAATGAGATAGCTTCTTGTGGAAATAATTCTCATCAATCGTAACATAGGTACAAGTCTGTATAAATAGATGTACAGCAGAAGAATGGAAGGAAAGAACCAAAGATGCTAACTTCTAAGGAAACTAAATATTCTAGGATATTCACACATTTACAGTCGAGATTCTCTTAGAAAAATAGGAAAGTTGACAAAACAGATTTGAAACTTTCCAACACTCCCCCTCAAGCTGGCTTGAAGATATCTCCCATGGCCAGCTTGCTAATGAAGTTTTCAAACTGTTTGTTCAGCAGTCCCTTTGTCAGTATGTCTGCTACTTACTCAGTTGTCGAGATATATGGCAGACAGATTACTCCCTCATCTATTTTCTCCTTGATAAAATGCTTGTCTACCTCCACATGTTTAGTTCTATCATGAAGAACTGGATTGTGAGCGATAGTTATTGCAGCTTTATTGTCACAATACAGTTTCATTGGTAGTGAATTAGTAACATTTAATTCTTCCAGCAACCCTTTGATCCATAGTGCTTCACAAATTCCAAGAGCAATAGTCCTAAATTCTGCCTCTGCACTACTCCTTGCCACCACATTTTGTTTCTTGCTGCGCCATGTTACTAGGTTTCTTCCAACAACAGTGCAATAACCAGAACTTGACCTTCTATTAGTGATACTTCCAGCCCAATCTGCATCAATGTATACTTCAACCTGTAAATTCCCATGTCCTCCAAATAATAAACCTTTACCTGGAGTCCCTTTTAGGTACCTTAGAATCCTTTACCTGGAGTCCCTTTTAAGTGCCTTAGAATCCTGTACACAGCATCAAAATGCTCAGGTCCTAGTGAGTGCATAAATTGACATAACACGCTTGTTGCAAAGGCTATGTCAGGACAAGTATGAGAGAGATAAAGGAGTTTCCCTACCAATCTTTGGTATTGCTCTCTGTTGATCACTTCTTCAGCCTTAGCTGGTTGGAGTTTTATGTTTGGCTATATAGGTGTTTCTGCTACTTTACACCCTAGCAGACCTATTTCTCCAAGTAGATCAAGCACATACTTGTATTGGGAAACAAAAGTTCCTTTCTTTGACCTTGCAAATTCTATACCAAGAAAATACTTCAAGTTGCCTAAGTCTTTGATCTCAAATTCCTGAGCAAGGATCTTCTTTAACCTCTCTAACTCATTGCTATCATCACTACATAAACAATAAGGATAGCCATTTTACCTTCACTTGTGTGTCTATAGAACATAGTATGATCGGCTTGACCTTGGTTGTAGCCATGACTCTTTATTACCTTCCCAAAGCGTTCAAACCAAGCTATAGGAGATTGTTTGAGACCATACAATGATTTCCTCAATATGCACACCTTGCCTTTGCCACTTTTCCCTTCAAATCCTAGCGGTAGATCCATAAAGACTTCCTCCTCTAAGTCTCCATTTAAGAAGGCATTCTTTACATCTACTTGATATAAGGGCCAGCTAGAGTGAGCTGCTAGAGAGAGCAACACACGGATTGAGTTCATCTTGGCTACAAGAGCAAATGTTTCCTGGTAGTCAATTCCATATGTTTAAGTGAACCCCTTCACCACAAGTCTTTCTTTGTAACTTTCTATACTCCCATCAGCCTTGAATTTTACTGTAAATACCCATTTGCGGCCAACAGTCTTCTTCCTCTCCAGTAGGTCACCAATTTCCCAAGTGTCGTTAGCAATTAGTGCATTCATCTCTTCTTGAACAGCCAATCTCCATTCCAGGTGATCTAGTGCTTCCTGAATGATTCTTGGAATAAACAGATGAGCAACATTTGAAGTAAAGGCCTTATAAGAATCGAAGAGAAAATAGGATAGATGGTTGGAAATAGGATGTGTGGTACAGGTTTCTAACTCCTTTCTTAAGGGCAATGGGCAAGTCAAGATCAAAAGAACTATCAAAACAAGGATCTGGAGAAGAAAAAGTACCTGGAGTATGTGAAGGAGGACCAACTTGTGTGGGGGATGATGATTGACCTTGCTCTGGATTTGAAGAAAGAGCTCTATTATTCTGATGATTTCTTCTTCTAGTATAAACACGAAGCTCAGATGAGGGAATATTTGATAGTATTCTCCCCCTATTTGTGAATCAAGTATGCCTTGTATAGGTAGACTAGGATTTCCATTATTTTCGCCGGTTAAAGTATCGGTTTCTTGACCCTTTAAAGAATGGATGTCAATGTCAAGGAAAACATTTGAAAGAGGCTTGAGGTTTGCCAGAACTCATCTTCAGTTTCCTTTTTCTTCCCTTGAAGATAGTCATGGCCAAAAAAGGGTTGGTTTTCAATAAAAACAACATTCATACTGATATGAATTTTCCTGGTCTGACGGTTAAAACATTTGTACCCTTTTTTATTAGGAGCATATCCAAGAAAAACACATTTTTTTGCCCTAGGATCAAGCTTGGATTGAAGATTGGTAGGTATACGAACAAATATAGTGCAGCCAAACACTTTTAGTGGTAGGTCTGATGTTATCCAACATGTAGGAAACAGTTTTTTTAGGCAATCTAAGAGAGTGATATATTTTAGCACTCAAGTAAGCATCCTATTAATGAGATAACATGCAGTTAAAATAGCATCACCCCATAGATATTTAGGAACTTGCATTGAAAACATTAGGGCCCGTGCAACCTCTAACAAATGGCGGTTTTTTCTCTCAATAATGCCATTTTGTTGTGGGGTGTCACGAGAAGTAGATTTATGTTGAATATCCTTTGTTGAAAGAAATGTTGCTAAACATTTGTTAAAATATTCAGTACCATTATCGGTTCTAAAGATACTGATTTTCGTTTGGAACCGGGTTTCAACCATATTATAAAAATCTTTAAAAAATTTCAACCTCAGATTTGTCACTCAATAAGTACACTCAACACAAACGTGTATGATCATCAATAAACGTAACAAACCATTTCTTATCAGAAGTAGTAGTGATTTCTGAGGGACCCCAAACATCACTATGAATTAAATAAAAAGGTCTGGAAGAATGATAAACTTTTGATTGATAGGTGCTTCCGTGACTTTTGGATATGTGGCAAACGTCACAATGAAGAGAATTGCAATCTAGTTTTTTAAATAAGCTAGGAAACAAAAGTCTTAAATAGAGAAAACTAGGATGTCCTAGTCTAAGATGCCAAAGCATTATTTGTTCACGTATAGAAACAAAACTAGTATTACTACTCAAACCCTGAGCTTGTTTATTGTTGAATAAAGTCTCATCGAAGTAGTAGAGTCCATCAATCATCCTAGCATTGCCAATCATCTTCCCCGAGAGTTGGTTCTGAAATTCACAATAGGAATCAAAGAAAATGACACAACAATTAGAATCCCATGAGAGTTTACTAACAGACAGCAGGTTACAAGCAGGTTTAGGGACGTGGAGGACAGATGTAAGGTACTGGTCATGTGATCAGATGCCTCAGAATAAATAATCCAGAGTGCAAGATTTAAGCAACAAGGGTACGCACTAGAGTTAACACCTGTTTGGACCAATGAACCAGTAGGACGACCAGAGGCGAAAGTAGATTTCAGCAGTCGAAGAAAATGATCCACCTGCTCAGCACTTAGGAAATTAGCTTCATTGGCTTTAGGGACTGCATGATTGCTGCCAGAGGGTCCAGATTTGTTGTTCTTCCAGTTTGCTGGCTTTCCATGGAGTTTCCAACAATTTTCTCGAGTGTGGCGTGGCTTATTGCAATAGTCACACCACACTCGAGGCTTACCTTTCAACCTCCTTCGATTAGAGTAAGGCCGCTGTGCAAAATTATTGGCAATAGCCAAATTTGTGTTACCAGCAGCATGAGGAGCAAGATTATTGGCAGCATCCCATATAGCATAAGATGGGTCTGTCTTCTCGGGCTCCTTAGCTTCACTAATCAAGTGCCCTATTTACCCTCTTCCACGAATATACATCCTGACAGATTGTGACCACCACAGGAAGTTGGCCTCATTCAATCATATATTGGTAATTTGGACAAAGTAAGGTTTAGAATGGGTAGGTTTAGTTTCAGGTTTGGTTTCGGGTTTAGCTTTGTTTGAAGTTTCAGCCATGGCTACAGCAACAGAAGAGATTAGGGTAGAGTTGAACAAGGAAGAAAACCCTATAGAGATTAGGGTCAGATTGGAGCCGCCAAGGGAAACTAGGGTTTACACAAGGCCAAAAGCCAGACCTAGCTCTGATACCATCTAGAATGAGATAGCTTCTTGTAGAAATAATTCTCATTAATCGTAACATAGGTACAGGTCTGTATAAATAAATGCACAGTAGAAGAATAGAACCCAAGATGCTAACTTCTAAGGAAACTAAATATTCTGGGATATTCACACATTTACAGTCGAGATTCTCTTAGAAAAATAAGAAAGTTAACTAAATAGATTTGAAACTTTCCAACATACCCATTTTCACTATCAGATGATATTTCCTTCTACAATAGATCTCCAGCACTGAGGTGTGTGAATCCAAATTTTTCAACAATCTTTGCACATTGTGTGCCTTTGCCACTACCAGGGCCACCTAAAATCATGGAACAAGATAAATTGAATAAATTGGCGCAAGCATCAGTATTTTTCACAAAATAAGTAATTTTACAAGCAATACCAATGTAAATGCAGCTCCAAACAACATTGGTCATGCCTAGTGTACCCTTAACAAGCTTTATGGCACTATCTGCACCTTATGTCAGAAGATTGTAGGACTGTAGGCCATTCAAGTGAAACTAGCATAGATAAATTCCCTAAATTTGTGTTTGGGATGTTGGATTTATCCAAACTCCAAGTTCCCAAAAACAATGTAAGATCATAAACAAAAATTTGCAAAAAATGCTACCATGGGAAAAATAAAATTTTAAACAGAGATAATTGACATGGTTTTGACTATTGACTAGCAGAGAGAAAATACAAACACAAAATGTTAATTCATTCACTTGCAATAACCAAAATGTATTACCTAAGACGAAAGTAATGAATGGGGTTTTCTCTTTAGGGGAGATTCCACCTTTTGCCTACATCCAAATATGGAAAGAACAAGATACACATAATTCATCTAACATCTTACAAAAACAAGTCAAATAATTCAGAAGATATCATATGCACCTTTTCTAGTTCAATGTGTGCAAAAATGAAATGCCAATATAGCATTGCTCCACGCTGAGGCCAAACTAGCATATTACATTGACGTACATTAATGGAATTGATGAATCATGTAATATGATACATGCAGAACAAAATGTTCAGGAATTCATGAGTATGGAATTTAGCAAAGGACCCCTACAATGCGTGTCAACCTGATACAAACATTTTCTTATTTCCAAGTTTTGGATACACTATCCTAACAAACAGGTAAGCTGCACTGTAACGACCCGGCCCTTTACACGGACTCAGGTGTCATTCACATACATCAAATACCTATACCTGTTCAAGATATGGAAACAACCCTCCCTAAACAGGGACATACAGGTGTAGAACATACATAATCATGATGTAAATGTCGCGAAAAAACATAAACATCCATTGGGATTACTACTAGCCTTATACCAGAGTTCACTAATACATCCATAATTTACATACATTCGGACTTAGAGTAATCGTCATATTACAACCCTCCAAAAAGGACTTTCATCAAGTTTAGTACAAAAATTTAGATGCTTACGTAAGCTAACCAAAATAAACTCCCTAGTCCTTTTATCTACTAGGACCGACGCACGGATGGACCTGAAAACAAAGGTTGTAAGATAGGGTGAGACACCTCTCAGTAAGGAAGAAGGAGTTACAACAGTGTGTGACTGCATACATGCATATTTTCATTCAACATCTGGAATATAAATCAAATATTTTCAATACAGTAATGCATCAGGTATATCATTATTCATATTACAAAATTCCCACATCTGTCTTTCGACTATTTAATGATTTATCAGATGACCAACAGCAAAATATCCCTATAACCAGTTTTACCCCGTGGCTCGGGTTGTGCACTGGTACTCGTCCAATGCCCTGTTCGTGCAGACACTGCCGAGTACCTACATACGATCCGACTGCCTCCATTGGCCCAATATCAGCCAATGGTTTCACCCTGCTAGCCGACCATCTTGGTACCCACATCGTTTAGTACGTGTGGTTGCACGTGTACATCTAGCTACGATATCGTGCCGTATCATATAACAGTAGTTTATTTCAACTCTGCAAAGAAAGTATTTTTCAACCCTCCCGGGACTCTCAAGCTGTGGTTCCGTGTATCATAAATTCAATTTATACAAATATGATAAGATTTTGTTTCCCATAATCTATATCAATAGTATAGAAATAATTCCAGCGGGTTCAAACCGGCGTCTTTCCACCTGGTTTACCCCTCTTTGTTTACTGATGCGGCTCGGTTTATCACCAGCCTCTGTTTATCACATTGTCAGTATAACAAATTAGAATTTCATTCCCATATTCTATATCAGTAGTATAGAAAATACATTCATTTCCATTTCAACATATATCACACAAGTTTAATACAAAAACCCGCTAAATGATAGAAATTCAATATACATAGTTTAACTAAATAAATAAAGGAATCGAGTCTCTCCTACTATAGTATAAACACAAATAAAGATGTTTGTAAAATTTGGAGATCATACGTCGAAATCCTCGTTTTTACCAAAATCGTAAAATCGTCAAACCGGCATTTCTACTCGGTAGAATTTCACAAATAAGCAGTTAAATCATACATAATAACGTAAACTAGCTTTTTAGCGGTTTAGTTTTCCAAAATAACTGTTGTAATCAAATTCCCCTTACCTTATATTCAAAATGAAACTTCGTACGAAAACGGTCCAAAACGACAACTCAAGATCCCGAAAACCTAAAACCACAGAACATAACCTTACTATGTTTTCTACTGCTATCCAAATATCCAATCAAAATTAGGATCAGATTCCTACCTCGATTCTTGGGAAAACCCGAAACTCTCCGAAACGACGATCCGATCCACTAAAAGTGTAGAGTTTTCTCTTCTGATCCACGCAGTACCCTCCGTTTTTGGAAACGGATGACGAACGGCGAAGGATCTTAGAGAGAGAGAGAGAGAAAATGAGAGAGAGAGAGAGAGAGAGAATGAAAGAGAATAAGAGAATTTATAGAATAAATCCTTGTGAGAGAGAGAGAAAGAGAGAGAGAGAGAGAGAGAGAGAGAGAGAGAATGAGAGAATGAGAGAGGATAAGAGAATTTATAGAATAAATCTTTACTTAGCCCTTAAGTAATCTAAATAAATATCTCCTCCAAGATATTTATATATAAATATCTCAACATATCTTCTCCAAAATATCTTTTTTTTTTTTTTTTTTTGGGTCGGGTTACTACATGCACAAACCAAAGAGGGGGTAAAGCTGCTATGAGTATCAATAAACATGATCGTGGTTGACATACTTTAGGAGAAGTGGAATGCCAAACGAAATGTCAGTCCAAACTCCAAACCGTTAGACAGGGCATGATAACTAATGCTTTCATGACATTACACTGGAAGATCCGTGCTGCAGACCCAAGTATATGGGACGTAGTTGTATTGAGCTGATACAGAACTAACCATAATGTCATTGTTGACAGTGTTAAGCTAACTAGGTACACTTGCAAATGTGTGCAAGATTAAGAAACTTTTATTTTTAACATTTATTTGCATATTGCGAACTAACATTCAGAAATTTCATTAATTCAAACTTAATCAACTAACCAAGCAAATATTCAGAACCCCAATATAACTAAATGCCATATAAGCACAAGTATAGGAAGAGATCTTAATCACCAAACTTGAAGAAGAAGATGAACATACGGAGGAAGAAGATGGTGACTATGATGGCAACAGCGTATATTATATACCTGAGTCAGTATTTCTTTTGTGTATGATTTCCAAAACTTCAATCCATGTGTTGCCTGCATCAAATAGCAGAAAAACAAAGTTAAAAGTTGCCGCATGCGCATGTGCATGCGCATGCGCATGCACTCCGGTGGGGGTGGTTAAAAGAAATGCTAAAATTTAAGCAAGAATAAGAATGATATTAAACGATACTATTAGTGAAATATATGAACAATTAGAAACAGGTTGGGCCTAATATATATATGACCATGACTCCTAGTTCGCACCTGCAGGATGACACAAACACAAATCACAGAATCTAAAACACTATCCACATAAAATACTTGAACTAAGTACTGTGGAGTTATCCTTTTCCCATTTTACACAATTTCTTTTAACAGGAATCCAAAAGTTACAATTAAGGATGCAAAGCATCCCCTCCACAAGCTCAAATAGGATTCTTAATGTTTAAGGGTCACATAGAAAATATTGGATGACCCTTTCAGTTCTCAATTTTTTCATTCTTCTCAGTTCTCAATGATCTTTGAAGCCCATTGCGTGCATTATTTTTATGATGAAGTGATTTAACGTTGCAGCAACCAAAAATGATTTTTTTTTTTTTTTTTTAAATTGCCTCGCTTCATTTAATCAACCATCCATTGTTCTAAGTTTCTAACACGTTTGTCATTCTTAGATGTCATAACTTCCTTTTTCTTGGTAATTAGATTTTGTAACTTCTTTAGTTGTTAGGAAAATGTAGCGTGATGAAATACTATTAAAATTCTAACCCTTGGTTCGTCAATCCATCAATGAACCGAGATACCTGTCAACCGTCGCACACGTCAATATTAAGTAGACATTGATTTCATTTGCTTTGCGTTTTCTGACTTTTCATGCGGACCAAACAGAAACTGTGAGAGGTTTTTCTTAACCACATTTTAATCTAGGAAAACAACCTTGAAAATGTCGCCACTGATCTGAATCCTGAGAGCTTAACCAGAGTGATATATCAAAAAAAGCTAAAACATAGTTGAATTTATATAATCATACAGCGATAAGCAAATTTGCTCAGAAACAAAACCTGAATCAGACACAATCCCAAGCCGAATCTCAAAACAATGCAACAACAACTCAGGGATTCATGAGAGCGTATCAATACCTCGGCTAGAACAGGTGATTTTGATGATGAAATCAATGTAGAAAGAAATATGACACGCCTCCACATCTCTCTCTCTCTCTCTCTCTCTCTGAATGTACTCGGCTTGTTTTGCTTCTCAGAGACTTTTCGTCGAACACATTCCGTGATATAATGGGAGGGGCTTTGAGCACATCCTGCGCTTGCAGCGGAAATGTGAAAACTCTCTCTCTCTCTTTCTCCAGTGAATCCCAGCTCCCAAATCCCAATGCAGGATCTGTTTGATTTTGACTACGACATTTATTTTGATTTTTAAGCTTCAACTGTCCGTATTAAATTGAAGTTATAAATTTACTTTGTTATTTTCTTATTCTTATAAATCTTACAACACGTATTAAATAAAAATGTTCATATTAAGAAAACATCACACTCTCGAGAATATTATTTTATGAGAATATTATCAGCGAACCAAATGGTCCATTAGAACATTAATCTTAGAGTGGTAGCCACAATATGCAATTTTCAATATCTTTTCTATTTATTTTTGTTGTTTCTTTTGCTTTTTTATGATTATGCTTTGAATCAAGTTAGAATGTTTTACACTTAACTCATAATCTAACTCAAATGTTCAATTTGTATATAGTTACAAATCACAACTTTTTTCAAGTATGTTAAAATTATTTTTTATAAATAGTTTGACTAGAGTGTTGGAAATATAATAAAAGGAAAAATATTTACTAATAAAATTAATATTAAATAAAAAATACAAATACTTATTAGAAGCTAAGGCATGGAGAGACCATTGCCCTTAAAGCCAATTTTGTGCCTACGGAAAATATTTCTCAATGCATAGGGTCATTGTGCATATGATCTCGAGGTTTACTTAGTTGGCTCGATTTTGTGTGCTCTCATAAATACCATATCGATAAGAGATGTAGTGTCATTTAGTTATCCAATAAAATATAAATCTCAAGAAATGATAGAAAATAAAGTTATTTCGAATAAGAAAAACGGCATCTTAAAATGAAGCTAGATCATAGTGTATATAGGTAAAATTAAGTATAACTTCCAACATTATAAATACGAAACTATTAAAGTAGTAGTTAATATTCTAAAAACATTAAAACTAATTAGTATATTAAAGTTTAACATATATTTAACTAAAGTAAAATTGATGACTATTAAACAAATATTTTTTTAATTTGAAATATCTAACATTAATACGATAATACCAACAATCCTCCACATGGTTCAAATTTTTTTTAAAAAAAAAAAACAAAGAAATATAAAATAGAATAAAAAAATCAATGTTGTGATGTAATGCATTGGGTGACAATGCATTTGAGTTTGAATTACACTTAGAGAAAAAATGTTATGAGTTACAAGAACTTGGTAAATAAATAATAAATTTTTGAACCAAAATCTTTTAGCGTAACACTATAAATACATCACTCACATAAACATATCTAGGCACAAAACTCCTGCAAATTGGTACAAATAGGTCATGTACTGTACTAGATATTCATGAGTGCTCTACAAAGTTTTAGCCTAATATACTTTCATAGAAAGTAACCCCACTTCCACACTCACATAGTTAAATCCATCAAGTATGTAATTGTAACTAAACAAACCACCTAACAAAGGATATGGATTTATTAAAAAATAAACTCAACCTCATAATCGTTACAGTTGCATCATTCAAACACCATAGGGTGATCAAAACAAATAATAGCACTCACCAAACTACTCAATGACTTATTATTATCCATTGAACCTAATTCATGGAATCTTCAATCACATAGTTTGACTTGACATCAGCAGATGTTTATGTTAAGGATTTAAGACACATCCCCTTCAATGTTTATTTTCTATTAACTTTTTAATTAATCATTTAGATAAAGAGTTCATTAATCAACAGTTATTTCTCAATTCTTATATTTTAATCATATTGATACTGGGTACCCCCACATTTTTGTGATCACACTAATAATAGCCTAATATGACTATTCAATTAGTTCAAGTTAGTCCACAAATACACTAACCAATGTCAATACCATGGCTATGTATCTATTATCCACTTGGATAATGCACCACAAAAGTACACATCTATGTGCATGAATTATTACATTCTAATTTATTTCCCTATGCCACTTAAGGCTCGTAAATTTAGGTGACTTCATCACCATACTTCTACTCCCATGCAAAGAATGTGTCTTATTTGTACCTATCTTACTTTGATTAATCACTTAATTTGGGAAAGAATAAATGATAATTCCCCCCCCCCCCAGCCCCACATATGTAGTGAAAAAAAATAAAATATTAAAATATTATTTACTTGGAAAACAATAGAAAAATAATATTGTCGTCTCATACTGTGTTATAGTAAATCACAAACAATATTATAACTATTATAAAATTGTTGGTTTATTTTTTCATAAGAATTGTATTATTTAAGGTAGTGCATTATTTGAGTGGGTTCAAAATTATATATTGTCACTACCATCTAATTTCATATGACACCTTTTTATTTGTAAAATAACAAGTTTGCATTCTCTTATTTCTGTAGGTTGAATTTTCATTATGCGCCTCCATTTTCATTCTTAAGGAATCAAAATAATTCCTTAAATGGGAGGAATAAAGTGATTATTTTTTTTTTTTTTTACATATTATGACTATAAGGAAATTAATAGATAAAGAAGCTTTAAGAAGTTAATTTCATGTTCATTGTAGGGTGTAGAATTGATATATAATAATTTTATATAAATGATTCCCCATAAGTTTTGATTTTTCAATTAATGAAAGGGAAAAAAAAGAAAAGAAAAGAAAAGAAAAGAAACATCAATACACTTAGTAACTTACCCAATCTAATCAAATGTGATAAACTTCGATTAACACCATACCATTAATCAACCCAAGTGAAATTAAGAATAGCTTCCTAAGAGGGGGGGGTAAATTGGCTTTTAAAACTTTCGTTTTAATTCCTTTTAGAATTCTTAAACTTATTTTATTTCTTTTAACCAATTCGTGGCTTATTTGTTTAATTAATCAAGAACTTAGTTTCTTTATTTAATCTTTAACCATATAAACATCCAATCATTCAACCAAACCAATCAACTATAATTAGAAAGTAAACAAACAAGTCAATACACAGCACTTCAAAACTCAAGATGGTTGTTTGTTTATATTACCCAAATTTGAACCAAACCCTATAGTGAATGAGAATTTATGCTTGCTGATATAAAGTCTTGTATAGATGAATCCAATCACTCTTTCCAAATATTTAGAACTCAAATAAACCCTTGGTAAATTTATCTTTGGGATGTTAACCAAGTAATGTACTCCCGTAAGGTTTCCGCAAGATATGGTGTAATCGACGTACCCCCTTTCGGTTTCCTCAACCCAAATCAAAATTAAACCTTAAGTTTGTTTGATTTCCAAATATACGTAGTTTATATGATTTTCAAATTTAAATCTTCCACGCAATTTAAATATGCACTGAAAATAAAGAATAGGGAAAGAAAGAGTAAGACGGAGATTTTTACGAAGTTCGGCTTATACCCAGCCTACGTGATAGCCTTTGGCAAACCACCAAAGGATTCATTAAACCTGTTCCGTTGACGGGTGGAACAAAACCTGATTACAAGCGATACCCCATGCTCAAACACTCATTCACTAGGCTAGAGCCCGCCTCTCCAAACAATGTCCCCTCGTTCGGTCACTCCTTTAGGCTAAAGTCCGCATCTCTAAGCAATATCCCCTTGCTTAGCCAATGATCCAAACAATCCTTGAAACGTCAAAGAACTACAAGAAACACAAGATAAGATCTGCGTACAAGTATACTCTCTCAAAGAGCAAGTTAGTACAATTTCAGCACTATATACTTCAATGTAAAATATCAATATAAAATAAAATGAAACTCAAGTGTAGATTTCACCAATATCCTTCTTAGATAAGGATTAAGCAGTAGGAATTCAGAGGAGGAAGGATTAGCACTTCAGAATATCTTAGCAAAAGAGATTTGCAATGAGTGAGCAAGAGAACTTGTAAGAACAAGAGTGCTTTCAGTTTCTCAAAACAGATTTTTCAATTCTTGGATGTATTTTGATTTGCAAAACCATGTATTTATAGGCTTTCAAACTTGTTTCCATGTTGCAAAAGTTTCCTTAGAGAGTTTCCCAAATTTTTAGAAAGTTTGAAGCTCAAACGGCTATATTTTAAAATATTAGAATTTAAAAAACTTTTTCGTTAAACAATGTTTAGATTTCTGAAGATTCGAGTTCAGTCATCTGAAGTTCCTGAACCCCTTAAAAAATGAACTAGACAGGTTTAGATGTCTGAAGTAGGGTTCAGACGTCTGAGGTGTTAAGTTCAGATGTCTGAAGTGTCGGGTTCAGACGTCTGAACAACTACTGCCTCTTTATTTTTTTTTTCAAAAAATCTTTAGACATCTGAAGTGACGAGTTTAGACGTCTGAGGTGGTTCTATGTGCTGATCAAACAGCTGAAGTGCCTCCCGTGAGCAGTGTTCAGATGTTTGATAATAGGGACCCCACTTCAGTGTTTTGGTCATAAATTTTTCTTTATAACTCCAAATTAAGTGTTCTTGGTTTTAAAAGAAAGCTAAGAGAAAATTCTACAACTTTCATTTTGAACATATTTTAAAATAAGGAGTTTTTTATAGAGAAAAATTCACCTCAATGCGGATGTATAAAAACTGACAGCATTTGGAAAAACTCTTTTTGGTGCTTTTCATTCCAAAAATGATTCTAACCTTTTTAAAATAATTTTTGACCTTATAAAAATATTTTCCAATTATATTAAAAGGTATCTAGGTCAAAGAAGTTAACCTAAGAGCTTCAAAATAACGATATTTTAAACATTAAAGCACTTACATGAGACTTCTAAGACATTTAACATTCTAGGTTCTTGAGTCTTTATGCTTTGTCCTTGGATTGAGTCCATATTTTCTTCAAGCTTCCATATTTTTTGAGCTTTCTCACTTTGCCTTTCTTTGACTCTTTTGACTTTAATATTCCTTAACTTTTAACAACTCATTCATGTCCTCATATTCTAAGACATTTAACATTCTAAGTTCTTGAGTCTTCATGCTTTGTCCTTGGATTGAGTCCATCTTTTCTTCAAGCTTCCATATTTTTTGTGTAACGACCTGCTTAATTAACTGATTTTTTTTTTTACACTGTAACAATTAACATGCTCTGATACCATAACATTATCCTAAGTAGCGAGAAGCATAATCACATAGACATAACCATATGAAAATATATACACAATTCAAAACCAATACCAAAGTACTAACATGTTTTTCCCAAAATATACACATATATCTATTTTCCCAAAATTCCCTCAACTATATTGGGATGTACAAAACACTCCCAAAAAGAACATACCCACTCTCTGGTAGGGCACTATTGAAACCCCTCTATTTGCGAGCCTGGTCTGCTTGCCTACTTGGATCACCTGAAAAATATTTTAACACTAGGATGAGCCAACACTTAGTAAGACGATATATGCTATTACTAGTGTGTGACAAATGAGTTACCATATTATGAAAATCTGCTTTCATATAATCATGCATAATTGGATCTATAAATATAGTACAAATAATCATATCCATCACCATTCCCATGTCATTTAACACATCTGTATTTTAAGTTACTATTCAAAATACTTCTAATATACATAAGTAATTTCCATGTCTCTGTAAATCAGTATATACATAATAATAACTGTAAACTTTCCCTTGTGGATAACTGTATGTCATGATTTAACCCCTCATGACAGGGTCGTGCGGCCCATAGGCGGGATCTACACTGGCTGGCCGTCCAGGTAAATCACTATACTCCCTCGGTCGATCTGCCCACCTCCACCCATATCTGATGGGGAGCCTGTCCACATCAAGGGCACTATACGATCGACCTACAGCCTATTATTTGAATAGGTGGTTGCACTCTGCAAACTGTAAACTGTATGTAGCTACGGTACTGTACTCTGTAAACTGTATGGTCCAATAGGGTTTGATACTATTTACATATTCAAATATACTCTTTCGCTGTTTTCATCATATTTTCAAAATTACCATAACTCTTTATTTCTGTACTGTAAATACTGTAACTGTAGCATCTCGATGTTATCTCTGTATAACTATCTATATACTCTGTAAATGCTCTGTCTGTACACTCTGTATGTCATGGTAATAGAAAACATGGCATGCTTTAACTCTGTAAATCATAATACTGGAACTACATAATCATAATACTGTATCCGTAATTCGTATAATCATAGTATTAAAATTCGTAAAATCATGATACTGTAATTCACATAATCATAGCACTGAAATACATAAAATCATGAAAATACAATTCATAGAACATACTCCCGTACTACATACATATTCTCAAGCCACACCATACTTTAATACATAATTTTCTTAAATAAATAAATTGTATAACATTTTGAAACTTCCTAGCATAGCATATATCCCTTACCTTATCTCTAAAAAGCCCCTACTGTACTCTAGCCCGACACCCGCAGGGCCTCCTATACAATACCCTGAAAATAATATTTGCCAGAACTAAACATCAATATTTTTCTGTCTACATCATTTTCTATAACTGTCATGAGACCAAAAACTGAATAAAAGACCTTACCCTGAATTTGGGATGAAATCTAACTTCGTTTTCCTAATGATCCGCTCCGGCAGTCTTACAAAGAACTCCGCCAGGAGCGTTGTGGTAACCTCGAATTGTCGATCTAGCGACTGGTGGGGCCGGAAACAAAGAGAGAAGGGGGAGAGAGTCGTAGGAGAGAGAGAGAGCGGCGAGAGAAATGACAAATATCCCAGTTTTCCTCCTTTTATACTGTCAGATTCGTCGACGAGACACGTCACCTCATCGACGAGTCTTTCACAAAATTCATCGACGAAGCCCTATATTCGTCGACGAAATTCAGAGCAGCCAGAAATCTCTCTCGGTATTTTCTCGTCGACGAAGCCCTGTGTTCATCAACGAAACTTAGCAATTTCTTGAATTTATGATTATTTAATATTATCTCCAAAATACAATGTCGTCGACAAAGTCTACGGCCTTCTTCTGTTTCTGTATCTATTTTCTCTCCCTCTTTATTATTAAAGTGCTATTATTCTTCAGGTCACTACATTTTGAGTTTTCTCACTTTGCCTTTCTTTCTCATATATGAGCCCTGAAATATCATTACTCACACAAATATATTAAATTTCACTTGTTTGTTAGCATCAAAACAAGATTACAAGATTTTAAACCTTGTAAAACCAACACCAAGTAATTTCACCAAACATTTCAACTTCTCATGGAGTTTTATTCTACTTTGAAAAAAAAAAAAAGAGGATGGCACCTCCATTTATTTATTAATATACCCTCACTTTTGGCGGAGGAATATCGTGGTTAAAAAATAAAACAAAAGGGAGAGTACAGAAAAACCCTCCCAAAACTAGCAACCAACCAAATTAGGACAACAAAACTAAACATAACTAACACAGAAGATAAAAATATAAACATAACCAATATCAAAATAAAATACACCAAACGAAACTCTAGAGTTGAACTAACGACGAATGGAAACGAGACCCCACCTATCCATCCGAAAAATACCTTTCAGATAACGTGGTAAAAAAGTGTTGTTCTTCGTAGATTACATTGTTTCCCATTTCTCCTTCTTTCGCAAGAAAATCAGCCGCACTATTGCCTCCCCTATATTGATGCATCACCATGACGTTCACTCCTTCTAGCTCCACCACGAGCTCCTCCCAAAATTCCCAAAGAAACCACAAAGTACATCTACCTTTCCGAAACCAATCAACTACAATTAGCGAGTCACTTTCAATAATCACATTAAAATAATGTAAACATTTGCACAAACAAATTCCTTCCCTGATTACTTTTAATTCCGCACTATTATTCGTATCATTGCCAAAATAACTTGAAAAAATCACTTTTACCATGCCATGGCAATCCCGAATAATTCCTCCACCTCCTGAAGTACCCGGATTGCCCCTACAACTCCCATTAACAATTAAGTTTTATCCACCCTACTGGAGGTTTGACCCACGAAATAATTTTTTTTAGGCCTGTTGCAAACTCACTGATGCTTAATTTGAAACTCATTCAAAATCTAAATGTCCGACTTCTTCAATTTTTGAAAAGAATCTCGACAATAAAACTAACCTAGAATCGAACACTTCTCCACATCTGATCTGCACTTTAATAAATTTTTTCCATTCTAGCTTTACATCTTCGATCCAGAGGCACCACGTAATTAAACACGGAATCAGCCCGATTAAAATACCTTTAATAGACAATTTTTGAGCATAGTGGAACCAATTTACCATTTTATTTTTCCAAGGAAGTGATCGTTGGAAAGGAATCCCCTGTAATAATCCCAAAAAGGGATATAGAAAATTAGTGGAGTGATTCCAAAAAAATAATAATAATAATAATATATTAATTAATTATATTTAAACTAAAAAATAAAAAATAATTATTAAAATTTATTTTTATTTTTATTTTTATTTAATAAAATATATTATTATTAAAATTAATTAAATATTATATTATTATTATTATTATTATTATTATTATTATTATTATTATAACTTACCTGAAGCTTCAGTAAGCTCCAGGCCCCCCTCCCCTTTCCCCTTCTTCTTCTTTTCTTCTTCTTCTTTTCTTCTTCTTTTCTTGCGTGCAGACACACTCTCTCTCCTCTCATTCTCTCTCCCTCTCTCCTCGATTTCGTGGCGGATTTTCACCCGATCGAAAATCGGAAGATACCGCTGGGCTCCATTCTCCGCTGCCGTCATTTCTACCGGAGCGAATCTGTAGTAGAAGCGGAATAGACGTATCTCTTAGGGTAAGTCAATTTCTCATTTTTCTTTAATTTCTTGTAAATCATAAGCCTGATTAATGAACGGACACCACCATGAGAATTTATGGATGATTCTCTACAAGTCTAACGGGACGGAATTCTCGTGGGGTCATCATGGGCAAAATCCCAAATTTAGGGTATGGGGGTTATTAAGGGGCTTATTTTTAATTAATTAGTATTAATTTAGAAATGCTAAAATATTGAGCATCTGGGGTTAAAGTAGGATTTTTGAAATTTAGGGTCTAAGTAAGCGTCGTGGGTGTAATTTTGGGACCCGTAGGCAAAATTTAAAAAATTAAGTGGGGATGTTAAATAATAGTTTAAATGATAATTTGGGGTATATGGATTTTAGGGAAGGTTAGTTGAGTATTATTTTGGGAGAAATGAGTTAATTAATTTAGGAAAAATGTGAATTTCAGGATTTGAGTTTTGGGCGCCAATGGCATAGAATCTGGGTGTTAACAAGTCTCTCAATAAGTTAGGTAAGGGGAATAAATTACAGCAGTGTTTTTAGAATTACTATTTGAGTTAAAATGTGAAAATGAGCATACGATATTTTTTTTGAAAATTATTATGATATAAATATCAGATAAATTGTGTGACATTTAAGTAATTTTAAATTGTGATATTTTGGAGTGTGAAATATAACGATGAGTAATTTCTGAGAAAATATTGAAATGAGAATTATTGATGTGATTAGTGAAAAATAATGAAATATGGTATTTATATGTCAGTAAAAATTTTTTGCCTGAAAGATGAGATTTTGTGAATTTCTGATATTGGAAAATAATGAAATGTGATATTTATATGTGAGTGGAAATCATTTGCATGAGAAATGAGTTTGTATAAATTATTGATATGAGTATTTTTGGAAAATGTGAAAAATACGTGAAATATGATATATATATATATATATATATATATATATATTATTACGAGATGATGAAATGTGCACAGAAAATGATGAGAATATTTGTATTGAATTGAATTGTGATATACTGAAATATGATTGATGAAATGTCAATACCGCATAATGATTGTGGGTATGTGGTAGTAAACCCTGTTGGATGGTTATGATATTGAGCACGGTACCGTTGCTAGTGGTGTTAGTGCAACCGCACGGACTCTTGGAGCGTGTGGCGTGACAATCTACTGTGCCATTTTGTAGGGTTGTTAGGCCCCCTAAGTCCGGATCAGGGTTATAGGCCGGTCAATCGTACTACAGACACAATATGTGATACGATATTTGATCTAACCGGGTCGGCCAACCATGGTTAGATCTAGCCTTCGAGCTGCACAACCTTGACCATAGGGAGAAACATGACGTAGATAGAAAGATCCTCAGGGTGGCCATGAGTTACAGACGTGATGTTGGTATTTGATACCAAGGATACTCATGAGCCGGAAAGTAAAAATGGAAATGGAAAGTGAAAGAATGATAAAATTGGCTAAAATGAGAAATGAAAGAAAGAATGGAAATTGAAAAATAAAGAATGTTAAATATGATAAATGAATCGTGTGAGTTAATGACATAAATAATTGAGGCGAAGTGAAACTCTCCGCCTGAGGGCTTACTGAGTAAGGTGAGTGCCCTGATAGGTATCAGATGTGGTCATACCCGGCTGTATAACGTGTTAGGGCAGAGGGAAGCTACCTGTATGGTCGAGTAATCTTTCCTATTCTCAGGAACTTCGTAAGTAAAAATGTGTTGGAATGATTGATTTTGAGAAATGATTTTAAAGCTTATAAAAGCTTGTGTTGTATATCTATATGACTATGAGACTGTATTTGCTAGTATATTTTCTTAGATGAAATGTTATTTTGAAAAGTAAAACATGTTATAACTAAACTCATATGGGCACACACTGTGAATAATTTATTCCTTCTTACTGAGATGTGTCTCACCCAAATTATCTAAATTTTTTAGGGGACAAAGATAGGCCAGGCGGTAGAGCTTCATGATCATAGGGAGCTGGGACCCTGACACGTAGGGTGAGTTTTGGTGGACTAGGGAGGTGTGATTCCCTAGGGTTGTATTGTTTTTGGGTATGAGGTAGTATTGTGTATATGTGTATGTTGATACTCTAGGTATTGTATTCTAGATGTTATAAATATATTGTCTTCCACTGTTAGGTTCTATAAATAAAATAACTTTTTACCTGGTACCCAATGCGGGTCGGGTTGTATGAATGATAGTAGGATTGTTGATGTGGCCGATTTATGAATGTTGTCGATGACGTGTAAAATATTTATTATTGTTTATGGAAAAAAAATTTGTACGAAAAATCGTGGCGTCACATCCCCAACGCCACACTAGCCCGACGTCAAACCTCTGAAGCCACTTCACCTAAAGAAAGAATATGATCAATGTTTTCCTAACTTCTCTGAACACAGCAATCACAAGTCGAAACCATCGATATTCCTTTGGCCTGAATTCTATCATCTACAGCCAAACGTCTAAACCAGGCTCTCCATAAACAGATTGAGATTCTTCTGGGCAATAAAGAATGTCAAAACCAGTCATTCCACACAAAATTATCACTTCTGCTCCTCACTGACTCTCAAGTCGTTTTTGTAGAAAAATTATCATCAGGGGTAGGCTTCCAAACTAAAATATCCTGTCCACTTTTACCCGCTAGCACCTGGTGCAAAATTTCTCTTGTTTTATCAGCACCAACCAATTTCAGTACTAAATCAGAGTTCCAATCATTATTTAGCCAGTAGTCCTTTATTCTACTTTGCAAGTAATGGATCTTGTTCTTTTTCTGCCTTCTAGAAATTTAATCTTTTTAATATTTTATTATTTTTTAATGTATTTTCACGGATTGAGGTATTAAACACATTTTGCTGATGTGATGACATTTGTGTTTGATATCACTCACCTCAAATGTTTTCAAGTGATTTAAACTTTTGATGATATGGATAACAGTTGTTGTGCAGAATGGCATGAATGTCAATGTGCAGCGAAAAAATACAAATCAAATCTGAAACAAGCAATGCAAGCAACCAACGATGAATATACGGAAATAATCAATCACAAAGAGAATAAAATAAAGCAATAAGAACACACGATACAAAAAATTACATGGTTCGGTAATGTGCCTACGTCCACGGGAGCAAGCAGCTGATTTTCACTATCAATTCATCAAAAATTACATCAAGAGTTACAAAATATTGTTTATATTCTAACCATATGCGTACATAAGACTTAAAATGCATCTAAAACACATCTGTAACAAATCTTAGAGGAAAATCTTCCAAATCTCTCAATCTACTAATCTCCTAATTCAAAATTCATGATCTGCACCAAACAAAACCGTCAACGGTTTCCTCCAAATCTCCCAATATACTAATCTCCCGATTTAAAATTCATGATATGCGCTGAACAACACCATCGACGGTTTCAAGGAAACCATCGACGGTTATCTACCGAGGCCAAATTGTTGATCATACCGTCGACCAAACAGTTGATGATTTCTTCTTACAATCCAACTTCTTTATTCCTTATTTCACCATGCTTTCCCAGCGCATGCGTTCCACTCAATATGAGCCACATATCCAACAATGGTTTAAGTGAAGCTTCCTGGGTTAAGCATATCTTTTCTGTTATTACTTGTTAATTAGTCGATAAGTGGTTCACCTTGCCTAGGCGACTGCCTTGTGCCCTAGGTGATGCTTGTCTTGACTTATCTAACAATCATTGCACTTTTAGGGATGGTCGAGAAATTTATCCTCCTGATTTCTGTCTACCACGTGAACAATAGTTGAGTTTTTGTCATAATATTCTAAGCTGATGCACAATGATTGCACAAAAAAAATGATATAATTTTAACTAAACTTGAAGATTAAATCATTTGTAAGATGAACATGGTTCAATCAATACTGAGGCTTTTTAGCTTGAGATGTATGAGATAAAACTATCTTGTGTACTTCCTTACAGCGAGAATTCCTTTCATGATCTATCTCAATAAAGTTTATGATTAGTTTGAACAGAACATCTTAAGATTCAATTACGAATGATACAACTAGTAAATACAGTGTTTTTCATATTAATATATTTTATTGTGTAGGAGAAATTGCACACACTTGTGTTGTGTGTGTATGTTGATAGGAAATAACATTCTATTATATATATATATTTTTTAAAAATATCAATTGATTAATACAACTTATAAAATTTAGAAATCTACTTTATAACCAATCAAAAATTAGTTTGATTTTTTTTAAATGAAAAGTCAAAAAAAAAAAAAAAAAAGATTTCAAGTTTGGATGAACTTGAGACAAGGTAATCTTGTTGTACATTATTAGTATGTATATAGAGAGAGAGAGAGGGGGGAAAGCAAAGAGACTCATATGGTTTTAATTAACATTACAAAACTTTGAAAAACATTTAAAAGATTTAATTATAATGGATTGTTTAGGAGGTGCTCCGTAAAAAAAATAAAAATAAAAAAAATAAAAAACTAATCCGTGAAGAACAATGACATTTTTATTCCAATAATTGAACCGTGAACACTACGTGCTTTAAAGAGGATACAAGCAGGGGTATTTAAACACAATTACATGATATAGGAGACAAAAAATAATATATTATAAATCCCATAAAATATGAGATAAGATATGCGTTGTTAACATATATCCTCATTTTGAATCAATAGACTCTGATTTGTTAACATATATGATTCTCAGACAATTGACTTTGGATCTTTGACGCTCCTTAGTCTTTATTGTGATGATTTTCCTCGTATCTTCGTCATTTAAATCTGGAGCGAACAAATGTAATCATTGACAGTTTGATGAAATCGTAGAACGGTTTGCTTCGGAATTGCTTTTTGTTTAAAATTGTCGACAATATTACTCTCATTGAGTTGTGATGCATTGTTAACACCCCGTGAATTCTCTACACTTGCAATATTAAGTCTTGTGGGGCCATTGCATTAAAAGAACGGGCGAGCAAAATACTTGATGCTTGATACTCCGTTTGGATTAAAGATTTTGTTTGAAAAAATAAAAGAGAAAATAAGTAAATATATTTTCTATTATCTTTTCTCTACATCAAATAATATTAAAAATAAACATTTACTCTGATATGATTAAGAATTAAGACAAAATAAATGTTAATTATGCATAAAATCAAAATTCTATTCATTAGTTTACTATATCTTTTATTTTCCTTCTCACTTTCCTTTGTAGACACCCCAATTTTAAACAAGCTTTTTTGAGAAGACCCGGTGTAATAAGAGTTGACTTTGAATCTAGGGTATTGGAGGACCCTTTTGAAATATTCGATCGAGTCCTAAGTCTTGATAAGTGAGTCCCGGTTTTATTTCAAAATGGAGCCCTTTTTCAAAATTAAGTCTCTGAGTCATGAGTCTCAAAATTGAGTCCTTTTATTTCAAATCCA
Organism: Malania oleifera; assembly: GCF_029873635.1. Classification (NCBI taxonomy): domain Eukaryota; kingdom Viridiplantae; phylum Streptophyta; class Magnoliopsida; order Santalales; family Ximeniaceae; genus Malania; species Malania oleifera. Next base: position 19,796,646 of record NC_080429.1, on the reverse strand, counting down.
AGTATCAGTTACTTTTAATTGGGTCCTTTAATTTCAAAATTGATTTTCTTTACTTTTAAAAATGAGTCCCGGTATTTTGGAATTAAGTCATGGTATTTTAAAAAAAAAATTAAATCCTTTTAATTTTTATTTTAAAACTAAGTTCTTATAACTTTTGATTGAGTTTCTTAAATTTCAAAATTGAGTTCTTTTATTCTACCCTTAATTGGGTAGTAATCAAGTATAACCACACTCCAAAAGATTAGTGACGATTCTATCACACCATTTTTCATGAAAATAATAAAACACTTTTTATTCGCCCACCCTGGGGCACCTTCGCTCCCGGGACGTCGCAACATCCTTGCATGATAACAAAATATGAAAAAAAAAATGAATTCTTTTATATTTTCCTTTTCTTTTTCTTATATTTTTAAAATTCGAAACCGATCTTAAACCCTTGTTTGGAACTTGGAAAATCGTATGGAGAGGAAAGGAAAATATGAAAGAATCTACTTCTCATATTTGGTTATCAAGTGAAGTAAGAAAGAAAGCAATAAATATTCCAAATTAATGAACCAAAAAATAATAATTTACACACCATTTACAATTTATTTTTTTAAAAAAATTAATTTTTATTAAAATAAAATTTTATTTTTAATAATATTTGGTATAGAAGGAAAATATAGTGAAATAAATTTTTAATCATATTAAAATAAATTTTCATTTTCAATGACAAATGATTATTCCTGAAAACATAATAACAAAAATAGTTGGGATTTAATATCTTTTGATGTATTGTCATTATAAAGCAAAATAAAGATATGGAATTTATTCCTAAATTCAATTCTCATGAACATGTTGATTGCTATTTTATTTTTATGTTAAATGGTGCAAATTTTTTGATGAGTGACTTTATTTTTAAGGTATTAATTTTTAAATAATTTTTATTATATTTTTGTCTTATTTCATTTTATCCATAGGAATAGATATTTCACAAATTAAACGTAATTAAAAAGTTAGTATTATTCCAATTAATATAAAATAGAAATAAACATTGTCATGACCATATTTGTACAATCATTTTTTTGTTTATTTCATGCTGCATGCTGACTTTTGTATAATCATTTACTCAATAATGGAACTACATTTATATGACATTAATTTATCCCAATTCGAACTAGAGGTTAAATAAAACTAAGTGAGATTCAACATTCAAGTCTATATAATTTTGCATTGGTTTTTAGAAAAAAAAATTTCTTTGAAAAGTATAAAAGCTAGATTATAACATATTAGATAAATTTCTTTTTTTAAGCTTTAAAATAGCTTTTAGCTCTTTTCTAGTTTTCATACAATTATATATCTTTTTCAAAAGAACCTTTATATTTCATGACTGGCCTATCATAACTTTTCTAATAGAAGGACATGTGACGGTTGTTTCGTCTCATTTCTTCACTTTTGTGAGATCCACCCCAAATATATATAAACCCTATAAAACAATAGAGGATTGAAATATAATAGAATATAAAATAAATGACTTATAAAATACTAACATTAGAAGAGAATGGAAAGTAAATTTTTTTCAAAACAACAATACAATCGCATTTTCTCATTGATCGACAAGATTTTTATTTCAAGAGAAGTCTCAAGTCAAAGGAAATGGATAAAGAGAGATTTAAGAGGGAAATATTATACTTGTGAACCTTTTAGAGAAAGAAAAAGCGAAATAAAATAGTTTAATCAATGTTATTCCCCACAAGTGGTGAGGTGCACATAAATCGTTGGCTTGTAGCAAACAATGTCATTTAAGTGGAGTCCATCATATGCCACCTACATATTTTTCCTTTTGTATGACTTATTCAAAGATCTATAGCTAGTACTACCATTGTATGCTCATGTATCTTTGGCATATTATGTTATTTACTATTAATTTTTTTATTGAAACAACTATTTTCTATGAACTCTATAATTTTCTAATGAAGAAAATGTTTGTAGTAACCTAACGGAAAGGAGACATTTATAGTGAATTCCTACTTGAGTTCGTTTGTCGTAAAATTAAAGAGAAGGATGAATCAATTATTATCTTTCTATAAATATAAATGGGTGCAAGGTTTATTGAAGGATTTTTTCAATTGTTAAAACTTGTTACTTTCTCAACTTCAAAATTTGGGAGGACTAGAATGGAAGGAAGAAGTATGTAATGAGAAAAAAGGGAAAAAGAAAAAAACAAAACAAAATCTTTCCAAAACGACATAGTTTTGATTGGCACAATGGGAAGAAAAGTGAAAAAAGGGGGAAAAAAAACTTACTGTAAATGTTGCATTTGATAAAATCCTCAATAATTTGTGGGTGTAAATAAAATTTACTTATAATAAAAATTTTAGTTAACCCCCTTAATTAGTGGGACTTGAAAAGTTTGATAGTTTGACTAGAAGTAACTTTGAACTTCATAAATTGATAAAAGACAAACTAAAAGTATTATTTTCCCATTAAGTTTGAAAAATACACGCAAACATTAATGTCGTGAAACACAACTCCGTGTGAGAACAACTATTCTTGTTTTGTCAATTCATGGCCTTAGAACCACTTATGTGTAATTAATGGAGTATGACTCCCTTATAATGTCTCATCCAAATTTAATGGCTACTATTTATTTTATACAGCCTCACAATTTTTCATGACTACTATTTGTGTGATGACCTGATTTTTCTAAAAGGACTAGATTTTTCTAACATTTATTTTTAACAATAATAATCAATCATCATCTGATGTCAACTAACTTTGATACCATATATTACACATAACCCGACCCTAAGGGGGTATCAGGTATTCAGTCCATCCAAACATACTATCCATGTAGCAGATTACATACAATGTCTGAGTCTAATATACAATACAAAATGCTATACAATACCAGAGTGCCAAGACCTCTACACACACACACACACACACACACACACACACACACATATATATATATATATATATATACATTCCCAAAATCCATAAAATAGTCTAGGGGTTACGCAAAATACATCCCCTAGCTCAAACATTTACCTTGAATACTAGGGTACTACGGTCTCCTCTACCTCGGAGCTCTCTCTGCTGGTCCGTCTTGATTTCCGGTAAGACAAAATAAATTATTAACCATGTGTGGCACATGAGTTTAGTTATATTATAATACACTCATTTAAATGATTATATCATCTGAAAAAAATATACAGATATGTACTCATAATCATATAGATATAAAATATAGTTTCATAAACTTTGATATCATTTCTCATATTCATATTCATAAGCTTTCATTTCTCATAATCATATACGTATATTTTCATATTTCATTGTTATATTCATACTCTTTCATTTCTCTTATCATATACATACTCTTTCATTTCTCATATTCATATTCATTCTCTAGCCCATGAATATCCACCAGCATTTAGCACAACGCGTCTGTAACTCATGACTGTTCATTTCTCATATCACTTTTCATAAACATTTTCTAACTCATGAGCATCCACCAGTATATAATACACGCCGCGTCTGTAGCTCATGGCTGCATATTATCGCATCTGAAATGAGAAACCAACTTGAGGATATTCACATCGTCATGTATTCATCCCACATGACCGAATTCTACGGCCCGAAGGTTGGACCCAACTGCGGTTGGCCTACTCGGTTAGATCAAAATAGGGAATGCATTTGTAGTACGATTGACCTACCCAATCTTGGTCCGGACCCTAGGGGGTAACACAACCCTTCACAGGTGTCGACACCCCAATTGTAACCAGGCTACCTTGAGGAGACTTGGCATATTAAAAATTGACTTGAATCCCAAATGGGAGGATTTGATTGAATCCTGGTGAATTCTGGAATCCAAGTGAATTTTTGAGTCCTGCTGAATTTTAATCAAGCCTTGGAATTATAACTGAGACCCGATGAATTTTGAAGTCCCAGGGAATTTTGACAGAATCTCGGTGTTTTAATCGAGTACCAATGTTTTTAATTGAGTCATAGTGTTTTAATTGAGTTCCGGCATTTTAATTGTATCCCGATGAATTTTAATCAAGTCCTGGTATTTTTAAAGAGAGTTTCGGAATTTTAAATTGAGTCCCGATATTTTTAAACTGAGTTTCGGTATTTTAAATTAAGTCCCGATGTCTTTAATCGAGCCCTAGTATTTTCATTTGAGTCCCTGTGTTTTTGATGAGTCTCAGTTTGTTTTCAATGAGTCCCGATATTTTTAAGAGAGTCTCGGTGTTTTTATTTGAATCCTGGTATGTTTAATCGAGTCCCGATGTTCTTAACCGAGCCCCGGCGTTTTAATTGAGTCCTGAGTTTTCAAATCGAGTCCTATTTTATCTTAAATTAGAGTCCTATTTTAAAATTAAGTCCCGTCCCGGTTATTTTCAAAAAATGCGTCCAGGTTATTTTCCAAAAATAATAATAATAATAATAATAATAATAATAATAATTCAAAAAAAATGAGTCATAATATTTTAAGTGACTCTCAGTATTTTAATTACATCGGGTTCAGGTCCCTGGTCTTCGGAAATCAAATCTTTACGAAACAATTGCAAAAAGAGAAATAGGGAAAATATAAAAAGAGAAAAATACCAAGCAAATAAAAAATACACAGAAATAGAAATCTAACTGCATACCCGCGCAAGCCTTCAACAGAATTCGCACATGCATGGTTGCAATATTCCCCAGCGGGAATAGAGGAACAAAAAATGCAAGAAAGGAATATTTCTGTTTCCTTCCCGCGCGGGCCATTTTTCATCTGCAGGGTCCCTATAAAGAGCCCATGCGCAGAGCAAACAAAGGGAGAAAGGGAGGCCATCCACTATCCAGCGCACATCACTTTCCATATCCCAGTACTCTTCCTCTCTGGCTCTCTCCATCTCCTTCACGCTCATACCCTCAGCCATAACCATCTCTCAACCCCCTTGCCGTAGCCACTTCATCTTCGTGAGCGTGCAACCATATGCTACACCACCGGCAACAACAGCGCCACACCAGCAGACGAGCCCTCCTTCTCCAGTGAAGCCCGCCGTCATGCTCCAGCACGATCGTGACCTGCGGCTGCGGCCTTCCATGACAGCTCGCTGAGCCTGCAGAAGCACCTTCGGCAGCAGCGACGTCTCTGGCTTGCCTCTCTCATCTCTGACGACTATCCTTCCTCCGTCTCCGTCCACATTGCCTTCACCAACTCCAGCCACATAGCAACACCGATTCACCACTCTCTCTTCCATTCATGAGCACACAGGTAGCCGTTGCCCACGGCTCGCCCACTTCAAATCTCTCTCTTTCTCTCCCGCGAAAGAACAGAGATCACGCAGTCTCAGCAGCTGCTCTCTTCCATTAGATTTTGCCGCTTCAAGGTTGGGTTTAATTGCTGCTCTTCCAGCGTAGACCCTATAATTTTTCTTTTCTGTTATGACTTCTGAGCGTGTGATTAAAGTGAAGAGTAAACATACATAGCACTCACACGCTCATTCATCCCCAAGCACATACTGTTAAGCCCATTAACACATCTACCCACAGTACTCGCATACACATCAACACACACTCACTTTTACACACACAGCCTCTCACTACCTCAAGCAACACGCAGTAGAACATACATGCAGCAACAAGCACACACCTCTACACACACTTAATACACTCTCACGCACACACAGCACTCACCTCACGGCCCGCACTACCCACAGGACACATTCACTGCTTCACACACTAAAATACACGCAGGCTCACACGCTGGTTTCACGCCCCATACACCATAAAACACACACTGTCACACATTACACCTGCCCGCACACACACTCTTACACCTACCTGCACACACACTTTAACACCCACACCAACACCACCATCACTGCAGCATCACCCTCACGGCGAGACCCTCAACCCCCACACACTGGTTTTAGGACCGCCCACTCTCAGTGCCAAGGCCCTGCCCACATCTCCAATTTCACTTTGAAAATTCTCCAGCTAGGTAAGCTCTGTTTTGTCGACATTTGAGTGAGGATTGACTCTCTGATTATTGAACTTATCATCTCTGTGTTTTTTTGAATTGGTGTGGATAATGGGTATCGGTCATATGCCTGATGAATAGAGGGTATTTCAAAATTTCAGTTTCTTCATACATGTGCTTAGATTCTACATTCCTACCACCTGTTTGATAAAATGCTTGAACCAGACTTGATTAATTTTGTTTTTTGGATTTCCGTGGTAATTGACATTTTGGGTATTTGTGCTTGTTCAGATTTATTACAATTGCTGCATCAAGTTTTTGGCATGTTGGTTTTGTTTGGTTTGAGGACGAGTAGTACAGTTCACGATACCTTGTTGACACTTTCCGAGAATGTGTTGATGATGTGGGAATTTGTCCGATGCATGCAAACTATTTGGTTAAATGCCAGAGAGAGATATTGAGTTGTGGGGTTGGAGTTTGGTACCACTTGCACACACATTCCACACACCTAGGCACTTACATAAATCACACACGCATGCAATTTCATTCGTACCCATGCATTCACATGCATACACATACACCCATATCCACGTACATGCATATATATGCGTGCCATTTCACGCATACACATTCATGCATGCATTCATGTACTCTCACATGCACATACATATACATGCATACAATTTCACACATACACATGCACGCATGCGTTCATATACACACACGTACACCCATGCACGCATACATACAATACACACGCTCTCATATTCATGCATCACATCATGTCATTACTCATGCATGCACGTACGCATATGCATACTTGTTCACACCATGCACATGCATGCTCACTCGTACCTCACCTGCATACGCATATTCATGCGTCGGTGTCATTGTTCATTCATGCATGTAGGCACGTGCATATATTCACATACACACACTCACATATCCATGCATTCAGGCACGTACCCCGATCATGCATGCACACACATTCATGCATGTGCTCATTCGTGCATGCACGCACATCCATGCATGTGCTCATCCATGCATACATATGGTCATGCATTCGCACTCACACATGCATCATGCATCATTCATATACTTTAACATACACCTGAACACACATACCTCACGTGTAAGGCAACGTGTGTTGACTCAATGGTCTCGACCAAAACCTTAAACTAGTTTTCCCCCCGGACGGTCATTGCTCAACCGGCTCCTTCCCCGAACCGGTTCACGCCGATTTTCTCCATTTCACTTGTATATTACTATCTAGATATTGAGAAAATTCACAAATATCACAAAATTCTCAGAAAATCCCAAAAATATTTTCATACTTTGATTTCCATTGATTTTATTTGCGTTATTTTGAAGTTCGAGAAAAATATTGAAAAATCACAAAAAAAAAAACACAAAAAAAATGTTTTCACACTTAGAAAAATCACAAAAATATTTTTTGGCCCAGAAAGTCATTTCCATCCCGAACAAAAGTCCAAAAACCTCTTGGAATAGTATTTTCCTACTTAGAAAAACTTACAGATTTCAAAACTCTTGGGAGCGTATTTTGTATCCTATTTTTGATTTTCCATTTCGATGATTGCAACCAAGGGCATAGACTCTTCGGAGTATTGAATTGCCTCGGTTTTGAGGGAATACCTATATAGTATTTTCATTATTTGGTTTTTGAAAAGGAGTAATTTTGAAAGACTTAATAGATTTATTTTGGGGATAATTTTTTTATCAATCCAGTACAGTTCGTAAGAACGGGCGCTTACGGGGTGCAAATACCTTCCTCTCGCATAACCGTATTCCTGAGCCCGACTCTGGTGACGCAGACTGATTCTACCCCTAATGGGGTAGCGATCAAGTGTTCTAACCACACTTCAAAAGGTTAGTGACGACTCCATCACACATTGTTTTTTTTTACGAAAAATCACATTTTCAAAATACACATCCATTTTTCCCAGTTCGCAGCCATACCCCATTTTTCGCCAAAGAGTGATTCTCTGGCTGGGTCCAAGACGTCGCGACAATAGGCACAATCGATTGTCGCACCACACTCTGTACCATACGTGTAATGCCCCAAACCCTTAAACCCGGGTCTGGTGCGTTATACCTGATAAAATCTCTGATAATCCATAATCCATGATATACGCAGCGGAAAACTTAAATATAATCTCCATACATATAATACCATAATACCAGAGTTTACTAATTTCTATCTATAATTCATGGTAATCATCCATCACATGCATTTCCATAAATCTACATAACTTCCATAACATTTCAGTATTTTCACAATCATTCCTTACTCAACAGTCTTAAAACATAAAGACATAAAACGTAAATATTTACATTCTCCAAAGTATTATCAGTATATACCCTTTCTTTTAATACTTCTCAAAAAGTCTAAAAACCCTCGAGCTCTTTAAGCCTGACCTCGAGGATGTCCTGAAAAACAAATACATTTACATTCGGGTGAGACACATCTCAGTAAGAGAAGAAATAATATATTAAAATAGTGTGTAGCCAACATGAGTTTATATAACAACATAATATTTAACATTTGAAAATCGTTAACATAATTTCTGAAATCATTCTCTGATCTTAACCAAACACATGCAAAAGATTTAACCCACGAGATTACCCAACGATAGGGGTGATTACCCGCTCATACAAGTAGCACCCCTCTACTCTGATACTTAGGCAACCCAAAGGTCACAGTTAAAGCACACCAGGGCACTCACCTTACTCAGTAAGCCTTCAAGTGATACATTAATCTCGTACTCACACAGTTCATACAAAAGCTTACCGACGAAGGCTCCCAAGAATAGGGAAATCTATTCGTCCATCCAAGTAGTTTCCCTCTACCCTAACACGTTATGCAGCCTACTGCTACACCTGATACAACCAGGGCACTCGCCTTTCTCCGCAAGCCCTCGAGCGAAGAGTTTGTCTCGCCCAAACGTAACATGTTCTACTAACATAAATACTGCTAATACCATAATACATTATTCTTTCTGTCATTGTTCAACCATTCACCTATGTTCATGTTCATAACTTTAACATTGCACTTCATTTCATTTTAAGTGACTCTTTCCCATTTTACATTGTTTACATTTCACATTTCATTTTTATTTCATTCATTTCCCTTTTTATTTCATACTCAGCATCTTTCAGCTATTTTACCCAACATTTTTCAGCTGTGATACATTTACCCAACATCTTTCAGCTGTTTTACTCAGCATCTTTCAGTTGTTTTACCCAATATTTTTCAGTTGTTTACCCAACATTTTTCAACTGTCATACATGGTTGCATTAACAAACACAAGCAACATAGTTCATATCATATTTTATTTACAATGCATTACTTACTTAATCTGCATCTCCTACATTTAACATATATTTCCACACAGCATTCCTATTTACTCATGCTACACAATTTAGCAATAGAATTCATATACTGTCTATAAAATAAGCTAACCAACATTTAATGTTTCTATACTGAAAATACCTTTCATTCCTTACATAATTACCCTGAAAATATTTTTCCACTTTCATCAGTTCATGTTCGCATATACGTATCTAATAAATAGCCATAAACTTGGAAAAATATAATTTAAATGGTTGATATTTTAAACTCATACTAAAACATATATACGTACATATAACACAATTTATTTTTCATTAAATTCATAAAAATTATAATTTAATATATATTTTTCCCCTTATCTGATTTCTTGAATTACGCCAACAGCGACCCCGAAAAACACCTGTGGCGCTCACCCGGACCTTGAAATAAAAATCCTAGTTCCATGTAATTAATCATGAATAAAATATTATTTTAATATTTTCTAAACCAATAAATTCTAAATAAATAAATATACCCTTAAATATAACCAAATTACCAAAATTTCCAAATCCCACTCTTACTTTGGAGTGGGACCTAAAAAACCCCAATTGAAAAATTACCTACGTCAAAATGACGATGATCACGACTAGGACCCCATGGTGGTGTTTGATCATCGATTTAACAGCAAATTTAACAATAAATTGAGAAATTAGGAAAAATTTGCCTTACCTCAGGAATGGTGCCTACGCCGCTCCCATGACAAATTCGGTCCAGTAGAAATGTCGGTGATGGAGTTAGGAATCCAACGGCACCTTTCGTTTTCCAATCGGTCAAATATCCGTTAAGAAATAAGGAGAGAGAGAGAGAGAGAGAGAGAGAGAAGAAATGTCAGTGATGGAGTTAGGAATCCAACGGCACCTTCCGTTTTCCAATCGGTCGAATATCCGTTAAGAAATAAGGAGAGAGAGAGAGAGAGAGAAGCGGAGATTGATAGGCGAGTGGACTGTTTGAGAGAGATCTCTGCAATTCTATCTACAGGAAGCTTCAGCTTCCTTCTTTTATCTTTTTTTTTTTTCTTAACTTAGCTTAACTTAACTTATATATATACCATTTTACTTTACTTAATTAATTCAAGTTAATAATGTTTAACCAATTAATAACTAATAAATAATTTGAATTTAATTTAATTCTTTTTTTTCTATTTCCTTTATTTGTTTATTTAATACATTAATTTAATAATTTTTAACTAATTAATTGATTAATAATTTTAATTAATTAATTTTTATTTTATTTTTATTTTTTTGGTTATTACATTCTTCCCTCCTTTAAGAAATTTTGTCCTCGAAATTTTACTAGCTAATCAATCATTTCCTTAACTTCTGAAATCAACTAACCAACCTCATACCATACATTTTCATAAATCTACATAACTTCCAAAACATTTCAATATTTTCACAATCATTCCTTACTCAACAGCCTTAAAACATGAAGACATAAAACGTAAATATTTACATTCCCTAAAGTATTATCAGTATATACCCTTTCTTTTAATACTTCTCAACAAGTCTAAAAACCCTTGAGCTCTTTAAGCCCGACCTCGAGAATGTCCTGAAAAAGAAATACATTTATATTCGGGTGAGACACATCTCAGTAAGAGAAGAAATAATATATTAAAATAGTGTGTGGCCAACATGAGTTTATATAACAACATAATATTTAACATTGAAATCGTTAACATAATTTCTGAAATCATTCTCTGATCTTAACCAAACACATGTAAAAGATTTAACCCACGAGATTACCCAAGGATAGGGGTGATTACCCGCCCATACAAGTAGCACCCCTTTACTCTAATACTTAGGCAACCCAAAGGTCACAGTTAAAGCATACTAGGGCACTCACCTTACTCAGTAAGCCCTCAAGTGATAAATTGATCTCGTACTCACACAGTTCATACAAAAGTTTACCAGCGAAGGCTCCAAAGAATAGGGAAATATACATGCCCACGCAAGTAGTTTCTCTCTGCTCTAGCACGTTATGCAGCCTACTGCTACACTTGATACAACCAGGGCACTCGCCTTTCTCAACAAGCCCTCAGGCGAAAAGTTTGCCTCGTCCAAACGTAACATGTTCTACTAACATAAATACTGCTAATACCATAATACATTATTCTTTTTGTCATTGTTCAACCATTCACCTATATTCATGTTCATAACTTTAAAATTTCACTTCATTTCATTTTCCCATTTTACATTATTCACATTTCACATTTCATTTCCATTTCATTCATTTTCATTTTCATTTCATTTCATTTCATACGCAACATCTTTCAACTATTTTACCCAACATTTTTCAGCTGTCATACATTTACCCAGTATCTTTCAGCTGTTTTACTCTACATTTTTCAACTGGTACACATTTACCCAGCATCTTTCAGCTGTTTTACCCAATCTTTTTCAACTATTTACCCAGCATTTTTCAGCTGTCATACATGGTTGTATTAACCACTACAAAAAAACTGATTTTTAGTGACGAAAGTATTCGTGATGAATTTAATTTCGTCACTAATACTTTCGCCACTAAAAACAACGCAGTAAAAATTTCTGTGCGAAAATTTTACCAGGAAAATATTAGCAATGATTTTATTATATTAGTGACGATTTCAAAACCGTCACTAATAGTGTTTTTATTTAAAAACGATTAAAAAAGAAATGGTTAAGGGTATTAGTGACGATTAGGAAAAACGGTCACTAATAATTGGTATTAGTGACGATATTTAAACGGTCACTATCAATGTTTTTATTAAAAAAATGTTTAAAAAGAAATAGTTAAGGGTATTAGTGACGGTTTGGGAGTATCGTCACTTATAAGTGGTATTAATGACGGTTTTGAAACCGTCACTACTAGCATTTTTATTTAAAAAATTATTTTAAAAAACTAATAAAGGGTATTAGTGACGGGTATCACAAAGCGTCACTAATAAGGGTTAGTAGTGACGGTTTTTAAAACCGTAACTACTAGTATTTTTATTAAAAAAAATTATTTTTAAAAATTAGTTAAGGGTATTAGTGACGGTTTGGTATAATCGTCACTAATAATAGGGTATTAGTGACGGTTTTGGAACCGTCACTACTAATTCAGACTTTAATTTCAAAAAAACCCTAATGGCCCCTAACCAGCGCCGCGACTCTTACCAAGGCCTCTCTCATCTTTGACCTCTGACCTCTCATCTCTCCCTCTCTCAAATCTCAATCCTCTCCTCTCCTCGATCTGGTGCGCTGCTACGTGTCGAACCTGCTGGTGCTGCGAGCCTGCGAAGTGCGAACGATCCCCAGCTCGAGTCGTCGTCTCCTCCAAGCTCCATGGACCATAGCCACAGGCATCATTCTTCCCCGTCGTCTCCTCCAGGCTCTCGCTGCTCCACGGTAAGATACGATGCATTTTATGTTCTATTTTTTTGTGCTACCTTTATCACCTTAGTGCCTAAGAAGAGTTGATCCATTAAGGGGCTGTAATTTCGGCCTATTGGTTAAGTAACTAGTGTGTACGAGAATACTGCTAAGGTCCTTGGGGATAGCTTGAGTTTGGTTATTTGTGATACCATTTTACATGATCAGAGTGGGTTTTTTTTTTTTTTTTTTTTAATAGCTCCAGCTAAGCTAACAATGAACTATAGATTAGATTCCAATCCAGAAGAGAACAAGTCCCTTTAACCAAGTATTCAAGGGCAGCACCTCACTTAGACCCCAACACTTCATCTCACATTCTGACTCTCACTTCTCACACTAGAAGTCCAACAACTGTATGCAGATGTAAAAGCCATAACAGATCACAAACTTCCATTGCAGAAGTACCAATCCTGTAGGATAATTAAAACACCAACACAAACCTTCTAGATTAAACCTGAGACACTTCTTCACTAACACACTCCACCAGTTAAAACTCATGTTTGAATTAGGAACCAACAGCATCATAAACCTGCAGGTACAGAGTATCAACCCTGAATTTAATAAATTCAGACTCATGATAAAACCCTATTCTAACCAACATAGGGACTTAGCAAGCAAAAGAGTCACTAACAAATCACAAAAGATCTAGCAACCCAATGCAAGATCGAAAAACACTAACAGATCACCATGAGCCTATCCTGAAGGAGATTGAAATTAAATAAACTACTGTCAAACAAAACAGCCCTCACTACACACTCACAACATTCAAGCCTCCAAACTTCAAACCTGAGCCACCAGTAATGAATCACACCAGATACATCTTCCAGCACTACCAGGTTAAGTCTGCAGCCCAAATGAACTAACAACCACCAGATCACAAGCAACCAGCACAAGACACCTAACTTCTCCCACAGAGCCCAAGACGCCTAACTTCTCCTGAAATTATCCCATGAAGCCCAAGACACCTAACTTCAAGCCTCAGACCACCATCTGTAGTCCAATGCACACTGCAGCATCATCAATAGAGGAGAGTGCAGTTCAATCTAATATCTTTACTTAAATTTAATATCTTTACTATAGGTATTAGAGATAATGATCTTGATGAAATTATGGAGTTAACTGGTTTTTCTCGTGGTGAATTCCCCCTTCGTTATTTAGGCATCCCTCTAGCATCGAAAGATTAGTAGAATCTGTAATACTAATCTCAGATGTTTCACGTGCTCTTCCGTACTCCTCGAGTATACCAGAATGTCATCAATGAATACCACCATGAACCGATCCAGGTACTTATGGAAAACCCTGTTCATAAGATCCATAAATACCATCAGAGCATTCGTCAACCTAAAAGGCATGACTAAGAACTCATAGTGGCCATATCTGGTTCAGAAAGCAGTCTTCGCTATATCCTTTGATCTGACCCTCACCTGATGATATCCTGACCCGCGTCCCCTGCAACTGGTCAAAAAGATCATCAATACGAGGTAAAGGATAATGATTCTTCACAATTACCTTGTTAATCTCACGGTAATCGATGCACATCCGCATCGACCCGTTCTTCTTCTTCACAAACAGTACTAGGGCTTCCTAGAGTGAAACACTAGGTCGAATGAATCCCCTGTTCAGTAATTCCTGCAACTGCTCCTTCAACTCCTGAAGTTTCGTTGGAGCCATCTGGTATGAAGCTTTAGAGATCGGCGCCTTACCAGGCAACAACTCTATAGCAAACTCCACTTGTTGATCCAGAGGTAAACTAGGTAAATCATTTGGAAACACATCCGGGAACTCGCTGATTACCCGAATATCCTCGAGTCTCAACTCATCCCGTGGCAGTTCTTGCACACAAGTTAGGTACCCCTAACATCCATCCAAGAGTAGCCCCCTCGCCTGTAGTGCCGATAGAATCTGTGGCGTCGGCCACACACACGATCCCACAAATTCGTACTCCTGTTCCCCAGGAGGTATGAAAACTACCACCATTTTACGACAGTCGATCACAACATAACTAGAAAACAACCAATCCATTCCCAGAATGACATCAAACCCTGACATGTCGTATACCACAAGATTTGCTGGTAGCAGCTTTCCCTGAATTACTACTGGACAGTCTACCAACATCCTCCTATAGAATGATACACTCTTAGATGGCGTAGTAACAGATAATAACTCGTTCATGACTTGGGTCTCAACCCCACACCGTCCAACAAAATTCACAAATATAAAAGAATGGGTTGCACCCGAATCAAACAAAACAGAAACCTTATTTGAAAGCAATAATAAGGTACCTGTCACTATGTTCCCTACATGCTCAGCGTCCACTAGAGTAAGAGAGTATACTCTAGTTGGAGCTGTATTCGTCTGAACGGTTCCCTTAGGTATCTAGTTGCTCCCTCGGTTCACACTAGATGCAAGCACGTCTCGCTTCGGTGCACGAAAATCATAAAACATATGACCTGACTGGCCACAGTTGTAGCAGTTACCCCCAAATGACTGGCACTCACCCTCGTGCTATTTGTGGCATCTAGTACAACATCCACTAGTCTGGCTCCCCTGGGAACTTTGGCACTCGGTATTCTGACGGTATCCTGAGCCCTTGTTCCTCTTCTTCCACGATCCTTGACGAGATCCTGTCTGAGAACCAGAAGGTACTGTCCTCTTCCTCGATTCCTGATCCACCTCGTCCTCTCAAATACCAATCTCAATCACCGTGGCTTTATCCACCAACACCGAGAACTTGTGGATCTGGAGCATACCCGCCAATTTTCGGATATCCTTCCTCAGGCCCTTCTCGAACCTTCAAGCCTTCTCGTACTCACTCAAGATCAAACACGGCGCAAACCGAGACAGCTTTATATACCGAGCCGCATACCCCTGCACCGTTATACTCCCCTGAGTCAGAGCAGAAAACTTATCCGCCTTTGCATCACATATAGAAGCCAAGAAGTATCTATCAAAGAACACCTCCTTGAAACGACTCCATGACATCTCCTCAGGACCGGCTCTCTGCTTCTCCAGCAGACTCACCGCAGTCTACCATCGACCCACCTCCCCAGATAGCTAGAAGGTAGTATAAAGGACTCGCTGCCTATCCATGCAGTGCAGGACCTCCAAAATCCTCTCAGTCTTCTTTACCCAATCCTCTACTATCGTCGAGTCAAGTCCTCTAGAGAACGTCGGAGGATGCATGCGTGTGAACCTCTCAATGGTGCACCCCGTAGTAGTAGGAGAGCGCTTGCGTCTCCTCACACTTCACCCGATCTCCCGTAACACTCGCCTCGTCAAACCTCGAGACGGAGAAGGAGACTCATCACTCGCATTATCGTCGGAGCCACTTCCCAAGTAATTATCCCTGGGCTCCATTCTGCAGCACAATAGGAATCTATCAGTATCCCTACAACACATACAGTTAACACAATGATCTATCACTAATCGTGTTAACTACTCTCTGCTAGGTCTAGGTCTATCCTATCGCACTAACCCGAAAGTCATCAATGATCTGCCCTACTTTTACTGGAATCGTCATCCTAGGAAAAATGCGGAATACCGACGACAAATCTCGGTCTAGAAACTGAACAACCCTCAACCAACTCTACCTATATCCAACATCCTATACTCTGGTATGTACTCACAGCTAAGCCTAACCAAGTCTACAAGACCTAACAACCCGGTTAGCTCTAATACCAAGCTGTCACGCCCCGAACCCAAAAATGGGACCTAGGGGTGAAAATGTAATCTAATTTGTCCCTATATCATACAAACCAATCAAAGATATAGTACAAAGGATAAGGATCCGACCCCGTGGGGTTCCCAGGCACCGTAAACACATCCAAACACAACCATATACGCAGCGAAAAAAGGTCATTCTATATATATATATATATATATATATATATATATGCAGTACCATACTAAAGTCTATACAAAAGCAGAAACAGGTTTTATTATACAATGTACAACGGGATGCCCAACACATCCCAAAATGGCAACCCACCAAATCACAGTCCTAGCACTTACCCAAGCGCTAACCACAGTACACCAGCCACTACGCTCCCTACACCAAGACCCTAGTTCCGGTTACTCGAAGGACTTGTAAAAATGTACGTATAGTAGGGGTGAGACACCTCTCAATAAGGAAGAACACAGGTTATATCGGTGTGTGGCATTTGAGTGTTATCTTGATGCAACATACATGCAGTTAAATGCAGTTCCAGTACTAATTTCACACAGTGCATACACGCACACACATGCATACGCACACCCATGATCTACCCGGTGTCGCCACACCCCTCAGCCTGAAACTGGTCCGCGATATTCGGCGTTAGCCAGTAACCAACCCGCGATACACCGTGCCACCAGCACATGATTAGTCCCCGACTATCATGGCATCATACCGACACTAACTGGTGGATCCACACCCTTCAGTGATCAGCCGGTATAGGCTTACGCCCTCGGATACAGAGTCGGACACTTTGCCAATCTATGGCCAGTGATTTCATATGCCCTCGGATATAGAGTCAGACACTCTCAGTACTTGGAACAATTTCGGAACCGCGTTCCTACTAGCATTTCAACCAATCACACACACATGCATACTCATATAACCAAACAAACCACACCCATTTGATAATCTAAAATCATGTTTTTCCAAACATATACAGTTTAAAACAAGTCAAGACACGACCATCCCTATAACACAGTATAATCAACCTATACGCTCGGTTTTCAACTAAACCAGGGATGCAGTCCGTCGCCCCTTTTTCCTAAAAATGTAATCATGAAAAATCCATAGTTTTCCCCTTTAGATCCTCCCAAATGAGTAGCCAAAATACACACAGGATCGTGAACCACAGTTCTATCGAGTTTGATTTCAAAAATAACCGATATAAACATAATTCCCCTTGCCTTTTCCCCGAATAGCAAATCCCGAAGTCTGAGGCCCCTAAACAGCGAACCGAGTTCCAAAACCTACAATCAACAGTATATAAGATACTCACAACACTATTCTCTATTAAACTACCAGATTAGAATTGAAAATCAAGTCCTACCTCGATTTTAAGACGAAACCCAAAAATCTCCGAAACGGGATTCCGATCCATAGAACTTGTGCAGAATCCTTCCACGATCCTCGTGGTAACTTCAGATTTACGATTCTCACAACGAACGATGAAGAAATCTAGAGAGATAGAGAGTAGGGAGAGTTCTAGAGAGAGAGATAGAAGATATTTGAGTTTTCTTAGCTTGGAAGTAATGAAACTTCTATTTATAGCCCTTTGACTCGAGCGTCTTCATCGACGAGATGGTGTACTCGTCGACGAGGTCATATAGATAGCTTGTCAACGAGATGGTGTATTCGTCGATGAATCCCGATATCTCCGATTTTCTGAAACCCTTCGATTTCTCTTCGTCGACGAGCCTCTGAACTTCGTCGACGAGAGATACAAGGCCTTTGTCGACGAACTCTGGTTTCGTCAACGAAACCTATTCAAATTCCAATTTTACCCTTCTCTTATTTATTTAAACTCATTTATGATAGTTCGGATTCTTACACGGAGAGGCGAGCGGACTGTCTGAGAGAGATCTCTGCAATTCTATCTACATGAAGCTTCAACTTCCTTTTTTTTTTTTTTTTTTAACTTACCTTAACTTAACTTATATATATAATCACCAATTTTACTTAACTTAATTAATTCAAGTTAATAATGTTTAACTAATTAATTACTAATAAATAATTTTAATTTAATTTAATTCTTTTTTTTCTATTTCCTTTATTTGTTTATTTAATACATTAATTTAATAATGTTTAACTATTTAATTTATTAATAATTTTAATTAATTAATTTTTTTTATTTTTTATTTTTGGTTATTACAATACGTGTGTTTGCACTAATCACAAATACTGGCAACGGTATCGTGCTCTGTATACTATGGTCTATCAGGGTTCTCATTTCCACATTTCTGTGTTCACATTTCATTATATTTGTAATTCTCATCATTTCTGTATAATTCTCTGTTCAACATTTTTGTATAAAATGACTCTATGTATTTCACATATCATCATTTCACTATAAAATACATTTGCATTTCTCATTTCATTGTTTCTGTAAAATATTATTGTATATCTCATATATCATCATTTCCCAATAAAAACATATTTGTACATCATATTTCATCGTTTCTTAGTAAAAGTACATCTGTATATAAATGTCATATCATCACGAATATATATACATAAAACATAACTGGGTTTCCCATATCTTCATATCTGAATAAAAACATATTTGAATATCTCAAATTATCATATTTCTATATCACATATTTCAATATCAACCACATTCCTAATAATAAAATTGTTATTTCATATTCCTCATACCACACTATTTTTAACTGATAATCATAATATAATGATCATAGGGAAAATATCAATATCATAGTTTTTCCAAAACATAAACAGTAATCACAATTTCACATACTTAATTCCAACTAGTTAATTTTTTCAAAAATATATGTTATAATTTATTCCGCTTACCTGTTTTGCTTACTGAGAGAATTCTTGCGAAGATCCTAAAACCCAAGCCCGCGGCGATTCGGAGCTCAAAACCTTGAAATCACATTTCCCCAGTTCAATCAACTCAACCCCATAATTACAATTATTTTAATATTTCCTAGGCCCACACACTCCCAATAACTAATTAAATTTTAAAAATAGTTAACGGATATAATTTCATTATCCTTACCCTAACCTTGGAGTGGTGTCTAGGAAATTCAAATTAAAAATCTACTTTGATTAACATGGTGATAATCAAAATTAGAATCTCGTGGTGGCGTCCAATCGTTGATTTGGCTAAAAATTTGAGAAAAAAATTGAGGAGAAAGAGAGAGAGAGAGTTTACTTATCCCAGGAGTGGTACCTACGACGCCCTAAACACAAATCCACTCCAGTTAAAATGTTGGCAACCACAAATGGAACCCAGTGATATTTTCTATTATTCAATTGGACAAGAATCAGGGAAGAAATTAAGGAGCGAGTGAGAGTGGTTGAGGAGAGAGAAAGTAGAGAGAGAGAGAGTTGACGGCCACAGGGGGGTCTTCTGAAGCTTAAGAAGCTTCAGGTTGTACTATTATTATTTCATTAGTTTATTATGTTAATCATATATATATATATATATGTATATATATGTATATCTATCATTTTATTTATTTAATAAATTCAATTTCATAATAACTAATTAATTAATTCAATTTAATAATATTTAATTAATTAATTAATAATTAATATATTTTATTATATATTTATTTATTTATTTTAATGTTTTTACACTTCCATACTTATAATTTTCTGAGTGTTACGGTTTGTTTTGGTTACCCTCACAATTATTCTGCTATAGAAGTCTATATATGGTAAAAAATATTTCACACTGACTTTGTTTTAAAATTATTTTTAATTTGTTGATCAAGATCTTCTTGGTACACATTTTATTCAAACTGTGACAAGCTTTCTTAATTGATTGATCGATCACGCCCTCAACAAAGTAGTCCAAACCTCAATGTCACATCCTCCAACTCTGCTAAAACCTTATTTACTTTGGTCCATTTGACACAACAAGTTTGTTCATTCATAACAAGTCTATTTTAATTATTAAATGACAATTTGCTATTTCATTTTTACTTTTATCTCTCCATTTTCACTTTACATGTGAATAAAAAACCGTGAGAATAAATTTGTCATTTCATTACTAATATATTTTGAAATGTCAATGGTGTCTCCAGAAGGAATGCATGAATGCACGTTGAAATTTACTTACAAAGAAAAAATTGAACAAGGTAGAGTCTCTAGCAATATTTTTAGGTCCAACGCGTAGTATTAATTGATCAACAATGTTTTTCTTTCCCATCTTATCCTACAAGATTTTCTATGCTTTTGAAAAGTTGAATCACATGAAAAGACATTTGAGAATATTATTTTCAATATTTAATAAATATACTTTGATGTTATAAAATTAAATGAAATGTTGGCGGTTCAGTCAATTTAATTTTCAAGGTTTTAACTTGAAAATATTGACTCTTAACATTTTATTATTGTTATATATTTAGCCAATCTTTCACTAACCATAAAATTGCAAATAGTGCTTAATAAACTTTCATTGCCAAAACAAATTAAAAAAAAAGTTCATTATTAATTCCCATTTAAATAAAATTTACATACAAAAAAATTTATAGTTCATTTTCTTCACAAAACAAGTTAGAAAGAAATTCATGATTAATTCATGGCAAAAAATTATTAAAAAAAAACTTGTAATTAAAATAATTATTTTGTTAAATAATTAATATAATTGTTTTGACAATGAAAGTTTATTATATTTTAGCTCGCAAACCCTAAGATTCCATTAAAATTCACTTAAAGGGTGGAGCGGCATCATATACAACACAAGGTCAAATTACCAAGGCTGACTTCAACCTTTACAATCAATCCTTACGGGTTAAATTAACACCCCCTCAAGCTACGCCTGAAATACAACAGATATTCAAATATAAATTTTTGTGTATAATTTCAATACTTCTCCAATAAGCAAATATGTACCAATATGCACAATACAATAAATTACACTTCAGTATGATAGAAATGTATAAGCTCAGTGAAGTCTATATGCCAACTTTCAATAATATGAAACTATAACAATTAATATGTGAGAGTGTTGTGAATAAATCTTCGAGTCACACAATGTATATTAATCACAAGAACAACCTCAAAGATCTTAAGAACACAATCAAATATCTTTAGAATAAATTTCAAGTATCAAGTATAGGAGATATTCGAAATTAAGCTTGTCAGAAAATATTTGGCAATATCACAATACAAGCTCTTGAATCTTGCAACAAGAATACAAGACTCACAAGCCCAAAAGTTTTCCCAAAGGAGATTTATGGATTAAATACCCAGGGAAAACACTAGCTCACTTTTCTAAAATCAATATCTAATGTGAAGGTGCAATGAGAGCGTGAGCTTTTGTAAATGAGATGGATGATTTCAAAACACTCTTACAAATGAGTTTACAATAAGAAATCAGTAGGAGTAAAATATATGAATTTGTTTGAGTGAAAGTATGAGAAAAATTTGCAAGAATTTTAGAGAGGTTTTTGTTAATCAAGTTTGCTAATTCCTACTTAATCTCACTAGATGAATAGGTATTTATAAGTTTTCAACAAATTATGACCATTGGGGGACACAAAGGTCATTTTGGAAAAGTTTAATGTTGGTTAATTAAAATTAACCTAGTTTAAATGCGGTAAAAATTAAGCAACCTGAGAGGTTCGATTGACCAAAGTTCAGGGACGGTCGAACGAACAGACTCATCAATTTTGAAAAATTTTCAAGGTTCGATTTGCTGTGGGAAATGGTTGATTGACCGAACAGAGGCGATTTCCCAAATCTTTGAGGTTTGGTCGCTTGTCCATCGATTCGGTTTGCCAGTTCATGAGGTTCAGTTTGCCAAGCTCATTTTGAACTGAACGTTCGGTCAGCTGAGGAAGGTGGAAGACGTCACTCTCACGGTTCGGTCAACTGTGGGCAGTACTTTTATTTTTGGTTTGGTCGACCAAGTCAAGTCAACACTTTGACTTTCTGGCCGGTCAGTCGACCGAAGCCCTTTGAAAAATATTTCCTCTTCTTTTGACCTTATATGATTTTATCTCTATTTGTATATGTTTGCATTTAGGCTCAGGGGACTCAGTCATGATGTGTCCTATGGTCAATCATGACCTTGAGAGTTAACCCCAAAAATCCAATGTTTGTCTACTGACAGGTGATCCGTAAGGTTATTTTATGGTCTTTGAACTTATGTATCCTATCATGCATATAATTCAATTATTACAAACCATATTATTACAAACCCAAATAATAAATTACACTATAACTTGAAATAAAAAATCTTCATGCTCTACTCCTTTGCAATTTCATGAGTTGCGCCAAATGGTGTGCACATTTAAGTTCTTTTCAGCTTCCATTTCTCATCTGTCATCCGTGCTTAGAAAACTGAACTTGTTTATACACTTAGCACACATATAAGATATTATGATTTTTCATAATCAAAATAGGGATTTGACTCAAAAAGTCAACACCAAGCATGACCAAAGGAAGTTTAATGTAGTCTTATATGTATTTGGGGAGTGTTTGAGGTAGTCTATGTTGTAACTCTTGCAGGTGTGTTTCTTTCATGATTTCTAAGCAAGATTTTAGCATTGCATATGCATACTAGGATACTTGAGTTTATAGGATTGCATTAAAGTCACAAACTCACATTTATGGTTTTCAAAGTTAAATTCAAAAAGTTTGTTAAAAACAATCATAAACTCAAAATATGTTTTCAAAGGGATGTTTTTAACATCCTAGTTTTAACAACATTTTTATACTTGGTCTCGGTTTTTTCAAAACATGATTAATGTCCTAAAACTTCATAGAAGTCAAATACTTTTTATAAAGGACTTTCTAAGCATATAAGATATCAAATGATCTTTCAAAGATGTTTTCATAAATCAAGATGTCTTATATTTAAGTGGAAACTCATTTGGACAAGTTTTAATCTTCATTAGACTTTATATATTTTATATACTTTTGTCCAAGAATGTTTAAAATGATTAAAAGGCTTTTTGGTTGGGTTTAAAATCTCAGTTGTGCACTTATTAAATTTACTAAGCACCCTTCGGTATTTGGAGCATAACTTTTGTTAAAAAAGTCCAAAAAGAAAGATCTTGGTATCCTTGGAAAGCTAAGAAAAATTCCCACAAATTTCATGTTAATGACTTTTTCTAATTCAGGGCACTCGTTGATGCGAACGGGGGATTCATCAAGGAGTGACAAGTTGACACTAGTCGACGAGCCCAACGAGCAGAATGACGCTAATGGGGAAAAACGGCTAGTTTTGTTTGGAAATTTCTCCCAATGGTCTAATAACAGCTAGTTGGGTATTTTGGCTATAAATACAATCTATTAGGCTTGTTTAGACATGGTTTTGATGATTTATACAAACTTATAGTAAAAAATATCTTTGATTCTAAAACCTAGCACATTGCATCTTAGTTCATGTTAGCTTTACTATAATCCCAAGAGGGGGTGGGGGGGGGGGTGAATTGATATTTTAAAATTTTCTCCCCTAAGTCTTATATCCAGCAGCAGTATTACTCAACCCTAGGGTCAATCTAGTACAGATATAAAATAAATCAATACATTTAGTTAAAATTAAATTGCACAAGTAAACTATTTACGCATGCTCAGTAAAGTAAGCAAAGATAAATAACACCAGATATGTTATCAAGGTTCGGCAAATGTGTCTACGTCCCCACCTTGACTCACAAGTACAAGGATTCCACTAAAGTTCACTCTACGGGTGGAGCAGCACTGAAACACAACTAGGTCAAATTAACACAGACTGACCTTAACCTTTACAACCAATCCTTTCAGGTTGGATTAACGCCCTCTCAGGCCATGCCTGGAATACAACAAGTAATCAATATAAATTTCGTTACAAAATATGTGCTTCTCCAATAAGAAGATTTGTACCAGTATAATCAACACACTACAATATGATATGATAGAATAAGCTCAATTTAGTTTAAACGGCTACTCTAAAAAATAGTGCAAGTATAGCAATCAGTACGTGAGAGTGTATATGTTAGAATCTTTATGTCAAGATAATAATATCAATCACAAAGTGCAATAACGAAAATCTTAAGCACACATGCAAATATCTCAAAAATATTTTTCTCAAAATCAACCACAAGAGATTTGAAATTGGTTTATAAAAATTATTTCACAAATAAACACAATACAAGCTCTTGAGTATTGCAATGATAATGCAAAACTCAT
Source organism: Malania oleifera (assembly GCF_029873635.1). Classification (NCBI taxonomy): domain Eukaryota; kingdom Viridiplantae; phylum Streptophyta; class Magnoliopsida; order Santalales; family Ximeniaceae; genus Malania; species Malania oleifera. The sequence continues at coordinate 19,772,035 of NC_080429.1, read as the reverse complement.
AAGCTCTAAAGAGTTTTCCCAATGAAGACTTATTAACAAAGTCACAAGGAAAAACTCTAAGCTCACTCTCAAATAAAATCAATCTCAATCAAACACAATCAATGAGAGTGTAAGCTTTATAATATAATCTCTAAAACACTCTTACTAAACGATTTTTGCAAGAAGGATGAGTAAGAATGGAAGTGGTGAGCTTGTGTTTGGAATTTCAGAGAGAATATTGCTAATGATGTTTACTAATCAAGTGTTAATCAAACCAAATGAGGGAGTATTTATAGACACTCCAAAAAATATAATCGTTCGAGATTCATTCATTATTTTTGGAAAAGTTTAAATATGGTTAATTAAAAATAACCTCGATTTTGCCTTGGTAAAAATTGAGCAACCCAAAAGTTTTGGTCGACTATATTTTAAGTTCGATCAACTGTATTTATAAGTTCGGTCGATCGAACCACTTTTGAACTACAGAATATAGTCGGCTGAATCAGGGCGATTTTGGAACCCTTCGAGGTTCGATCAGCTGTATCTGAGTTCGGTCTGCTATTCATCCAGTTCAGTTGACCCAATCAAAAATGAACTTGGAAGTTCGGTTGGTTGAACCATTAGGTGTCAGACATAAGCAAGTTCAGTCGACTGAGAAAGACATGTTCAAAAAGATATAGTCGACTGAACCTAAGTCAACAAATTGACTATTGGTCAATTTGGTTGACCAAGACATTTATAATGTACTACATTCGGTTGACTGAAACTCGTTTACACTTAAGATTTTTGTCCTGATTTTAAGTGTTGTTACGTGCAGGGACCTAGAGTCTATCTAAGGTCATTTTGAGCTTATCTATCCTATCATGCATGCAATGCATTAATTATTACAGACCATAATTAATATTACAGACTCAAAATAAAGTGAAATAAAAATTACAATAATAAACACTTTGGGTCTTCATTTTCTTTCAAGTCCATGTGCATCATATGATACTTTCAACTGATCATATACACAAACTCATCAAACATTAAATACCAAAGTATTTGTCATAATCAAAATAGGGTATGACCTATAAAGTCAACAGTTCATATTCACAAGTGCTCATCTCTCTTGTTCTCCAATCTTGTTTGATACAATTCTTAAGAGAGAAGTGTGAGGTTTGCTTTGTATTTAATATTTGCTCATTTAAGGAGCATTCTCATTGTAATCATCTACTTCGTGTAAGGTTCTTTGTGAACCATTGTGAGGGTTCTTGGTGAACCGCTTGGTAAAGGCTCTTTATGAGCAAGTAAAGATTTGTTCCCAAGTGTAGGGTTGTGTACCCGAGTTGTAAGGCTTGCTCCGCCAAGGAAGGAGTGTTGATAGTGGATTGTGGAATCCTTGGCTTTGTGCTAAGGCGTCGATGTAGGCTTGGAGCCGAACCACGTAAAATCCTGGTGTTGATTTTCTCTCCCTACTCTTTATTTTATTGTCTTGTGCATGATTTATATTTTGTATATTGTGATATGTTGGCTTTTTGAGTCCGATCTCTATTTTGATGCTGACAAAACACCAGTATCTTATGTGTATATTTAGTATGTGAATAGACTTAAATTTGAACACATAATAAGGAAAGAGAAAACGGAAGCCAGAATAAAACTTAAAAGCTCACATCATCTGGCATATTCTAAGAAGGCAGTAAAGCAAAGATGAAGAAGAAGACTTATGTTTTCAATTTGTAATGCATTTTATTTTATATTTGATCTGTAATAATGCATAACATGCATGATGTGAATGATAAGCTAAACATGACCGTAGATTGATCATAGGAAACCAAATGGGTCGACCAATACTAGATTTTTAAGGTTAGTTCAAAGACCATAGATTAACTTTAGGTCCCTAAACATCACATGAAAAGTCCCCTATATCTTAGAAGTAATAATCATGTGAATAAGGGTGACTTCAAAGAAATTACGACTTAAATGCAAAATTTTTATATGGTCGGTCGACCGAACCTGAACCTATATAGACTTTTAGTCGACCGAACCTTCCAAGGTAAAATGTTGACCATTCGGTCGACCGAACCTGAACCAATATAGACTTTTGGTCAACCGAACCTCCTAGGGTCAATAGGTTGACTATTCAGTCAACCATTTTTAAAATGAACTTGAATGGTCTGATCGATCGAATTGGCAAGTGGCTAATTCCCAACGTCCTAGTCAACTGAACTTATAGTTGAAAAATGACCTGGTCAACCGAATCTCTGAATTTGGTCAATAGAACATATCTTGGTTGACCGAACCTCGAAGGATCCAAAATCGCACAAATACGGCCGACCGAACCTATAGTTCAAAAATGCCTCAGTTGACAGAATTTGGCAATTGGGTCTGTCGACACCCCAATTTTAACCAGGCCTTTCCGAGGAGACCTCATGTCAAAACCTTTCCACACTGGCTGTGGACCCCACACATTCTTGTAGGTCCCACGCTGGCTGTGGACCCCACACATTCTTGTAGGTCCCACACTGGCTGTGGACCCCACACATTCTTGTAGGTCCCACACTGCTTGTGGACCCCACACTGCTTGTAGACCCCACACATTCTTGTAGGTCCCACACTTCTCGTGGACCCCACACATTCTTGTAGGTCCCACACTGCTTGTGGACCCCACACATTCTTGTAGGTCCCACACTGCTTGTGGACCCCACACATTCTCGTGGACCCTACGTGGCTTGTGGGCCCCACATATCTTCATTGGGCCCCACAAGTTTGGTAGGCCCCACCTCTCTTGGTACGCTAGCTCGAATTCCTCCATTCGATGCACGTTACCCCTTGGTACGCTAGCTCGAATTCCTACATTCGATGCACGTTACCCCTTGGTACGCTAGCTCGGATTCTTACATCCGATGCACGTTACCCTCTGGTACGCTAGCTCGGATTCCTACATCCGATGCACGTTACCCCCTCTGGTGTGCTAACTCGGATCCACATATCTGGTGCCTTGTAGCTCGGGTTCCTATAACCCTCAAATGCCCGTGGACCCCACGGGGCTTTTGGGCCCCACAATCTCATTGGGCCCCACATGTTTGGTGGGACCCACCTCTCTCTTGTACGCTAGCTCGGATTCCTACACCGATGCACGTTACCTTGGTACGCTAGCTCGGATTCTGACATTCGATTGGCATGTTACCCCCTCTGGTACGCTAGCTCGGATTTTAACATCCGAGGCACGTTAACCTCTTTTGGCATGCTTGAGCCTATAGCTCGGGTTCAATTACCCTTCAAATGGCTCGTGGACCCAATGGTGGCGTGGGACCCCACTATCTAATTGCGGCCCCACATGTTGGTGGGCCCCAACCTCGCTTGGTAGCTAGCTCGGATTTCCTACATCCGATGCACGTTACCCCTCTGGTGTGCTAACTCGGCTCCACATATCTGGTGGCCCTTATCGATATTCCTTCCGTCCTTCGAGATCTTGCTAGCCGGGTTCCTAATAACCCTCCAAATGCTTCGTGACCCCACGTGGCTTGTGGGCCCCACATTCTTCATTGCGGCCCACATGTTTGTGGGCCCCACCTCTCTTGGTCGCTAGCTCGGATTCCTCACATAGATGCAGTTAACCTATGTCGATAGCTCGGTTCTTACATCCGATGCACGATACCCCCTCTGGTACGCTAGCCGGGATTCTTACATCCGATTGCACGTGACCTCTTTGGCATGCTGCCCGCTACTAGCTCGGGTTCCTATAACCTCAAATGGCTCGTGGACCCAACAGGTGTGTGGCCCCACATATCTTCATTGGGACCCACATGTTTGGTGGGCCCCACCTCTCTTCGTACGCTACTCGGAAATCATACATCCGGTGCACGTTACCCCCTCTAGTGTGCTAATCGGATCCAAAAATCGGTGCCTTGCTAGCTCGGGTTCTGTTAAACCTCAAACGGCTTGTGACCCCACATGGTGCGTGGGCCACCACAACATCTCCGATGGGCTCCGCACAGCTTCTAGAACCCTCTTATATTATTATTATTATTATTATTATTAGTATATTAGTATTATATTATATTATTTATTTTAATTTGTCAAATGCAAGCATATTTGTACACCCATAATCGTTCACCACAGTCATGTTCTTCCCTTTATCATTTTTACCATACTATATTACATTCGATAATTCTTCATCCCATACTTGTTCCCTCCATCATCACTCACCATAGGAGTTTATTCCTTTATCATTCTTCCCATAATATATTCCCTTCAGAATTCTTCATCCCATACTTTGTTCCTCCATCACACACCAAATGTCAGGTTTCTTCCTTTTATCATTCTTCCAATCACATAATTCCCTTCATAATTCTTCACCATACTTTGTGCCATCCATCATCATGAACCAAATGTCATGTTTCTTTCCCGTTTATCATTCTTCCCATACTATATTCCCTATTAATTCGTATACCCAACTTTGTTCCCTCCATCATAATTTAACCACATGTCCTGTTTCTTCCCCTTATCATTCTTCCCATAAATATATTCCATTATAATTCTTCATCCCATAACGTGTGCCCTCCATTATCAATCACCACATGTCATGTTTCTTCCTTTTATCATTCTTCACATGTAATTTCCCTTTTCATCATTTTCCCCCCATACTTGGTTCCCCCCATCATGACTCCCTATGTCTTATTTCTATGCTTGCCCTAAAGCTACCCTATATATTATAGGCCCCTCATTCAAAGAACAAGGAAGGAGCTCTGGTGGTGGTAAGAGACGATTTCAAATATTGAAGTTTTCTATCACAAGTTTGTGAAGTTAGTCTTTTTTTAGTAAAAATAAAGAGTGACTATCAGTTTCCCTATCGGTTGAGTCACTCCATTTGAAGAAGGCACCCCGGAGTGCCTCAAATCAGAGCTCAAGAACAACTCTCGGGGAGACGTTGTAGAGGCGGCTCTGCATCCACTCCAATTAGTGACTCATCAACAGGAAAGAAGACCGGAAAGAAGAGGAAAACGAAAGAAGACAAGCGATCGATTGATCCCTTTTCTACCGGTACCGGGTCACTCCATTTGAAGAAGGTATTCCCTAGTGCCTCGAGCGGAACCAAGAACAACCTAGGGAGGCGTGTAGACTAACCTTGCGGATTCACAGACGGGGAGAAGAAGACCGACAGGAGAGAAAGAAGATAGGTGAGACCAATGAACTCTCTTCATATGTTAAATTTCAACCCCTTTCCTAATCGGCCTCTGTTGGTTTATTTGACCTTATTTCACTTTCTTTACTTAAATAGCTTCATTGAACTCATAAAAAAAAAACAAAAAATAAAAAAAGTTAATAATTAAAGACACAAAAATTAAGAAAAAGTTTCAAAGGAAAATTCAAAAATTTTTAAGCTTTGAAACTTATTACCTTTGAAAATTTGAAGAAAATCAAGAAAGTTTCTAACATGTTTGGCAAAGGTTAGATTTGTTTCCCTACATTCAAGATTTCAAAAATACATTCTAAAGGCATATCTTTAAAAACCATGACTTTCGTTGATTGTTTCTAAAATTCTGTTGTATTCGGAAGGACATTGAAGATCCGGAAAATCATTGGTCTCGACCAAGACCTTTAAACTGGTTTTTCCCCCCCACACTGGTAAAGTTTGACCGGAGCTCCCATTTCCCCAACTGGTCACCCCAGTTTTCTCCATTTCGCTTGTATATTATTGTTGTATCATAAAATTTCACAAAAATATGAAATTTCAAAAATTCCCAAAAGTATTTCACATTTGGTTTCAATGATTCATTTGTGTTATTTGAAAATTCGGGAAAAATATCAAAAATTATTTCACACTTAGGGAAAAATCACAAAAAAATATCTTTTTTAGGCCACAAGAAAAATTCATTCCAGCCCGAACCAATTCAAAAACCTCCCGAAATATATTTTTGATACTTTTAAAAAAAAAAAAAAAAACATATAGATTTCAAAATCCTCGGAGCGTATTTTGTATCCTATTTTCGGATTTTCCTTCCCGATGATTGCCAAACGGAGAACATTGACTCTTCGGAGTACTAGATTGCCACTGGTTCTGAGGAATACCTATAATAGTATTTGCATTTGTTTTTGACTTTGAAAGGAGTGATCTTTAAAGGATTATATAATTTATTTCGGGAAAACTCGTTATTAATCTGAGACCATTTGTAAGAAGGGCGTTGTTGTTTGTAGGGGGTTGCTAATTACCTCCCCTTGCTAACCATCCCTCCCGCGCCTAACTTTGGTGACGTAGACAGATTTACCCCTAACGGGGTAGTTAAGCAAGTGTTCTAACCACAATTCAAAAAGGTTAGTGGCGACTCCACCCACACATCGTTTTTTTCACGAAATTCAAATTTTCAAAAATACACATTCAATTTTTCGCAGTCCGCAAGCCGAAACCCAATTTTAAATAGAGCATTGCGTTCTTGGGCCGGTACGGGACGTCGCGACAGCTTGGCGACTCCGCTGGGGACCATTGAGATTAAGCCAGTGATAAATAAGAATTATCCCGATCTCAATCTACATAAGCCCTTTTGATACTCCTTTCATTTTTGTAAAATTTGGTTACATGTGCAGAATGTTCTGAATAAGGTGGCTGTGGTGGTAGGGGGTGTAGGTTGAAATGGTTAATTAAACTCACACCACTCTCACAGCTCTACACCCGGGCTTTCTCCAAGTTAGGATTAGAAAGGAGTGTCAATGTGCCAGTTAACATTGTGGCATGGCCTATGGGAACCCGCGAACCACTCCGTCAGTGCAAGAAGCTTTTTCCGGACCTCTGTGATGGGAGATGAAGTTTCAATCTGGGGACCTGTTTTTCATAAGGGTAGAGCTTAAACCCACACATGATTTTTCCATAATCCCTGCCGAGGTAGGCCTCGAGGACCTTATGTACATTAATTACCCCGGGATTAAGACAGAGGCCCATCCCCTTCTCCTATGATTTATATGATTATAAATTGAGATTAAATAAAGATGTTGCATCCTGCATTCATTCTAGGCATTCCCATCTGCTGCCAAGGTCTGTTTAAACTCCGACTCATGGGAGCACAGTATATCGTCCATCATGAAACCGACACTGAGTGGTCTACCAATTGCTACTCCGAAAAGTCAACAAAGAAGAGTGGCGACAGCACAAGTAAGGCATCGGTGCATGAGATACCAGACAGGGTGTTGACATCAACGCTCGATCCAATTCCTAAAGGGATGAGAGACATGTGAAGGGTGGACGCCTCAGAGAGTACGATTGACGTTTTCTCAGACGTAAGGGCACATCGGTTTTCTATTGATGTTTCCGTTAATCCCACCTTGATTGAAGCATTGGGGAATTTTGGAATCCGTCGTATTTGCGCTTTACTTTGGATGGTATAGACCTTGCTCCCACATAGACGAATACACTTCACGATTGCATCTGGTCAAACGCAACGCGATTACAGATAACGTACGCACACACTCGAACCTCTGTTGTCAAGGATTTGTTCAGGGACACCGAGCTTAAGGGTCCAGGAACCTGGGGCAATCAAAGGTAATGGGAAAGCCTTGAATGAAAGAGTTGAAGAAGAAGGAAGGAAAGGAAGAAGTCCAACTGCATTGCTAGCGTTAGCCATCTACGGCCTACTTATCTTCCCGAGGAACTAGGAATCATCGATAATGCCACCATGCCTTCGTCGGGCCACAATGGGGGGGGGAAGGAAGGGGTGAACCCAGTCTACGGGATTCTTGCTGTGAAACGTTTCCGATCTCTTTAATAGATGCCGAATTAGGAGACTGCTCGTTTGACCTGCTTGTGTGCCATTGCTTTTATGTGTGGATGATGAGCATTTGCCTGCATCCAGGGACTTCTTTCGCGCTGCTTTCCAACAATCAGAATACCTTTAGCAGAGTTCGACAGAGTAGTCGTTGGAGGACAAATGCCAGCAGGAATTGAATGGAAAGAAGATGCACAATCTAGTCGCAAGGGGATTGTAGGGCAAGCACCTGGATCGACCAGCCCAAAGTGATAATAGATGTGGAAAACCTTCCTTGGTCCCATGCTAGGTCCATGGGTTGGAATATCCTATGCACCACGCATGTTCCGAAGGCAGTAGGAGCAAACACCAGTTGGTTGCAAGAACCATGGGACTGGCGGACGCTCGGTTCACATATGAGGATGATGATAGCCCCAAAAGAAAGATCCGGGATGATGTGTATCATTGGAGGATGTGTACATAGTCGAAGCAACCAGTCAGAAACAAGGGGGTCCAGGGAGTTAGAACGATGGGAAACGGACAGGTGGACCCTCGTTTCCATGTGCAAGGAAAAAACTCTGAACAGAGAGAAAGGAGAAAGTCGAGGAGAGCTATGTGTCGATCTAAAGAATGACTCCAGAGAACAGTTTCCAAAACAGGGTCCAGTAGATCCTCAATTGAACCAAGCAAGCGGACCAAAGATTTCAGGGCTCGCCATCAAGAAAGCATCGGCAGTTTTGAGAAAGAGAAGCAGAAGAGACTTCAAAAGATGCTTGATAAAAAAGTCAACAATTGAGGGAGTCAGAGCAAGAAATTGAGGAAAAATCTCAGACCTACGAGACCTAGAGAAAGCAGTATGAAAAAAAGAGATAACTTTTCAACAAAAGTACTTGAAAAGATGAGCCGTGGTAAACAAGGCAAACTATTGGGAAGCCCAGTACAAAAGCACGAAAACAGAAGGTGGAAAGTGCAGCTCCACAAAGTCAGAACCAAACCCCAGACGATTCAGCTTGCCTCGTTAAGAGCGGGACCAGGAATCAGGATCGACACCTGTGTAGAATAGTTGAAGTTTTCTATTTTTCTCACTAAAAGTTGTATGAAAATTGAAAGGAAATGATAAGGATTTTTTTCAAAACCTTGACTAAAGCACAAGGATGCATGATTGCACCTTTTTTTACCTACTCATAAACATCCATTACATGCATTTATTCTGACGGATGCGGGGTTTCAGAACAGGGAAGGCGGAAACAAGTGGACGGTGACTGAGATCCAGCAAGATGGAGGCAGTACGACCCAAACCACCCGCGGAAAAGATAAGGCCAGGACAGAACAGTTAGAGAGCCGTTGTCTGGGGAATCGAGCAGGGGCAGGGAAGAGGAGCAATCAAAGAAGCAGATATTGGACCTATTGCTGAAACAAAGGGAAGACAGTCCAAGATAGGATCATTGAAGAAGAAAATGACCCTATCCACCCGCCAGGTGTTTTACGCCAATTCAGGGGCAATCTCTGAGTACGCCCCCATCACTCAGAGAAACCGCCGCATGGCACGCCACACTTTTATCCTAGCTCAGTGACAGGAATAGGATGCCCTCATCAGCGGGTTGCGGGTGTAGGGACAAGCACGACTGCGACGGACACGTTGTGATGAATTGAAGAACGCTAGGGCCCATAGAGGGGACTCGGACCACCAATACGCCGACCTCAGATTACTGCCTAGTCCTAATGTAGGCATTCCTCCAACTTTAAGATGACATACTTCGAGAAGGGTTTGACGGGACCAAATCATGGCCCTCAGACCACCTCCGGATGTGTATGGTCAGTCGATGGCCCCCGCCTATCGATAATGAGAAGTTGGATGATGCATTGCTTCCAAAGCAGTCCTACCGGGACAGAGGCTTCTAGATGGTATGTCCAACAGAATAAGGCCAGATCCGACGTTGGGTGTTGACTTGGCCGATGCCTTTTTTTGAAGCGCAATATCGTCATATCTTGGAATGGCTCCGGACAGGATGGGTTCTTTCTGAATGGAAAAAAAAAGCCAACAGAAACTTTCAGGGAGTATGCACACCGTTGGAGAGACGCGGCCATCAAGGGGACCCCGCCGTCAACGACCGTGTTTGAGGCAAATATCGATGTTCGTAGGACGTTAAAAGATCCTACCGTTCACTCTAGGTAGGGTCCACTCCTCTAACTTCATGCGAATTGTATCGGCAGGGGGCCAGAGTGGAAGCCGACGAGCGTCAAAGTGACGGATAAAGACTGGCACTACCGATAATGGCCCAAGTAAGGAAGTGGGTCAAAGGTAAAAAGGAGAAGCGACCCCCAAATGATACAGGGACCTATGAGAAGCCTAAGACAGAGAGCAAAGTGTCCACAAAAACCTAGGGAAAATTTCTACAGGAACCAAAAAGAGTAAACCAAACACTGCATATGGGCCCAGACCCCAGGTTTGTTGGACCAAGCGCTTGTGCCCAACCCAATCCCTAACATACCAATCGCTCGAGCGAAACACACACGAGGAATAAAACCCAAGAGTTTTCGGGATGGAAACGATTCCCATGTCATACGAGACTGATTCCACCAAGCTTTTAGAAACAAAGGATGATATCTACCATCCCCGGGGATTCTCTCACAAATCCTCCCCCACACTGTATATCCCGAGGTCGATGCGCGTACCATGCCAATTCTCCAGGGCACCCTATTGACCAATGTTGGGCCTTCAAACCACAATGTGCAAGATTTGAAGGATGGGGTTGGTTGCATTCGATCGAAGCGGTTGGTATTCAAGGAGAATCCTGCCTGACATGGGAAGGACAATGTCGAATGATCGAGGAACAAAGATGGGGAAAAATTCGAAGAAGTGGGAGCAGATGACGCTAGCTGGGTTGGATAGTGAACTGACAAGGCAGGACTAGCAGGGTTAAAGCTATTTCCTTAAAGGGCCCCATGAAATGCCAAAATACTATTGAAAAATCAGTTTTACAAACAATGTGAGGGAATTTCGGATTTTCTAGTAGCTTGAATTGACCGCAAACGAGTGGAAGTTAGCCGCGTTCAGAAGAAAAAAAAATGAAGTTCAGTATAGGGGATTGAAATCCCCAATTCACCAATAGACCATTTCCCCACATGGGAAAAAACCACGAGTCCAGTGCCCCAGTTCGGGTAGTGATCTCAGCCCCTCGCCCTTTCGCATACCTACAGTGACCAGCAGTGCCATGGAGATCAATTGTGAAAGTACGCACCGAAGGAGGAAAAACTAGCAGTGGCTGCTGAAGCAAGAGGGAAACAGAAGTGGAAGGGTTTAACGCCGACGAAGGTCTTGGAGAAGTGCCAACCTAGCCAAGAACAGGAAAGAACCTGAAGAAGCCAGTTCAATCTCAGGAAGCCAGAAGAATTCTTGAAGATTATTAAACACAGTGAATACAACATTATTGATCAACTGAAGAAGATGCCAGCCCATATCTCTGTTTTATCACTTGTTGTGAGCTCGGAAGCCCATCGGGAAGCCCTATTAAAGGCTCTTAATCAGGCCTATATTCCCCAAGACATCAGCATCGATAATTTTAACCATGTGATTGGTGGTCTTACGGCTACCAACTACATTACATTCGCTGATGAGGAGATCCACGTGGAAGGACAAGGGCACAATCAGGCGTTGCACGTTTCCGCTAAATGTCGAGATCACATTAATGAACGAGTGTTGATAGATAATGGGTCATCTTGAATGTCATGCCCATGACGACCCCTACAAAACTGCCTGTTGACCCGTCCTACATAAGGCAAAACAATTTGACTGTGCGGGCTTTCGATGGCACCCGCAGGGAATCGGTGGGATCTATTGAAATTCCTGTGCAAATTGGACCAGTCACCTTCGACATTACATTCCAAGTCATGGCCATAACCCCGTCTTATAGCTGCTTGTTGGGGAGACCGTGGATACATAACACCGGGGCAGTTCCGTCTTCTCTGCACCAACGGGTCAAATTTGTAGTAGATGGGAAATTGGTTTGTGTATATGGTGAAACTGATGTTATGATAACAAAGCCCGCTTCCACTCCTTATGTGGAAGTCACGGAGGAGGCATTGGAGGACTCATTCCGAGCCTTCGAGATCATAAATGTCACAACTATAGTAGAAGGATCTCCAATCCCACACCCTCAGATCCCCGCCGCAGTGCATATGATGGCGTCCGAAATGATCAGACAGGGGTACCATCCAGAAAAAGGGCTCGGAAAATACCTACAGGGGATCCGAAAGCCGTTAATGCTTAAGGAAGTCAAAGACAGATATGGCCTTGGCTACATACCTACGGTGGCAGACCGAAGGAAGAAAGCTGAAGAGAAGAAGATGCGGAGGGTGGAAAGAATCACTGGTGAAACAAGCTCCAAGGAAGGACTGTACGTCCCGTCCATCAGCCAAACCTTCGTAAAAAGCAGTCAATCCAACCTGGAGGCAGAATTGCGGCAATTAAGTATATCAGTATTGGATGCTGAAGTCCCGTCGAACACTTCTACAGAGTGGATCCATCATCTCCAACCAGGAGTACAGCTTCAGAACTGGAGTTCTTTTGATTTACCAGATATCATCATGTAATGATCTTTGTTTCAGGATTTGTTTAGTTCTACTTTTCTTTTGTATTCCCCCGGCCACTGAAAATCGGGGAAGCTCTTTAATGAAAATGAATCATGCATTTCTTGTCATTTATGTGCATTTTGGAAGTCAACTGTCGAAATTTGTTTGTTAATTTCATGCAGGAATAAAGAAAATAACAACACCAGAATCCCTTGCCAAGTAATTGACATTAACTTTGAAAATCTAATCCATGAAACCGAAGTTGAAGATCAAGAAATAAACTTGTCCCCTGAAATGGAAAGAATGTTAAAGTCTGATGAAAAACCAACCTTGACCAGTAGCGATCCCACCGTCATGATTAATCTTGGAACTGAGGAAGAGCCCAAGCAGGTGAAAATCGGAGCACTACTAAAGGGTGAAGAAAAAGACAAAATGATTGAATTACTAAGGGAATACCGAGACGTGTTTGCCTGGTCGTACCAAGACATGCCAGGTTTAGATACGGATTTAGTAACCCACAAGATCCCACTTCACCCAGATTCAAAGCCAGTAAAGCAGAAACTGAGGAGAATGCGGCCGGAGATGTTACTCAAGATAAAGGAGGAGGTACAGAAACAGCTTGAGGCAGGATTCTTGGAGGTAGCCCAGTACCCTAAATGGATGGCCAACGTTGTCCCAATAATCAAGAAGAATGGTAAAGTACGAGTTTGTGTCGACTACCGGGATCTAAATAAAGCAAGCCCTAAGGACAACTTCCCTCTCCCACACATTGATGTGTTGGTGGACAATACTGCAGGGCATGCTTTATTTTCATTCATGGATGGATTCTCCGGATACAACCAGATTAGGATGGCACCTGAAGACAAGGAAAAAACGACTTTCATCACATTATGGGGGACTTTCTGCTATAAAGTCATGCCATTCGGACTAAAAAATGCCGGAGCCACTTACCAGAGGGCTATGGTAACCCTTTTTCATGACTTAATGCACAAGGAGGTTGAGGTTTATGTCGACGACATGATCGTTAAGTCGCGAAATGAGAAAGACCATGCGTTAAACTTGGAAAAATTGTTCGAGAGGCTCCGAAAGTGCCAATTGAAGTTAAATCCCGAAAAATGTACTTTTGGTGCTACGTCCGGGAAGCTATTGGGGTTTATAGTAAGTGAGAAAGGGATTGAGGTAGATCCTGACAAGGTCAAAGCCATTCGAGAGATGCCTAGCCCAAAGTCTGAAAAGGAAGTGCGAAGTTTCTTAGGTAGGCTCAACTACATTGCTCGGTTCATATCTCAATTAACCACCACCTGCGAACCCATCTTCAAGCTGTTGAGAAAGAACAACCCAGAAAAGTGGAACAAAGAGTGTCAAGTGGCCTTTGAAAAAATAAAGGAGTACCTTTTGAATCCCCCAGTACTAGTGCCACCAGTACCCGGAAGGCCTTTAATCTTGTACTTGGCGATCTCAGAAAACTCCATGGGTTGCGTATTGGGCCAGCATGATGAGACCGGGAGGAAAGAAAGGGCCATTTATTACCTTAGTAAGAAGTTCACAGATTATGAGTCTAAGTACTCTGATCTGGAAAAAACATGTTGCGCTTTGGTATGGACGGTCAGTAGGCTGAGGCAATACACCTTGTATTACTCCACCTGGCTGATCTCCAAGATGGACCCAATAAAGTACGTGTTTGAAAAGCCCGTAGTAACTGGACGAGTAGCACGATGGCAGATGTTGTTGACGGAATATGATATTTCTTATGTCACCAGGAAAGCTATCAAAGGTAGTGTCATTGCCGAATACCTAGCTGAAAGAGCCGTGGAGGATTACCAACCTATGGAGTTCGAATTCCCAGACCAGAATATAAACTCCCTAACCCAAGAGGAAGAAGACTTCGAAGAATGGAGGATGTTGTTCGATGGGGCAGTCAATGTTTGGGGACGTGGGATAGGCGCAGTGCTCATATCACCAGATGGGAAACATTATCCGGTGGTAGCTAAGCTCATCTTCCCTTGTACTAACAACATAGCCGAATACGAGGCATGTATATTGGGTTTGCAGACCGCTTTAGATCGGGGTGTCAAGCGACTAATAGTAAGAGGAGACTCGGCCTTAGTCATTCACCAGCTAACCGGAGAATGGGAAACTCGCGATTCCAAGTTAGTACCGTATCGAGAGTACATTCAAAAGATAATAGAAGGGTTTGACAGTATCAGTTTCTCTCACACACCAAGAGAAAACAATGTAATGTCTGATGCACTAGCCACACTGGCAGCTTTATTCAAGGTAGAAGAAGGGGTGAAGATCGAAGCTATTCATATCAGAGTACAACCCGAACCTGCCTACTGCACGGTGATAGAGGAGGCCGACGGAAAACCGTGGTTTTATGATATCAAAACCTACATCCAGAAAAATGAGTATCCCGTAGGGGCATCCAATAATGATCGGAGGACTATTAGAAGGTTGGCCATGGGTTTCTTCTTAGATGGTGAAGTTTTGTACAAAAGAAATCATGACATGACCCTCCTACGGTGTGTAGAGGCACAGGAAGCCCAACAAGTCACGCGTGAGGTTCACGAGGGAGTCTGCGGTACCCACGCTGGAGGCCACTCATTGGCACGAAAAATACTTAGGAGTGGGTATTATTGGATGACCATGGAGAGAGATTGCATTGACTACGCCCGAAAGTGCCATAAGTGCCAAGTTTACGGTGATCAGATCCAAGTCCCACCAGCCCCACTTCATGTTCTCTCCGCACCTTGGCCCTTTTCAGCCTGGGGCATGGATGTGATCGGGCCAATAAGCCCAAAAGCCAGTAACGGACACCGTTTCATCTTTGTGGCAATCGATTATTTCACTAAATGGGTAGAAGCCGCCTCGTATTCCAGTATCACACAGAATGTAGTGAGTCGTTTTGTCAAAAGAGAGTTGATCTGCCGGTACGGAGTTCCTGAGAGAATAATCACGGATAATGCCAAGAACCTGAACAACGCAGTAATGACCAAGCTATGGAATCAGTTCAAGGTTAAGCATCACAATTCAACGCCTTATAGACCACAGATGAATGGCGCGGTGGAAGCAGCCAATAAAAACATTAAGAACATTTTGGAGAAGATGACAGAAACTTACAGAGATTGGCATGACAAGCTTCCCTTCGCCCTAATGGCTTACAGGACTACGACTAGAACCTCCACGGGCGCTACTCCCTTCTCTCTGGTGTACGGAATGGAGGCAGTGGTCCCTGTAGAAGTTGAGATCCCATCTCTAAGAGTTCTAAAAGAAGTAGAGTTGGCTGAGGCAGAGTGCGTACAATCCCGATATGACCAGTTAAACTTGATTGAGGAGAAAAGGATGGCCGCCATGGCCCATGGACAACTATACCAAAGAAGGATGATGAGAGCGTTTAACCGAAAAGTGCGGCCCCGACAGTTTCAGGAGGGGGACCTAGTGCTGAAAAAGATTTTACCGATTCATACAGATCCTCGTGGCAAGTGGACACCAAACTATGAAGGGCCTTACGTTGTAAAGAAGGCGTTCTCAGGAGGTGCCCTACTGTTAGCAAATATGGACGGAACTGACCTATTGCACCCTGTTAACTCTGATGCTGTAAAGAAATATTATGCCTAATGATTGTATACATCTCCAAAAGAAATTAATGAAAGGATCACAGTGTTATTTCATATGTTCCCTCTTTGCTCATTGTTTCGATTAGATGACGGAGGGCCATTTTTGGACCACCAGCTCCCTTAAAGAACCTAATGTTTTTAATCACTTGATGAACCTTTTTGAGCTTTGAAATCAAAACCATCTCCTTTGAAAAAGTCATTTCCCAAAATTTAAACCGGGTTGGGATTTTCAAGGGTCAGACAAATCATGCGAGACAACAATGGGCTATCAAAATGATGGCAGGCCATTTTTCAGCTACCTAAAGAAATTCAAAGAAGAAATCTCTTGCAAGCCCTTTTGAGCCTGAAAAATTCATTTATTGATTAACCCGTCAAAGGATCACACCACACACTGGGGCAGTTTAAAAGAAATCAGTCCCAAATGAAGTTCAAACAAAATGACAAAATCCCTTCATGAAAGAGAAAAACAAAAGGGAGCAGTAAAAGCACATGGAAAGAGAAAGAAGAAAAGAGAAAGAAAATAAAGGACATACTACGCATGTGATCCTTGACCAAATTACTCTTAATGAAAATTATGATTTTGAGCCTTATTTAACCTTTTTCTTCTTTAACCTATAACCCCCCAGCCTACATTACGGTCCAAATGAAGTCCTGACCAGATTGGTATACGTTGTTGTCTCTAATGATTTGTCAGACTCAATGACGAGTCTGAACTACGTAATGACCTGATCCTGAAAAGGTACGTAGGCAGCTTGTTCAAAAGGACGAGTTCGGTCAAACTCTCGCAAAAATGTCTCGCCCCAAACTGGGGCAGGATTTGTTGCCATGGGATGGGTTTTTGAGCCTTGGTTTCCTTATTCTTCTGAAAACCTAAATCCCCAAGCCTACGTTTCGTCCCGAGTCTTAAAGACCATCCAGAGATCGAAATGTGAAGCAAAGTACCAAAATAAACCTTGAACAAACAATGGACCTAAAGGCACTATTCAAACTTACAGTACCAAAAGGGCCAGTCTCCTTCTAGTTGAAACAGGGGCAGTTTTCGCGAAAACAAGAGGTTTTAGTTTTCACAAATTAATGTCGATACCTTTTAAAACAAGGGATGCTGTTGTAAAACTTATCTTTTTCCTGAATAAATTTTGAATGTAACAGAACAACTATTTCGCACAAATTGACGTCCTGATTCAGCACATTAAAGACATAAATGCATGATTATTCTCATTATTAGGGATTCCCCGTTTATTGAGGTCAAAAATCAGGAACCTAATACACGAGGAGGGTGTTCAGGCACCAATGGGGAGCCTAAAGCATGTCAAACATCGGTAATGAAGGAATGTTGGGTCAGATTCGGCGTACTCCTTCGAGGTTTGGGAATCTGTGGAAGCGTCAGTGATTAACTACCAAGTTAGATCTTAAACAATCCCTGAGTTTGGAAGATCATGGAAAGTATTGACAGCCAGACACTGGGGCAGAAATTGAGCATCTTTGGATTTTGAGGAAAGCGCTGACAGAACAAAGGTTGAGTATCTTCGGAAAAAGTACTGACAGTCAGACACTGGGGCAGATTTTGAGTGCCTATAGAAATTTGAAAATGGTCAGACTCGTGACGAGAAAAGCACTGGGCCAGATTTCGAAACCCTTTTGGAATCCGAAACGCGGTAAAGACTAATAGTGTATGGATGAAACCAGGGCAGTTGTTGAGTTCCATTTAAGGCGAAGTCGGGTACCATCGTGCCATACTAGAACCTAAAAGTGTGGCCAAGATCCGGGATCAAGAAGAAGGGCCATGCATCCTCATACATTTCATGCATGCACTTCATGCATCCTCATGCATTTAGTGAAAGGCATTCCCATTATAGGAAGCAGCATACAGACATATTATGTAACAGGCATCATGTATATATATAACATGCCCCTGCATTCAAGCATCGCAATTTAGTAACACGCATACATATAGCAGTAGAGCACCATTCATTCATACTTGCCTGATTGAATAAATTCTTGATTAATCCTGTTACATCCATAGCCAATCAGCGTAGGGGTTTGGTCGTTGTACCCTCGGGACCCAAATATTTACATCCATAACAAGCCATTCAGAGGATATTACAACCCGGTTCAGTGTACCAGCAACACTATTGTCCTCAGTAATAAAAAATAAAAAATAAAAAAATGGGAAAGAGAAAACACTCAGATTTTATTAATTGCCCTCACTTATGGCGGAGGAATACCGTGGTTACAGTCATGGTCCTGGGAGATTACAACCAGAACTCTCCCAAAACCCAGAAAAAAAAAAAAAAAAAAAAAAAAAAAAAACAACAACAACAAAAACAAAAACAAAAACAAAAACAAAAAAAAAAAAAAAAATCTTTTCCAGGTCACGTACAGACGGATTTTCATTTCAGGCTGAAGAACGAGAAGTCGGACCTTTTCCATACGCCATGATTTTGAGCCGTTTTTGCTCCCGCTGGATGTCCTCCCGGCTTTTCTCTAACTCAGCTATTCTAGGCCCAAGGTCGTTGGAGTAAACTGCTACCATTTTTCTCAAATCATCAACCTCCTGTTTTAACATATTATTTTCTTGCCTTAACTCCCTCGTTTTCTGCTGTTCCTCTTGGTATTTCGTCCGTAAGATGTAGGATTCATTCCCAAGGAGGGTCACAGTCTCGTTCTGTCTCTACAGACGACGGGCTAGGTGAGATGTTGAGGACATCGCCTGGGCACTGTGATAGAGTGCCTGGTTGGCTATGCCGGGATCAGACATCGAGGCCAGTACTGTCTCATTCCTCAGCATTTCTTTTTGGAACTGAGGAGAGAGTTGGAAGGAGCCGAGAGCATTAGAACAGAATGGCACCTCTGGTGCCACATTCAAATCAGGAACCCGCTTGGAAGATGAGGCCCCAGCCATGAGAAACGTTTAGGAGTGTTGAGAGATTTGAGATGGTCGAGGTACGGTTTCTCGTAACAGAGGATGGCCAAAGATGGGTTACAATTGCACGTGGAGTTTACTGGTGGTGTTTAAGTGTGAGAGGAAGTCCGTTTAAATAGGATAAAAAGGATTGCCATGCTAAGTGTGTGTCTGACAGAAAGACGAAAGAGGCGACATGCATCGAGAAGCCCCCAAAGTTTGTGAGCGAGGTAAGCTATGGGAGTTGTGCAGTCCCCTCAGTGGAGGATTATGTTCACAAGGCGGCGAAAAATAATCCCGAGGCGGATTTTGAAAGATGTGGAGCAGTCATAATACCTAAACTCGAGGAAAAGAAAGAGAAAAAGAAGAAAGTGGGGGCGCATTTATTCTTGGGGCCTGTTTTTCTTTTTTTTAAAAAAGGAACCCGAAGCCGGTTTGTTTTGCACAAAGCCCAACTATTTAAATAAGCTTGGGTTTTATATTTGAAAAGAGAAAGTGCGCCGGCCTGTTTTAAATGACCTAGGCCCTATTTCTTTTTGAATTGGCTCGGCCCGATTTTGAAACTCAATCCAAGCCCAACCATTTTAAAAGACACGGGCTTTTGTTTTTCGAAAAGTGGGCCGGCTTATTTTAAAAATGACTTGGGACCTCTTTTGGGCCGACCCGATTTTAAAACTCAATTCAAGCCCAACCATTTTAAAAGACACGGGCTTTTGTTTTTCAAAAAGTGGGCTGGCTTATTTTAAAAATGACTTGGGACCCCTTTTGGGCCGACCCAGTTTTAAAACTCAATTCAAGCCCAACCATTTTAAAAGACACGGGCTTTTGTTTTTCAAAAAGTGGGCCGGCTTATTTTAAAAATGACTTGGGACCTCTTTTGGGCCGACCCAGTTTTAAAACTCAATTCAAGCCCAACCATCTTAAAAGACACGGGCTTTTGTTTTTCGAAAAGTGGGCCGGCTTATTTTAAAAATGACTTGGGACCTGTTTTGGGCCGGCCTGTTTTAAATAACCTGGGCTCTGTTTCTTTCTGAATTGGGCCGGCGCAGTTTTAAAACTCCATCCAAGTCTAATCGTTTAATTAGACATGGGCTTTATTTTTTAGAAGGAAAAGTGGGTCGGCCTGCTTTAAAAATGACTTGGGCCCTATTTCTTTCTGAATTGGGCCGGCCCGTTTTTAAAAAAAAAAATCGAAGCCCATTTTTTTTTTTTTTTTTTTGAAAAGCAAACTCGGTCCCAATTCCATCCCAAAGACCGCACGTGGCTCGCCCGTGACCCCCCGAGTTCACTCAACTCACTCAACTCGAAGATGAGTTGACTCATCCTCGACCTCACCACCCCAACTGAAACCCTAATGAAACCCTAAACCTAACTTCCTAACCAGAAATACCTCAAGCCCTAAATTTCCAACAAATCAGTAATAAAGCATACACAACATTGAGATATATATATATATATATATATATATATATATATATATATATATATATATATATAAAGGGAAGGAAGAAAGAACTTATCTCCTTTGGGAGTTCGGAAGAACTCCCCTTGCATCTGTGCGGATCTTCCTTACCGAGCCACTCCCGGTGACCATCATTTGTCTGGGCTTCACCAGATCTCTCCAGATCTGACCGTGAGAACAGAATAGGAGGCCAATCGGAGCTGGATCACTTCTAAAGGTGTTGGGATCTTAAGTTTGCCAAGATCTAAGGTCTCTGAAGAACGGTATATAGAGAGAGAGAGAGCTTGGAGATAGGCAAGAGTAGAAAAGAAATCACGGAGGGGCTAGGGTTTTGAGTTTGCAGCAAATAAGCCTAGAGAACAGAGATTGAAAGGGGAGAACAGAGAGGGTGAAAGGAGAGAGAAGAGAGAAGAGAGAAAGAGAGGGCGTTCGAGAGAATGAAATGCAGTAAAATGAACGGAACTAAAAATTTGGTTTAAATATCCAATGCCTCGGAGCCACGAGATTCAACCACGTGGCAACCCGTCATCCATCCGATCAAAAATTCTGCGTGGCCACCATGATCACCGCACGATCTGTGTTTTCTAAGGACGGTCAGGATTATGCCATGCCTTGATCCGGGTCACATTTGACCAGCCACTTGGTCACCAACACGTGGCTCATTCTCCCCCCACACAAGCAAAAGTCTGCGTGGCCACCCGGATCACCACACGATTTGTGTTTCCAAGGACGGTCTGGATTGTGCCATGCCTTGATCCCGGTCACATTTGACCAGCCACTCGGCCACTGACACGTGGCATCGGTCCTCAACCGCACGATTTGTGTTTTCCAAGGATGGCTTGGATTGGGCCACGTCATTGATCCATATCCACATACACTAGCCACTCGGCCACTGACACGTGGCACCGGTCCTCAACCGCACGATTTGTGTTTTCCAAGGATGGCTTGGATTGGGCCACGTCCTTGATCCCGATCACATTTGACCAGCCACTCGGCCACTGACACGTGGCACCGGTCCTCAACCGCACGATTTGTGTTTTCCAAGGATGGCTTGGATTGGGCCACGTCATTGATCCACATCCACATGCACCAACCACTCAGTCACTGACACGTGACACCCCTGATCACCGCACGATCTGTGTTTTCCAAGGACGGTCAAGATTGTGCCATGCCTCGATCCGGGTCACGTTTGACCAGCCAATCAGTCACCAACACGTGGCTCATTTTCCCCCCACACACAAAAAGTCTGCGTGGCCACCCTGATCACCGCACGATCTGTGTTTTCCAAGGATGGTCAGGATTATGCCACGCCTTGATCAGGGTCACATTTGACCAGCCCCTCAGTCACTAACACGTGGCACCCCTCCTCAACCATTCGATCTATGTTTTCCCAGGATGGACTAGATCATGCCAGGTCTTCAATCCGGGTCACCCTCCATCCTCCTACTTAGCACATGACTCTACTCAGAACACGACATGTGGTCAGTTGTATGGCCTGGCTAAAATAGGTGTCTTTTATCTTTATAGGCCTGTTGCTATAAATAACGTAGGAGAGTTCCTACTGTTACCCCAAAGCAACAAGACCTATAAAGAGGGGCAGCTGTCGACACCCCAATTTTAACCAGGCCTTTCCGAGGAGACCTCATGTCAAAACCTTTCCACACTGGCTGTGGACCCCACACATTCTTGTAGGTCCCACGCTGGCTGTGGACCCCACACATTCTTGTAGGTCCCACACTGGCTGTGGACCCCACACATTCTTGTAGGTCCCACACTGCTTGTGGACCCCACACTGCTTGTAGACCCCACACATTCTTGTAGGTCCCACACTTCTCGTGGACCCCACACATTCTTGTAGGTCCCACACTGCTTGTGGACCCCACACATTCTCGTGGACCCTACGTGGCTTGTGGGTCCCACATATCTTCATTGGGCCCCACAAGTTTGGTAGGCCCCACCTCTCTTGGTACGCTAGCTCGAATTCCTCCATTCGATGCACGTTACCCCTTGGTACGCTAGCTCGAATTCCTACATTCGATGCACGTTACCCCTTGGTACGCTAGCTCGGATTCTTACATCCGATGCACGTTACCCTCTGGTACGCTAGCTCGGATTCCTACATCCGATGCACGTTACCCCCTCTGGTGTGCTAACTCGGATCCACATATCTGGTGCCTTGCTAGCTCGGGTTCCTATAACCCTCAAATGCCTCGTGGACCCCACGTGGCTTGTGGGCCCCACATATCTTCATTGGGCCCCACATGTTTGGTGGGCCCCACCTCTCTTGGTACGCTAGCTCGGATTCCTACATCCGATGCACGTTACCCTCTGGTACGCTAGCTCGGATTCTTACATTCGATGCATGTTACCCCCTCTGGTACGCTAGCTCGGATTCTTACATCCGATGCACGTTACCTCTTTTGGCATGCTTGCGCCTACTAGCTCGGGTTCCTATAACCCTCAAATGGCTCGTGGACCCCACATGGTGCGTGGGCCCCACATATCTTCATTGGGCCCCACATGTTTGGTGGGCCCCACCTCTCTTGGTACGCTAGCTCGGATTCCTACATCCGATGCACGTTACCCCCTCTGGTGTGCTAACTCGGATCCACATATCTGGTGCCTTGCTAGCTCGGGTTCCTATAACCCTCAAATGCCTCGTGGACCCCACGTGGCTTGTGGGCCCCACATATCTTCATTGGGCCCCACATGTTTGGTGGGCCCCACCTCTCTTGGTACGCTAGCTCGGATTCCTACATCTGATGCACGTTACCCTCTGGTACGCTAGCTCGGATTCTTACATCCGATGCACGTTACCCCCTCTGGTACGCTAGCTCGGATTCTTACATCCGATGCACGTTACCTCTTTTGGCATGCTTGCGCCTACTAGCTCGGGTTCCTATAACCCTCAAATGGCTCGTGGACCCCACATGGTGTGTGGGCCCCACATATCTTCATTGGGCCCCACATGTTTGGTGGGCCCCACCTCTCTTCGTACGCTAGCTCGGATTCCTACATCCGGTGCACGTTACCCCCTCTAGTGTGCTAACTCGGATCCACATATCCGGTGCCTTGCTAGCTCGGGTTCCTGTAACCCTCAAACGGCTTGTGGACCCCACATGGTGCGTGGGCCCCACACATCTCCGATGGGCTCCGCACAGCTTCTAGAACCCTCTTATTATTATTATTATTATTATTATTATTATTATTATTATTATTATTATTATTATTATTTATTTTAATTTGTCAAATGCAAGCATATTTTGTCCCCCCATCATCATTCACCACATGTCATGTTTCTTCCCTTTATCATTCTTCCCATACTATATTCCATTCATAATTCTTCATCCCATACTTTGTTCCCTCCATCATCACTCACCATATGTCATGTTTCTTCCCTTTATCATTCTTCCCATAATATATTCCCTTCATAATTCTTCATCCCATACTTTGTTCCCTCCATCATCACTCACCATATGTCATGTTTCTTCCTTTTATCATTCTTCCCATACTATATTCCCTTCATAATTCTTCATCCCATACTTTGTTCCCTCCATCATCATTCACCACATGTCATGTTTCTTCCCTTTATCATTCTTCCCATACTATATTCCCTTCATAATTCTTCATCCCATACTTTGTTCCCTCCATCATCATTCACCACATGTCATGTTTCTTCCCTTTATCATTCTTCCCATAATATATTCCCTTCATAATTCTTCATCCCATACTTTGTTCCCTCCATCATCACTCACCACATGTCATGTTTCTTCCTTTTATCATTCTTCCCATGCTAATTTCCCTTCATCATTCTTCCCCCCATACTTGGTTCCCCCCATCATGACTCCCCTATGTCTTCTTTCCTATGCTTGCCCTAAGCTAAGCCTATATATAGCCCTCTCATTCCAAGCACAAGGAAGGAGCTCTTGGTGGTGGTAAGGAGAAGATTTCAAATATTGAAGTTTTCTATCACAAGTTTGTGAAGTTAGTCTTTTTTTTTAGTAAAAATCAAGAGGTCGACTAATCCCGTTTCCTATCGGTGTTGAGTCACTCCATTTGAAGAAGGCACCCCGTAGTGCCTCAAATCAGAGCTCAAGAACAACTCTCGGGAAGACGTTGTAGAGCGGCCCTAGTAGACTCATCAACAGGAAAAGAAGACCGGAGCAGAGGAAAACGAAAGAAGATCAAGCGATCGATTGATCCCTTTTCCTACCGGTACCGGGTCACTCCATTTGAAGAAGGTATTCCCTAGTGCCTCGAGTCGGAACTCAAGAACAACCCTCGGGAAGGCGCTGTAGACTAACCTTGCGGATTCACAGACAGGAGAAGAAGACCGAAGGAGAGAAAGACGATAGGTAAGACCAATGAACTTTCTCTTCCTATGTTACATTTCCATCCCCCTTTCCCTAATCGGCCTCTGTTGGTTTATTTGACTTTATTTCACTTTTCTTTACTTTAAATAGCTTCCTTTTAACTCATAAAAAAAACAAAAAATAAAAAAATTTCATAAAAGACACAAAAATTCAGAAAAATTTTCAAAGAAAATTCAAAAATTTTTAAAGCTTTGAAACTTATTTACCTTTGAAAATTTTTGAAGAAAATCCAAGAAAGTTTCTAACATGTTTGGCAAAGGTTAGATTTGTTTCCCTACATTCAAGATTTTCAAAAATACATTCTAAAGGCATATCTTTAAAACCATGACTTTCGTGATTGTTGTCTAAAATTCTGTTGTATTCGGAAGGACATTGGAAGATTCCGGAAAATCATTGGTCTCGACCAAGACCTTAAACTGGTTTTTCCCCCCCACACTGGTCAACGTTTGACCGGCTCACCATTCCCAAACTGGTTCACCCCAGTTTTCTCCATTTCGCTTGTATATTATTGTTGTATCCATAAAATTCACAAAAATCATGAAATTTTCAAAAATTCCAAAAGTATTTTCACATTTTGGTTTCAATTGATTTCATTTGTGTTATTTTGAAAATTCGGGAAAAATATCAAAAATCATTTTCACACTTAGGAAAAATCACAAAAATATCTTTTTAGGCACAAGAAAAATTCATTCCAATCCCGAACCAATCTCAAAAACCTCCCGAAATAGTATTTTTGATACTTAAAAAAAAAAAAAAAAACCTATAGATTTCAAAATCCTCGGGAGCGTATTTTGTATCCTATTTTCGATTTTCCTTCCCGATGATTGCCAACGAGAACATTGACTCTTCGGAGTACTAGATTGCCCCGGTTCTGAGGGAATACCTATATAGTATTTTCATTTTGTTTTTGACTTTTGAAAGGGAGTGATCTTTAAAGGCTTATTACATTTATTTCGGGAAAACTCTTTATTAATCTGGTACCATTCGTAAGAACGGGCGTGTAGGGGGTGCTAATACCTTCCCCTTGCGTAACCATACTCCCGAGCCTAACTTTGGTGACGTAGACCGATTCTACCCCTAACGGGGTAGTAATCAAGTGTTCTAACCACACTTCAAAAGGTTAGTGGCGACTCCACCACACATCGTTTTTTCACGAAAATTCACATTTTCAAAATACACATTCATTTTTCCCAGTTCGCAAGCCGAACCCATTTTTAAACTAGAGATTGGTTCTCTGGGCCGGGTCCGGGACGTCGCGACAGGGTCGACCAAACTTAAAATACGATCGATCGAACCTCTCGGGTTGGTCAATTTTTTTACCGCAGGTAAACGAGGTTAATTTTAATTAAACATTATTAATCTTTTTCTAAAATAACCTCCGTATTCCCAATGGTCATATTTTTTTCCAAGTTTATATATACCCCTTCATTTATCTTAATTAGCAGTTGATTAGCAAAATCATTTAGAAAAATTCTCTCAAATTTTTATACTCATTTTTTATGCTCTCTTTATTATTACTTAGAAAAAATCTATTTTCAAGAGAATATTATATTTATCTTGGGCATTTATTTTTACAGATCATATTATTTACTCTCATATCTTGTTTATTCTTTCAAATCTTATTTTTGAGAGTAAATCAAAGTTTTCTTCATATATATATATATATATATATATATATATATATATATATATATATTCATTGATACATATCTTTAGAAAAAACTTATTTATTACTTGTGAATCTTACACACATATTGTAAGACTTCAAAGGCTCATATATTTTTCATTGTAAAATTATTTTTGAGCAAAAATCCTAGTTCCCCTAAGCTTCATTTGAAAAACTAGTTTTTTGGGAAAACTCTTGACATATTGAAAAGAGTATCTTGAGCATATTCTTATTTTAATATCTTTGCTTGGAAGGTCTCTTACTCTTGTTAGTAAGAAAATCATTTTTCACACTCGGTCTTTATTGAGAAATATTTTTTAGTGAAAAATACACATTCTCACATTGAGCTTTAATTCAAATCATACGTGAGTGTATTTCTGAACTTATTGTTATACACATTTGCTTGTATTAGAAGCACATTTGCTTGTATGCAAAAATTTATTTGATTATCTGTAGTATTCCCGACGGGTGGTCGGAAGAGGGAGACTAGCCCTGTAAATAGTTCCGGACTGGTTTAGACCCGATTAAGAGAACTAGGTGCACCATCCTGGTAAGGTGTTATATTAGGTGTCGCTCCACCTGTTAAGTGAGCTTTAGTAGAATCTTCTTACTTGTTAGCTTGAGGCTGGGACATAAGCAGTATTGGCTGAACCACGATAACATTTCTTGTGTTTGCTTCTAAATTCCTGCACTTTAATTACTTGCACATGTATGCTTAAATTTAATTAATTATGAATGTGTGCATGATTTAAATATTGTGAATGATTGGAAAATATTTAAACAGACCCTAAGTTGTGGTATACTGTTGTTGGATTAGTTAAATCTAGGCATAAATTTTTAAATACCCAATTCACCCCCCTCATTGGGAATACACCAATTCCAACATGATATAATTGCTTATCATCTTGCCAAGAAATTTTATTTTGTAGAGAAATTTAATATACGCAAAAAAGGTCAATTACCTCCCCCCCTCTGACTCTATATTGTATATCTGCTGCATGGCACACGTATATACTCCCGAGTTACAACCGATTAACATGTTTAAATGCATAGAATAATTTTTCTTATTTTTAGTTTTTAAAATAATTATAAAAAAGACAAATTATTTTAAAAATTTTCAAAATATTAGGTGACGTATGGAATAATGAATTTTAAGATTTGAATTTGAATTTATGTGAATTTAGAAGAAACTAAATACATTATATTACCTTATATTTGGAGAAGTCTTGGATTTAAAGTTGTATTATATTTGGATAAAATGTAACATAAAATTATATTGAAATTTGTCTAAATCCATCCAAATCCAAATCTAAAGCCCAAAATCCATACTCCCAAACAATACCTTAAAAATCCAAAATTTGAATTTCGTGTTCTCATATACAAAGTAAGAGTTAGAAATTTAGAAAAATAATGAAAAGATGTTTTTCAATTTTTTTTAATAAATTTTAAATATTAAAAAATATGATACATTTTTGTAATTATTTAGAAACTCAAAAATAAGAATAAAACTACTTCTACAAGCAAAAATAGTATGAAAATTATTTATTGTTGTTCATTAGTATAGTGAGCTCTACTAATCATATGTTTTCAAATGATCTTTATTCATAAAAATTGACAAATCAGCTCTGATCATATTCAATAGAACATATCACATATTTCGACTTATACATGTGTTCTTCTCATACAAATGAACTCTGTTCATATTCGAATGTTGATGAATAATTGTCATACATGGCAAACGAGCTTTGCTCATAAAATTTGTAGATGAGATTTACTAGTCTCAAAAAGATTAAGAACGTTCATTCTTAAAATTACATAGCTGCTTAGTTCAATTTGAATGCTAAATCCTATTTAGCAAATGTAAAAGAAACCTCAACTCAGAATCGAATGACAAAGCATGCAGATTAATGTTAATGACTCAAAAATATTCCAAGAAAATATTTTTGAAAATTAATGGCGCAGGTTCATCATTTTTTGATCCTCAAGAAAGTTAATAAAAGCATATTATATAATGTAGATGGTTAAAAATGAGTAAGAGCATTGGAGTATATGCAGTAGTAAATCTATTAAGTCATAGTTGCGTTATGCTTGCAAAAGCAATTAAATCATAGTGCTGCAGTATTAATTTGATCTAAAAAGGTTAAAGCTCATCTTGCACTTCCAACTTCTGCATGCATCATGATCACCTATTGCTTTCTATATATAGTATCGTAATCACATGATTAAAGGAGAGCCTAGTGGATCGTTGGGGACCGACCTATTATGGCTACTCATCCTTAATGCTCTGTTCATCAATTTAAGTTCTTACCCAAGATTGTCTTGTTTTATTTTTTTATTTTTTAATGTACTAGGAATGATCTAAAAAAATTCTTATAAAAATAAAAAAAGAAGGAAAAGAAATATACAAATTACGTTACAACACTATGTGGGAACCAACTTTTGAGACCGATGGTATTGAGTGAATGTATATAAAATTTTTGAAGAGATCGCATATGCAAATACAGCCTAATATGAAGAACAACATCTTCTACCACGTTATCTGAAATGTAATCTTCGGATGGGTAGGTGGGGTCTCGTTTCCGTTCGTCATTAGTTCAATTCTAGAGTTTCGTTTGGTGTATTTTGATTTGATTTTGGTTGTATTTATGTTTTTATCTTCTTTATTAGTTATGTTTAGTTTTGTTATCCTAATTTGGTTGATTGTTGGTGTTGTTTTTTTTTTTAGGGTTTTTCTGTAATCTATCTTTTATTTATCTTGTAACCACGGTATTCCTCCGCCAAAAGTGAGGGTATATTAATAAATAAATGGAGATGTCACCCTCTTTTAGTTAAAAAAAAGAAAAAAGAAAAAGCCTAATATGAAGAAAAATGACATAGCAGACATGTTTATTAGCTATAATATATGTAACAATTGTGCTTCGAATTTAAGATTAGTTCCTAGAATAGTAAAGGCGAAAGAGGTAAATTGGTTTATAATATGCAACTACAACTTATTTTAGGGTGCATTCAAAAAGTGTGAATTTAAATTTTTGAATCTGATTTTTTATGAATTTGAATGAAAAATTTTAAGATAATTTTGAATTATATTTTAGGGCAAAAGTGCCTCACCGCCCTTGATTTAAATTTAAGGTCTAAACTTCAAGTTGCTTAAATTTTTGTGCATTTAGATATGAAATTAAATTTGTGAGAATTATTTGGGTGAAACTAATTTTTTTTTTTAAAATTGGACAAATTCAAATTTAAAACTTTAAATATTTAATATTAGTCTATTTATTTTTGTCATTTTTTCACGGGAAAAAAAATGGTTGAAGACTAGTCTGATTATGGTCCTCACGATTAATATTATTTATATGTAGTTTATTAAAATTTGAAGGATCTTAATAGATTTTGAGATTGATTATAAATGGACTAAATATGAATTTAAAAATAAACTAGCTCCTAAACTCTCTTTTTTGAATTTAAAAGGAAAAAAATTTATTATTATTATTTGTGGAAATGGAGGGCTAAGCCTATAAATTTTTACTTTTAATATTGTAGACTAATATTATTTTTTTTTACGTAAAGAAGAAAAGTAACTATAGGGGTATTCCAAAGTTTTAAAAGAACAAAAAAAAAAAAGTTAAAAGTATCAATAAAAATGAAAAATCTCCATTCTATTAGTAATAGATGTAATCAAACCATGATACACCCATAAACTCCGTACATTTATGTGCAAGCATGCAAATAATTTTTATTAAAGAGAGATATTTTAACAGATATCAAATTATAGTTAGGTAATTTTTCTATTCTTATAAATAGTAAAATTTTAAACAAACATCATTACGATCGAATGTGGACTCGAATTGTTAACTCTAATTCTAGAATGTGTAATCATACTCAAACTTAAATTAATTAATTAATACTAATCAACATGTAGTTCACCCATATCCCTAATCCTTATCCAAATATTAGACCGAATAAATTAAGCCGAATCGGAAAACATGATACGTACCTTATTATTTACTTTGACTTTTAAAAAGTTCTTTTTTTTTTTTTACTTTTCAAATACAAAAATTACATGAATAATGATGATTATGGCACACACACTCTCTCAAAATTTCTTCCAAGGCTCCTTTCATAGGCCCTACACTGAAAATTTCACAAACTTTTTTCTTCTTCTTTTTTTGCTTGGCCAATATTTCACGACCCTTCTTGTACTTTCAAATGGCAATGCACATTCTCTTCAAACCATATTGACTTGCACGTCCATTGAATTAAATCTACTTGAGAAGCATATATATATATATATATGAAATTTCAATTTCTTGGAAAGTTCATCTCCTAGAGCCCTCAAAATTAAATCACCTAAAAGTCATACAGGGGAGTGGGTCCAAAAATGCACCCGTGTTCGGTGTTCCCCTACCCACCATAGGGAAACGCATAGCCCTTGTAGGGCATTTTTACTGGCCCATCTTGCCCTAGGAGTCCTACAGGCTACAAGATTTATATATATATATATCGGGGCTGAGAGTTGTGGGACTTGCGCTACAGAAATATAGAGAGAGACCCATTTAAGTTGTAAGTAGCTTAGCTGTGGATTGATTTAAGGAAGAAATGGGAAGGCAACCATGCTGTGACAAGCAGGATGTGAAGAAGGGGCCGTGGACGGCGGAGGAAGACAAGAAGCTGGTGAACTTCATCATCACCAATGGCCACTGCTGCTGGCGCACCCTTCCCAAGCTCGCCGGCCTCCGCCGCTGCGGCAAGAGCTGCCGCCTCCGATGGACCAACTACCTCCGCCCGGACCTCAAGAGAGGCCTTCTCAGTGAAGCTGAAGAACAACTTGTCATTGATCTCCATGCCCTTCTTGGCAATAGGTCCATCTACTTAATTATTTCCTACTCTCTGTCTTTAATTTCCTCAGTACATCACTACTGTGTTTTGCCCATACTACTTACGGATATCATAATAAGTAACTGAGTGAGTTTTTTTTTTTTTTTTTTCTTTTATACTTTGTAAAAAAAAAATGTAAATCTCACACATTCAAATTAGGAGAATATATTGGCCCCATCACAAACTCCATTACGCCTAAGATGCATTAATCATAAGTAAGAATATAATTGAATATTAACGAGGGACTCAATTTAAAGTGGAAGCTCATAATAAGGTTGTGACATTAAGTATATGAAATTGATAAATTATTTTTTGTTGAAGTCCTCTACTATTCATAGAAAATCAGGGTATCCCAGAGCTCTATTTTTTAAGATTATAATGTATTGATTGTTTGAAAAAAGAAATTAACTTTGGGTAATAATATGTAGGGAACAAGCTAATTAAGTACATTTGAATATAAATAGAAAATGCTTTGCTTTGAATTTTATTATTGACAAAAAATGTTACATGTATTAATTTTCAATAGGTGGTCAAAGATTGCAGCAAGATTGCCAGGAAGAACAGACAATGAGATTAAGAATCACTGGAATACTCACATCAAGAAAAAGCTTCTCAAGATGGGCATTGACCCAGTTACGCATAAACAACTCAATGAACAAGATGATGCCCCCCAACTAGAAACTCAATCATTTGAGCATTGTGCCAATGATCTTGTCTCGAAATCAATCTCTGACAGGCCCAAGGCATCAAAAAACAGTAACCAGGCCACCTCCGAGGACAACTACGGGACACCGCCACCTCAAAAATGTTCCAGTGACGAATCTCAATCGTGTGATCGCAATAGGGACGATGATGACTTGTTAATGAGTTACTTGCAATCTGAGTCATTTTTTAATGAAATGTCATGGAACATTATGCCTGAAACAGGAATGGAGGAATGCAATGAGATTGGTTCATGCTCCTCCGAGGATAATTGGTCATGGTTGTTGGACTATCAATTGCAAGAAGATGGTGATGAAGACTTTGGGTTTGTTTATTTCAATGACTTCGACATGATAAACAACCAAGCATGAGAGGGGTACGATTTGATTAATTGAATGGAGCATACATAGTGAGCATATGCAAAAACCATTTTGTACATGATTACTTAAGTCTTTCATTTCACTATAATGAGTTTATGTAATGATGATACCACCCATGTGTGCGTACCATACACACCCCCTTGGCATATATTAGATTGAATATCTAATGACATGCCATTGGGTGTGTATGATACACACCGCTTGAGTCGGTATCATAGAATTTTCTATCTAACTAATGAGTGTGACGTTCGGAAGTTTAAAATAATGAATGTTACTTTGTTTGTACCACGTAGTTGTCACAATGAAAAAAAAAATACAAACAATAATAATTATTTTGGTCTTTAATGTGAACTTTTCTTTTGGGGTTCTAAGTAGGAGATGGCTTTCTTCCAGTTATTCTCAAAATGTTGAGTGGTACACTAAGACAAATCATATTCTATCACTTGTATATCATTCAACTGAAGTATATATGTGTAACTTTTTTTCATTTGATATATTATACATAAGGTGAAATCATATTAATTGCTTTTGGTAATACCAATCACCATATTGATTGAGGAAACTAGCAGCATGCTCTGTGATAAATTGAGATCAATCATATTGTATCATGTGTTTATCTTTTAACTGAAATTAATAGATATGTATAGCATCATGCTCTGTGATATATTGAGATCAATCATATTGTATCATGTGTTTATCTTTTAACTGAAATTAATAGATATGTATGCTATAGGCTTGTTAAAAATATATCAGTTCCAATATCAAGTTGGCTATAGCATACCAAGTAAAAAGTCCCAAAGCACAATCTAAATGATTATAGTATCTATTCTTTTAACTTCTCACCCTTACAAATTTTGCGGAAGCTGCGCTGCGCTTGGGATATGAACTTTATACTTCGCATATATAATTTTGTAAATTTGCGTGCAACTTAATATCATTTTATGTTATAATTTATTCACGTTCATTCAAATTTAATATAATGTCAAAAGACACTCACCTCTTCTGAGATTTGACAAAAAGACTATGACATTTTCTGAGATTTTAAAAATGTCACAGACTTCCCCTGAAATTTAAAAAATGTTATAAACATCTCCTAAGGTTTTTCAAAAAGACATAAACCTCCTCTAAAAAAAACTTGTCATTTTACAAGATATAATGAGAGATTTGTGCCTTTTTGACAAATCTTAAGGGACGTCCTTGGAAAGTTCAAAACCTTAGAAGAGGTTTCCGAAATTTTTGAAACCTTAGAGGAGGTCATTGTCTTTTTCCCAAACTTTAGAAGAGATTAGCGTCTTTTGCCCTTAAAATAATTAGGGTTTGAGTTCTAAATTTTGAATATTAACGAATTTGAACTCGAATCTTTCACATAAAAATCTAAAAATGAATCAACCAATTACGAAATGCATTGTTAAGAGATGAATTCAATACATACATGACATTTATAAAATGTGGACCCAGTATGTTCTAAATCTTTTTTTAAAAGTTTTTTTAAAGAAAAATCATTAAAGGCTCAAAAGAGCTTGACTTACACCGAAAGAGTTTGTCCATTTCTTATTACTAATCTCTTTTTATCTTTCCTTAAAATTAAAACATTCAACTATTAATGTAAAAATTTCAAGATTAAATCATTGATAAAACGTGTATATAAATTTTTTTTTTTTTTTTTTTTTTTTTTCATTTTATTTTTATAAACATGCATAAAATATGAAGATATAGAATATGTGGCACATTGCATGTTTCACGTGGTGACAATAACTTGAATTGTTGGGGAGTACCCTCACTTTTGAGTGTGCTTTTTGATTGAATACAATGAATAGTGACAGTAGAAATGATGACAACAGCTCACTCCACTAACACGAAAGATGAGGGAGCGTGGTTGGAGCGTTCAGAATCTTCGGGAGTGATTGGATGCATGATCTTCCATAAGCTTGTGTTGGGCAATAAAATAAGGCACGTAGGGGTGGCAAAAACGGGTTAAAACTTAATGGGTGACTCGTGATCCATCTGTTTAAATCGAATTTGAGTTTAATATAAGTTTACCCATTTATAAATGGGTCAATTCGGATCCGATCCATTTATTAAATGGATTATGCGAGTTCGGGTCGAATCCTTCGTTGGGTGACCCTTTTATGACCTGTTTAAAAATAAAATGAAAGAGTATTTTTTTAAAAATATATATATTTGTCATTTTATATGAAATGTTTAAAATTTTTTAAAATAAATAAATTTATATTTTTAAAACAAGTGGATTTGAATTTACATAATAGTCATTCATTAGTAAATGGATCAACCCGAACCTAAACTTGTTTAATCCCGATCAATTTATGACCCTCCTCAATCTGAGCTTAACCAATTTTTCCACCCGTGAAGGCATATGCACCAGAGCAATCAATTAGTGGATAGGATATTTCCATCCATGGAAATCATGGGATTAATCCTAGGAAATAGGGATACTCCTATACTTCTCTTTCACCTTTTTAAATTTTTCTTTAAAAAAAAAAAAAAAAAACTTTTGTGGCCAAGTATTTCTTAGCCTTAAAAATTGAAGCCCAGCTGGAGCTAGCTGGCCAATAGGTGAAGCTTTGCATGGATTAGTAATTATTTATTTACTTATCATCATTAATGCACCACCTCCTTTTTCTAATTTAATTTCAACCTAAAAGATATTTTATGTTTAGTATTTATATATTTGTCAAGGAAGTGGCTAATTAAGCATTCAATTTTAACTTAAACCTCAAGATTAAGCTTAGATCATGTTAAGTAGAGTACTTTTTGGGGTAAATTATGTTTGAATTTTGTTATAATAGAAATTTTTTGAAGAAGACATGTGTTATTCGTAGAAGAAATAAAATAAAATTGAATGCAAAACTGCTCGAGATTGTATTTTTAGAAGTAGAACAATAGCATCGAAGCAAGACGAGAAGAGAAAAGGGTTGGGAGGGTGATTAATAAATAGTCAAAGAATAGAAATTAAGAAGGAAAATGAGAAATTAGTACCACTGCGTACTACTAATTTTTAACTGTTAAGTTATGATTGAATGACTATAAACATATATGTTATATGTTATTGTCAGTATAAATTTGGTCAAAAAAGATGGGCTCAATTAAACTCTTCACGCGATAAAGATTCAAGATAAAACAAAAAAGACAAAGCTAAAATCTATGATGATCAATCT
The DNA here is from genome assembly GCF_029873635.1 of Malania oleifera. Lineage (NCBI taxonomy): Eukaryota > Viridiplantae > Streptophyta > Magnoliopsida > Santalales > Ximeniaceae > Malania > Malania oleifera. The sequence goes on along the minus strand of NC_080429.1, from coordinate 19,736,616 downwards.
GAATTTGTATAACATAATCAATCCAAAATGACCAAAAGAAAAATAAAAGCAAGGTATAGTGAGGGTTGGTAGCTTTATACCATAAAAAACTATTTGCACATCTATAATTTCATTCATGAAATCATCAAAGTTACATTTGCAATGCTCTGATTATAAGTCCATATTTATTATTTCAGTTGATGGGGTTGTGGAGTATTGAGGATTTTGTGTTTAATTGTGTAGCCACCAAATGATAAATTCAGTTCATGAATCATGACCATAGGGTTCCTTTGGATTAGAGTAACATTATGACTGTACATTCAACTTGCAAAAATGACATCAAATCGTTACGTATCCTTCTCATATATTTAAAATATTTAATTACACAGCAGCACAGCAATAAATTTTTTTTTTTTTTTTCCTTTTGGCTATGGAGCAATGTCCAAGAGTCTGATTCTCCTAATGATGAGGATTGATGCCCATTGTCTATTATCCACACACCAGTGAGTCAAGTTGCATCCATTTATTAAATTGAAAAAAATGTTATCCTGCAATAAAAATAAAAATGAATTAATAAAGTAGTATATAGTTTATAGTTTAATTTCGTAACATGTTTTTTTTTTTTTTTTCTAAGTTGTGAAGAAACTAAAGATTGAAAGTGGCAAGTTATTTTATTAGTATTTCTAAAATTAAAACATTTTAAAAAACTAATGAGTAAATATTCATTTTGTGCTTGAATTGAAGAGCAAATAAAAACACGATGTAGATAATAAAATATAAAAATAATATAAATAAAAACTATTATAATAAAAATATAAATAATTATAATTATTTTACTTAATTATTATATTCAAACTCATTTTTTTAATGCTATAAGAACAATTCAATAGACGTGACTATTGAGTTATCTTGAATGACTTTTGTTAAATTATGAATGAAGGACTTTTCATTTATATTGATTATTGAATATTACAAGGGTGTATATATACATGAGAGAAAGGAAAAAATGGAAAGAGAAAAATGGAAAGTATATTTTGCTAAGATGAAAAGTGTATATTTCTCTAATACTCCCCCTCAAGTTGCAGCATGGAGATCCGTAATGCCCAACTTGCATGATAAGTCTTGCAAATGTTCATGGCCCAAAGTTTTGGTGAAGATATCGACAAACTGACTGTGGGCAAGGATATGTTGAGTAAAAAAGATGTCAGCCCGTAACTTTTCACAAACAATATGATAATCGATTTCTATATGTTTGGTATGTTCGTGGAAAATAGGATTCTGACCAATGTGGAGAGCCGCTTGATTGTCACAATATAAGAGTATAGGCTGAGAATGCGGTACTTCAAGATCATGTAAAAGAGTTTTAAACCATGTAAGTTCACAAGTAGTGGAAGCAAGCGTCCGGTACTCAGTTTCGATGGAGGAGCGAGACACTGTAGGTTGTTTCTTGGTGTGCCAGGAAATTGGACTAGTGTCCAACTGAATGAAAACCCCAGTGGTGGAGAGGCGAGTGAGGGGACAACTAGCCCAATCCGAATCAAAATAGGCTGAGACTTGAAGAGTGTTGGCAGTAAGAAAAAATAAGTCTTGTCTTGGAGATGCCATAATGTATCGAAGAACACGTATAACAACATCAAAATGTGGTTGCCTTGGCTGGTGCATAAATTGACTGAAAATATTGACTGAAAATACAATGTCGGGACGAGTGATGGTGAGATATATCAAATGTCCAAGGAGTTTCCGAAACAAGCTTGGATCAGAGAGAAGATCACCATCAATATTATTGAAATTCAGATTTTGTTCCATGGGAAAGTGGGCAGGACGAACACCAAGATGACCGCTATCAGTGAGGATGTCAAAAGCATATTTTCGTTAATTAAGAAATATGCCAGTGGGATAGCGAGCAACTTTGAGGCCAAGGAAAGATTTCAATTTGCCAAGATCTTTTAGTTTTAATTTCTGAGCAAGCATAACTTTGAAAGTGCTAGCTAATATTGGAGAGATCATTGCCTGTCATGAGAATGTCATCAACATAAACAAGTATGAGAGTAAAAAACTGATCCCGAGAGCGCGTGAAAAGAAAATGATCGGCCTGAGATTAGGTGAAGCCCTCAGCAAGTAAAACAGAAGACAATTTAGAGAACCAATTGCAAGAGGCTTGCTTAAAGTCATAAAGGGATTTCTGAAAACGACAAACACAAGTCACCCCCTGTTTGTAATAACCCGGTGGAGGGATCATATAAACCTCCTCATCAAGGTCACCATGGAGAAAAGCGTTGTTGACGTCCAATTGAAGAAGATGTTAATTCTGAGATGCAGCCACTGCAAGAACACATCTAACAGTAACGATTTTAGCAATGGGAGCAAAAGTGTCATGATAATCCAAACCTTCTACCTGAGTGTAGCCTTTGGCCACCAAGCGAGCTTTGTACTATGGATCCATCGGCCTGAAGTTTTGTTTTGAACACCCATTTACAGCTAATTGGTTTTTTTCCAGGTGGAAGGTGTTGAAGAACCCATGTATTATTGGTTTCTAAGGCTTGGATTTCAGAAGTCATGGCATCACACCAATAGGAATGTAGCATAGCCTGAGAATATGAGGTGGGTTCGGGATGTTGGGACATAACAGAAGGAAAATCCAAATGTTGATTACATAAATGATGATAAGATAAAAAAGAAGAGAGACAATGAACCGTACCTGAGGGACATTTTGAAACCTGTGAAGCCGTGGAGGACTGTGGTAAAGTAGGGTAGATATAATCAGCCAAGTAAGAGGGATGTGTGACAGCTCGTTTGGACTGTGAATAGGTGGGTGGAGGGGGTGGTGGGGAAAGAGGTGAGGGTGAGGGTGAGGGTGAGGGTGGTGGTGAGGAGGCCAAGTGAGAAGGAGGGAGAGATGAGGGACTAGGGTTAGTGTTGGTTAATGGAGTAGGTAAAGTGTAGGAAGGATGTATATCAGGAATGGGAAGGGGAAGAACTGGAGGAGATATAGGAGTTGGAGATATGAGATGATGGGGAAAAACATTTTCTTCAAAAGTGATATCACGGGAGATGAAATTTTTTTTGTTTTCAAGATTGTAGACACGATAAGCCTTATGATGATCAAGATAACCTAAGAAAACACATCGAAGAGCATAGGGAGAGAATTTATCACGGTGTTGGCGAGTAGTTTGGGCATAGCACAAGCACCCAAACACTCGCAAGTGTGTATATGATGGTGGTTTCTGAAAAAGAAGTTCATAAAGGGACTTATGATTGAGGTTGGGTGAAGGGGTGCGATTAATTAAATAAGTGGCTATGAGAATGCATTCACCCCAAAAAGAGATGGGAAGATTAGCTTGAAAACGTAAGCACCGAGTCACATTAAGAAGATGGCGATGTTTACACTCGGTAACACCATTCTGTTGAGATGTATCCACACATGTGCGCTCATGAAGAATGCCTTGATCATGGAAAAAGGTTTGAAGTGGAGTGAATAGAAATTCTCTACCATTATCAGTGCACACGTGCTTAACAGTGCAATTGAATTGATTTTTAACCATAGCGCAAAAATTCGTAAGGCAAAAGAAAGTATCAGATTTCATGCACATAAGATAAACCCATGTAGCACGCTAGTAGTCATCCACGATTGTTAAAAAATAATGTGCACTAGAAAGTGAAATTGTAGGGTAACCACCCCATATATCACAATAAATCCGATTAAAATAAAATGTGTTCTTATTTGTATTTAAAGAAAAAGGTAAACGAATGTGCTTCACTTTAGCACAAACATCATTAGGCAAATGAGAAGAAGAAATAGTTAAGGTTTTTGGAATACATGAGATAGAAGGGTGACCAAGACGTTGATGCCAAAGAGACGTGAGTATTGAGTTTTACTTAATTATTATATTCAAACTCATTTTTTAATGCTATAAGAACAATTCAATAAACGTGAGTATTAAGTTTCTTGAATGACTGTTGTTAAATTATGAATGAAAGACTTTTCCTCTATATTGATTATTGAATATTACAAGGGTGTATATATACATGAGAGAGAGGAAAAAATGGAAAGAGAAAAATGGAAAGTATATTTTTCTAAGAAGAAAAGTGTATATTTCTCTAATACTCTCCCTCAAGTTGCAGCATGGAGATCTGTAATGCTCAACTTACGTGATAAGTCTTGCAAATGTTCATGACACAAAGCTTTGGTGAAGATATCGGCAAACTGACTGTGGGCAAGGATATGTTTAGTAAAGAAGAGGTCAGCTCGTAACTTTTCACAAACAATATCACAATCGATTTCTATATGTTTGGTACATTCGTGGAAAACAGGGTTCTAGGCAATGTGAAGAGCCACTTGATTGTCACAATATAAGAGTATACACTAAGAATGCGGTACTTCAAGATCATGTAAAAGAGTCCAAATGTGGTTTAATAGGACTTCTAGATACTCTCAATTGGGATCATTGATGGGTTTGATTCCTTATTTAGTAGTTTGGAGGCTATGGAGAAGGAGATGTGTGGCTAGAATGGAGGGAAAATTGAAGAGTAGTACAGATGTGTGGTTATCCATTAAGTATAGGGTGGGGGTTTTAAGCAAGTAACATGACAGGAATGACTCAGTTAAAGGATGTTGATGTTCGGATATTGCAGAATCTGGAAGTGCAAATTGTGAATAAAAGAATTAAAACTATACAATGTGTGAGATAGTTAAAACCGAGGCAAAGGAGGTTGAAACTAAATTTGGACGAGAGCAGCTTGGGGAACCCGGGGCTGACGGGTGGTGGTGGCATACTTAGAGACCATACAGGTTCTTTTGTTTTTGGTTTTTCAAAATATTTTGGTTCTTGTTCAAATAATGTAGCTGAATTGAGAGTTGTGTTGGAAGGAATAAAGATTTGCAAACATTTGGGCCATACCAGTATTGATATTGAATGTGATTCGAATATTGTAGTAAATTGGATGAGATCCAGTAAGTGCTCCTTGTGGTATTTGTGGGATTTTTGGGAGCTGCTTATTGGTTTATTAGAGGGAGTAGACTTTTTTATAAATCATTGGTATAGAAAAGGGAACAAAGTGGCAGATGCTTTGGCTCGACAAAGTGCTATGGGGAGGAATAGTTTGTTTACAAATAGTAGTCAACTTCCTACAATTATCAATGGTTTGTATAAACTGGAGAAGATGGGCATGGCTTATATGAGGTATGTTTAGCTGATTTCCTATTGGTATTGGTTTATGCTTATATGAGGTTTTTTTCTTTTATTTGTTTTGTTGCGTGTGGTGTTTTATTGGTTTGTAGGTCCTTGCTTTGTTTGTTTGGACTTGTAGCCCTGTTTTGGCTGAATGTTGGTATTGTTTTTTGAGAGGCCTTTAAAGTTTTTTTTTTCTTTTGTAATCTCTCATTGCTTGTCTTGTAACCACGGTATTCCTCTGCCAAAAGTGAGGGTTTATCAATAAATAAATGGAGATGTCACCCTTCTTTGAGAAAAAAAAAATGTAAGTTCACAAGTAGTGGAAGCAAGCGTCGGTACTCAGCTTCGGTGGAGGAGCGAGACACTGTAGGTTGTTTCTTGATATGCCAGGAAATTGGACTAGTGCCCAACTGAATGAAAAACCCAGTGGTGGAGCAGCGAGTAAGTGAACAACTAGTCCAATCCGAATCAGAATAGGCTGAGACTTGAAGAGTGTTGGCAGTAGGAAAAAATAAGTCTTGTCCTGGAGATGCCTTAATGTATCGAAGAACACGTACAACATCATATTAACGTGGTTGCCAAAGCTGGTGCATAAATTGACTGAGAATATTGAATGAAATTACAATGTCGGGATGAGTGATGGTGAGATATATCAAATGTACAAGGATTCACCGAAATGAGCTTGGATCGGAGAGAAGATCACCATTAGTATTATTGAGCTTCAGATTTTGTTCCATGGGAAAGTGGGCAAGACGAGCACCAAGATGACCACTATCAGTGAGGATGTCAAGAGCATATTTTCGATGCTTAAGAAATATGCCAGTGAGAGAGCCAGCAACTTTGAGGCTAAGAAAATATTTCAATTTGTCAAGATCCTTTAGTTTGAATTTCTGAGCGAGCGTGACTTTGAAAGTGCTAATATCGGAGAGATCATTGTATGCCATGAGAATTTCATCAATATAAACAAGTATGTGAGTAAAAGACTGATCCCGAGAGCAGGTGAAAAGAGAATGATCGACTTGAGATTGGATGAAACCCTCAACAAGTAAAACAGAAGATAATTTAGAGAACTAATTGCGAGAGGCTTGCTTAAGGCCATGAAAGGATTTCTGAAGACAACAAACACAAGTCTTCCCTTGTTTGCAATAACCCAGTGGAGGGATCATATAAACCTCCTCATCGAGGTCACCATGGAGAAAAACATTGTTGACATCCAATTGAAGAAGATGCCAATTCTGAGCTGCAGCTAGTGCAAGAACACATCTAACACTAACGAGTTTAGCAACAGGAGTAAAATTGTCATGATAATCCAAATCTTCTACCTGAGTGTAGCCTTTCGCCATCAAGTGAGCTTTGTGTCGCTCAATGGATCCATCGGCCCGAAGTTTTGTTTTGAACACCTATTTACAGCCAATTGGTTTTTTTTCTAGGTAGAAGGTGTTGAAGAACCCATGTATTATTGGTTTCTAAGAATTGGATTTCAGAAGCCATGGCATCACACCAATGGGAGTGTAGCACAGCCTGAGACTATGAGGTGGGTTCGGGTTGTTGAGACATAACAGAAGGAAAAACCAAATGTTGATTAGAGAAACGATGATAAGATAAAAAAAAAAAAAAAAGACAATGAATCGTACTTGAGGGACATCTTGAAACCTGTGAAGCCGTGGAGGACTGTGGTAAAGTAGGGCAGATATAATCAGCCAAGTAAGAGGGATGTGTGATAGCTCGTTCGGGTCGTGAAGAGGTGGGTGGAGGGGGTGGTGGGGAAGGGGGTGAGGGTGAGGGTGGTGGTGAGGAGGCCAAGTGAGAAGGAGGGAGAGATGAGGGGCTAGGGTTAGGAGTGGTTGATTGAGTAGGTAAAGTGTAGGAAGGATGTATATCAGGAATGGGAAGGAGAAGGACTGGAAGAGATGTAGGAGTTGGAGATATGAGATGATAGGGAAAAACATTCTCTTCAAAAGTGACGTCACGGGAGATAAAATTTTTTTTGTTTTCAAGATCGTAGACACGATAAGCCTTATGATGAGTAGGATAACCTAAGAAATCACATCAAAGAGCATGGGGAGAGAATTTATCACGGTGTTGGCGAATAGTTTGGGCATAACACAAGCACCCAAACACTCGCAAGTGTGTATATGATGGTGGTTTCCGAAAAATAAGTTCATAAGGGGACTTATGATTGAGGTTAGGTGAAGGGATGTGGTTAATTAATCAAGTGGTTGTGAGAATGCATTCACCCCAAAAAGAGATGGGAAGATTAGCTTGAAAACGTAAGCACCGATCTATATTAAGAAGATGACAATGTTTACGCTCGGCAACGCCATTTTGTTGAGGTGTATCCACACATGTGCACTCATGAACAATGCCTTGATCATGGAAAAAGGTTTGAAGTGGAGTGAATAGAAATTCTCTACCATTATCAGTGCACACGTGCTTAACAGTGCAATTGAATTGATTTTTAACCATGGCGCAAAAATTCATAAGGCAAGAGAAAGTATCAGATTTCATGTGCATAAGATAGACCTATGTAGCACGTGAGTAGTCATCCACGATTGTTAAAAAATAATGTGCACCAGAAAGTGAAACTGTAGGATAACCACCCCATATATCACAATAAATCCGATTAAAACAAAATGTGTTCTTATTTGTATTTAAAGAAAAAGGTAAACGAGTGTGCTTCACTTTAGCACAAACATCACAAGGCAAATGAAAAGAAGAAATAGTTAAGGTTTTTGGAATACATGAGATAGAAGGGTGACCAAGACGTTGATGCCAAAGAGTAGTGTCAGAAACATGTTGAGAGTGGAAAATTGAGGCAGAGGGAGGTTTATAGTGGTAAAGCACATCCCGTACTTCACACGTTCCAATCAGCCTCCTCGTTGATAGGTATTGAAAGACACAAAAGGTGGGAAAAAATATAACAACACAATTGAGATCCTTGGTAAGTTTGCTGATGGATAATAAATTAAATTTAAATAAAGGAACATAAAGAATATAAGAAAGAGAGAAAGTAGGAGAAAATCGCATAGTGCCGATATGAGTTACAAAAACAATGTCACCATTTGGAAGCTTAATGGGGCATGGCTGATTGCGAAGCTGAATATTATCCACAAAAGACAAATTAGAAGTCATGTGATCAGAGACACCTAAATTAACAATCCATTTAGTGTTAGAAAAAGAAGTAGAATGACAAAAGGCAAGGTTACCGGCAAAATTGGCAGAGTTGGTGTTCAAAGACGATAAAAGATCTAGTTAATGGTATTGTTCACTAGTGAGATCAAGGATAGCAATCTCAGAAGAGGTTGAAGAACCTGTGACAGTATTTGTAGCCATTGAAGAACCAGATGCTTCCATAACGGCAGATCAGTTCAGATGAATCAAACCACCGAATCAGGTCAAATCTTATCTTTATGGCAACCAAAAATAAATTGCTGCTTCGCCAAACTGAGAGAGTCAACTGAGACGAGACTTCACCGGACTGAGATAATGCTGGAGATGATGATGTCGAAGAACTGAACTGATACGGGATCGTCGGAGAAGACAGCCAGAGTAGCTGGTTGCAAAGGATGAAGACGACGTCGGGAACTGAGAACAATCGAAAGACGGAGAGATAATGAACCAACAAACACAGGAGATGTTGGAAACTTTGAAGTCAGAGACAATGGGTTCAGCGTGTCTGAGAGACGGTAGCACCGAGCAAAACTGAACAGGAGACGACGTCTTCTAAAAGACGCCAGAAAGAAGAGCTGAGAAAGAGAGGCGGTCACCCGTTAGAATAGAACTAGAGACAACAACGACGTCAGAGAAGTGGCCGAAGAAGCCGAGAGATAGCCAGAAACCACCGGAAAATCAAGAACCTACTGCTCGCATGCGAGGCGCCAGAAAAGATGAAGAGGCTAAGACAGCTACTGCCGATAAATCAAGAAGGCCGCTGGAGGACCAACTGGAGATGTACTGGCCAAAAGATGCTGTAAGCACTAAGCATGACATAAAGCAGAGAGAGTAGGGAGCGATGCCGAAACGAATAAGCTAGAGAAGCCAGAAAAGATGACCGAAAAATAAAGAATGAAAAACAGCGAGCACTGGAGACGAGAAATCGAAGAGCTGATAGAGACAGATGGAAAACAGAGATGCAGCCAAGGACTACATGCATGCGAGAGCTGCGACAATAACACGCTGAAGAAGACAATTATACCACTGAAAAGAAACAGAGAGAAACGGGAGGCGTAAGGACGAACTGGAAGGCGGAGAGCTGTCGGAGAAGACGAATGGAGAAACACTGAGATGTCGAGAGATATCCAGATAAAATAATAAAAGAACGATGAGCCAAGAGAGAGCCTGTGATGACTATGAGCGTCGGGGAGGAACCAGTTGGAGACAACGAACAGGATGAGAGCCTGAAAGAGGCAGTATGCCAGTGACGAGGACGAGTCGACGACGACGAGAGAAGCAGAGAGACCCGAGAGATGCTGTCGAAACTGGGAATAGAGAGGGACTAAGAGAGAGACCGTCAGAGCTACTGAACAAACCACCAGAGTTACTGCAGAAGACACACCAGCCAAGAAGAGAAAGCTAGAGAGGGTGACGACAAGAAAGAGAGGGCGATGCAAAAGAAGGTGACGGTAAGAAAGACCAGCAATAGTACGGGCAGCACGACAAGAAAGAAAAGAAAAAATTAGGTTTGCTCTAATACCATGTTAAATTATGAATGAAGGACTTTTCCTCTATATTGATTATTGAATATTACAAGGGTGTATATATACATGAGAGAAAGGAAAAAATGGAAAGAGAAAAATGGAAAGTATATTTTGCTAAGATGGAAAGTGTATATTTCTCTAATAACTTTTATTGTTATTTTTTTGAAATTTTAAGAATTGTATGAATATTTTATTTTTAATTACTTTTAAGTTCACATGGTAATTTTATTTTTATTTTTATTTAAAATTGTATATAATATGTAAGATTCAATTCACAAAACTTAATTATGAATATTAAAGTATTGTAACAATAGGTTGCCAAAATGACTAAAAATTTTAAAAATCTAATTTTATATTTTATGAAAACAATTGAAAATTAAGAAATGATACAGAAAACCAACAATAAATGAACTCATTGTCATAATCTAACAACTCATAGTCATAATCTAACATAGTTTGTGTTAAGGGTGAACTGTGGGCTAATGCCAGGAATTGAAGCATGGTGTTTGATATTTTTTTGTGCCTTATATTTATTTTTTCAAACTTTTAGTTATAAATTAAACATGAGATGCAAAAAATCTCAATGAAACTTTTTACAATTTTTTGACAAATAGGTCTCACTTGCATTAAAAATATTAATGCAGTATAGCAATGTGGCATTCTATACAAGGTTGTATTTAAGACCTCAAATTTAAATTAATTTGAACTTGTGAATTAAATTTCAGACGAAAGATACTAACATTTCCTGATATTTGGCAAAAAAACACTAATCTTTCTTGAGATTTCGAAAACCCTATGAACCTCCCTTGAAGTTTCAGAACTCTCACAGACCTCTCCAGACATTTGAATTTTATAACACTTACAATCCTCAAAACTCTTATGCTTTTAAAAAATACAAGAAGATATTGACATCTCTTTAGAAAACCTCATAAGAGATTTGTGGAATTCTTGAAATTGCAGAGGAAGTTCTTGGGATCGTTAAAATCTCAAAGTAAATTAGTTTTTTTTTTTTTCCCCAAATCTCAAAAAAGGTAAATGTCCTGTATTTATGTAAAAATAAATTCAAACCCTAAATCCATCCTCCTAAATATAAATAATTCTTTTTCCTCACTTGCAAGACACCATTTTGTAGCCAAGTAGTAGATTATTATTATACATGCAAGTTAGCTACATCAAGAGGCCTCACTTTATAGTGTAATCTTTCTTTTCACCAATTCAAACAATGCATCATATTTCCAATTGATTAGTAAGTCATTGTGGTTGTGGTGCATGGTCCATGCAGATCAGTCCAAGCCCCCAATATTAGCCTATTCCTAAACCCTAACCGACCCATTTGGCACGCCCCCCTTCAAAAAAGTGAAGGGGTTCCTTTATGGAATGCTGAATCACACTCTCACTTCCATTTGGATTTCAAATGGGTCATGTTTCATAAATATTAAAAGCAAAAACACAAAAGCAACGGTTGCTTTCTGCAACACTTCGCAACTCAACACTCACTTTGAACAAACAAACCCTAAGAAAAGAAACCCTATTCAAATCTCTTGCTGTACCACTTCTATTCTTTTGTCTACTGGTGGCTGAGCCGCACTGTTCCCATTAATTTTTTCAGTACAAACTACAGAGTTCCTAAAGAAAAAATTGCCTTTAGGATTCTTTAGGTTTTCTTTTTGGATCGTGTTTACTTTTTTTCCCAACCCCCAACCACCCCAACCCCTCACAGTGAGGGGATCCTACCAACCATACTCAATTGCTCATGTTGAAAAAGAAGTACTTTGATGTATGTAATGTTTATGCAATAGATGACGTGAAGATTGTCACAATTATCTATAGTTTTTTTCTTTTTATATATAGTGTTTTGAAGTATAGAGTTTTTAGTCACAATTTAAAATTTACAAAAACTTATTAAATTATTAATCTTTCATTTATTTAAATTCAATATCTAAATCAAAGGTAGCGTCATGGTTTTCTCTGGAATGGTGTTGTTTCAAGTTTCGAGCCGTCATTTGTTAGATCAGATTAAATATTGTGCTCCGAAGGAAATAACTTTTAATGCAATATAAAAGTGCAAATAAAATGCTTTGTCAGTATCTTTTGGCACAAAAAATTGAAAAACCAGATCTAACCAAATTGAATTGAAAAATTAGCTAATATTTTTTTCTATTCAATTCAGGATTTATTGTTTGTTTGGTTATTGGATCCAATCAGTATTTGCGATTAACCTAATCAAACTAAACCAATGTATTGTAAATATATAAATACAGATATAACATCACGTAATATTTTATTAATTTAATTATTTAAATAAAAAACAATTGTATGGCACTAATCCACTCCACCTCCCAATATCCCATGCCTATTCCCAAGTAGCAACTCAACAAGCCACCCTCCTCGGGTCCTAAGGTTGCAGATAAATAAAACTGCTACTCTATAGTTCAACTATAAGAGTTCATTCATGCTCATTCATTATATAAATTAATAATTTTCCAATCCAATTTTGCAACTCCTTTAACAAATGAGTCAAACTAAGCATTAGTGAGGTCATTTTATTTCGTGACATGAGTAACTTGGTTATAGAATGAAATTAGGACGCTTATTAAACTCAAAAATCCGTAACATAAATTTAGTGATAGAGTCAATAATCAAGTCCAATAGGCTAGTTTAGTGGAGACAAAATAAATAAATAAATAAATCTCTAAAACAATATTAGTAAGAACCCATTTCATCTTTTTACTCAACAATCTCAAGAATTTCTCAACTCTCAAAGTGAGAAGTTCCAAAGGAACCAAACCATTTGTGAGAATCACCGTAACTCAGCTTGTTACGGGCTTGTGAGCTTGTTCATTTGCATAATAAACAAGTTTGAATAAGTATATTTAAACTCAATCTAAACTCAACTCAAACTCAATCTCAGTTAAAAATTTAATAAACAAGTTTGAGCATAGTAAAGTTTACCCCGAATCAATCCGTTTGCAGCCTTACCCCCGCTCCTAAAATTGAGGACCTACTTATGTACCGCATTATTCATAGCCTTGCAATTTATCTCATTACTTAAAGTTGAAACAGTAAGGAAATTGGATGGTCTTGCCCATAAATATTATCAAAATTTCAATTTCCATTCATGGTTGCATGCATTTCCTCTGCTTTCATCAAAGCCTTGGTCAGTTTGCAACCATTTTAGGCTTCCATTTGGAACATCTTAAAAAATATGTACTTTCTCAACAAAAAAACACTTTTTATGAGTACTTATATTCATAAGTAGTGTTTCATTTACACTTAAATAAATACTTATTTCTAAAAATATATATATTTTTAAAAAAATACTCATTTGAAAAAATATTTACAATAAGTAATCTCAATTTACTTTTAAATAAGCATTTTTTCAAACAAGTATTTTTTTTCCTTCAGACAAATACTTTTCTGTAAATGATTCTAAATGATCCATAAGTAAATGGAAAAATGGTTCTTCTCAATATGAGAGGGGCTTTTCTTATGATAAATCATAAAAAGAATTGGTCTAAAATTTTAAACTGGGTCCAATGATTTGGTTCAGTTAACCATTGAATTCAGTTAAACAAACTTTGATTCTATTAGATGTTTGAGAGGTATGCATAAGCAGCCCCTGTTTTGCCTTTTCTCATGTTGCATATCATGTCTCTCCGATGCATTTTCTATGGAATTGCCAATGCTGCATTATGGACCTCGCAACTTTTGCCTTCTGGAATACAATTTTTTAAGAGAATTAGTGTGGTGTAAGAGATAACAAAAACATACTCAATAGAGATAAATGAAGATTATAACTAAGGACTAATTAATTTACAAGTTCCTACATATATGCTGATTGTAACAAAGACTACATCCCACTGCTAGAGCATGTATACACAAGTGTGGGGGGAAAAAGAGATAAAAGTAGCTGAAAAAAAAGAATCATCGCCAGAGTCTAAGAAATGATTTTTGTGCATGTAAATTAGAAAACCGGAGATCGAGCGGAACTATCGCCAGTTTCGACAGCCCAATTTTAAGAATGGACGGTTGGAATGGACAGGCGACATCCAGCAGACAACCCATTTTCTTAATTAGAAAATCAACGGCTGGCCTCAAAAATGAAATCATATCACACCAGATGAGTCTCTTCTTGAACCTTTCAGACGAGGTCTCTCCTAAGGCACACACACATAGGAGTACTGGTTGTCTGGAATGTGAAAGTAACGCGGGGAGCAGAAAATTGTCATGGAAGCCTTTAAGTTCATATTGAGTGTGTATGTATCTTCTCAAGCATCTATCTTCATTGTCACTGGACAGGCGATTTAGGTGCTTCTGGAGATTCTTCTCAAGCATCTATCTTCATTGTCACTGGACAGGCGGTTCAGATGCTTCTGGGGATTCCTTAGAACTTTTCACAACAAGGTCATAGTTGATAGAAGCCAGCTGAGACAAGTTCTGAAAATACAAGAAGATGCACAAGTTGGTTTATTATCTATTAAGGTGGACGTGAGCCACTGCAAGAATCGTTCGAATGAAGGAACTAGCTCATTCTCAATGAAGGATATATCCCCCCAAAACCCAACTGTCCACTAATGATTCGTCTATGATAATGATCTTGAACAATATTATTCATGAAGTCTCAAAAGAAGAAACTTCAGAATATACCAAGGATGCAGCATACACTCATTGGAAAAGCCATGTACAATGGATGATTGAGAATATTTCACTTCCACTTGATATCCGAAACTTTGTAATCAAAACAGAGAAATCGTAAGTGCAGCAAGACTCACCTTAAACGAGAAATTACTAAATGAGTACATCACGTCAAGGGGTGGAGCAGCACTGAAGTCTGCCAAATTACAACATGCATCACCCTGTTTTGCACACAACTGTTAGAAGGCAAAATAAAGATGCATCTTGGGCTGTGAACAGATCAGATTTAGAATGAATGCATGTATATATATAAATCCCATAATATGTGTTGTAAATTAACTTGGAATTGCACAGCGGAATTTAAACAAAACAATAATGAAGAACAAGTAAAGAACACACACGCAGTATATCTGAAAGCAAGAATAACAACACGAAATACGTGGTTCGGCAATGCCTACATCCACGGGAGCAATCAGCAAAGGTTTTCACTATAAGAATGTCAAATAACACAATACAATACAATACAATGATATTTTCACTCTCTGAATATACCCAGAATGGTATATTTATAAACACTTTGGAGGTTTCACTCTAAACACCCAACCATATTAACATTCACATTCAAAATTTGAAATCAGCCTCACTGCCTCGAGGCAAACAATTGACTAATTGGGCCAATCAGTCGATTGTTTCAAACAGAATATAATTGTATGAATTCTGGATCAAACCGTTGACTGATTTGGCCAAACAGTTGATGGTTTGCTGCTGATCCTCAACACAAGTGACTTTCAACTATGTTTTCTTCCTTATTTATGCACTCTATCTAGTATATGAGCCACAAAAACACAACAATTTCCACCTTGGCGAGTATATGCCCCTTAGGAGAACCTGAAAACATAGCTCGTTGATCCACCTTGACCTTGGAACGTTAGGTTGGGTCTATCTCCCTTCTAACACTTGGAGACATGAAGTAAGTCCAAGCAATGTTTGAACTTTTCAGTAGTAACCGGTTTTGTCAAAATGTCCGCTGCGTTTTTAGATGTGTAAACCTTCTCCAATACAAGTTCACTTGAAATATTCAATTCTCAGATCCTGTGGAACCTTACATCAATATGCTTGGTTCTAAGATGGTACATTTGATTCTTAGCTAAGTAGATAGCGTTCTGATTGTCACAACATAGCACAACCCCACTTTACTGTATACCCAGCTCTTTGACCAAACCAGTAGGCCATAAGGCTTCCTTTGCAGCTTCGACAACTGCCATATATTCAGATTCAGTTGTAGACAATGCCACCAAGGATTGTACCATAGACCTCTGACATATAGGTCCTCCCACAAGGGTAAAGACATAACCCGTTGTAGACCTTCTGTCATCCATATCCCCAGCATAATCAGCATCAACAAACCCCACAATTGATGGACTATCCTATTGCTTGCCAAACATGATGCCATAACTAGAAATACCACGTAAGTATCTAAAAATCCATTTGACGGCTTCCCAGTGCTATCTACTCGAATTAGAGAGAAACTTACTCACCACACTCACTATATGTGCCAAGTCTAGTTTTGTACACACAATGGCATACATTAAACTCTCCACGGCGCTAGCATAGTGGACCTTTGACATGTCCCTGATATCATTATCCGTACTTGGGCATTCAGTAGTAGACAATTTAAAGCGACTCGCTAGAGGTATACCTACCAATTTAGCATCGGCCATGTTGAACCTTTCCAATACCTTCTCCACATAACCGCCCTGAGATAACCACAACCTCCCTGCATTTCTGTCCTGGCGAATCTCCATCACAAGTATCTTCTTGGCTGGACCAAGATCTTTTATGTCAAACTCTTTATGCAACAAATCCTTTAACTGATTTACCTCAATTAAATCCTTCGCAACTATTAAGTGTCATTGACATACAGCAATAAGAAAATAAAAGAACCATCATCAAGTTTATTCATATACAAGCAACAGTCATACTCACATCTTCTACAACCTATCCTGATCATATAGGAATCAAATCTTTTGTATCACTGCCTTGGAGACAGTTTCAGCCCGTAAAAAGACTTTTTCAACTTGCAAACTAAGTGTTCTTGCCCTAGTTCACTGAATACCTCTAGTTATACCATATAAATTTGTTCCTCCAAGTCACCATGGGGAAATGTCGTCTTTACATCCATTTGTTCCAAATGCAGATCATAATGAGCTACTAACCCCAACACTACCCTGATGGATGTGTGTCGAACCACAAGTGAAAATTTATTCCCTTTTTCTGTAAGTACCCCTTTGCAACTAATCGTGCCTTGAATTTATCTCCTTCCTTTTATGAAATTGTTTCCTTCTTCCTATATACCCATTTGCAACCTATTGTCATCTTCCCATTTTGAAACTCCACCAACTCTCAAGTTTGATTCTTATGCAGCGATTCCATTTCCTCAATCATAGTACCCATCCACCTACTTTTCTCCTGGTCGTGCACTGCCTCTTGAAAAGTAATTGAATTATTACAGCTAATAATGAAAGCATAAGATACTAACTCTTCAAACCCATACCTTGGCGGTGGTTTGATAGTGCGTCTAGATCTCCGTATAGGAATATTGTCGATTTGCCGGTTTTCCGAGTTAGAACCCCTTACAACCGGGGAACCAAGATCATTATCATTGCCCTGAGTTTCTAACTCCACCTACACAACATGTTCATTTTTACTCTAGTTTTATGACTCCCTTTTCTCTTCATTATCAATTTAAGTACGTTTCACCATAGCTTTCTCATCAAAAACTACATTCCTAGTGATCACCACCTTGTTTGCCATTGGATACCACAACTTGAACCCATTCACACCCTTTTGATATCCCAAAAATATGCAATGTCTAGACTTTGCGTCAAGCTTCGATCTCTCCTCACTAGACACATGAATATAGGTTGGATAATCGAATACCTTCAATCCGGAATAGTCTACTGCATTTCTTGTTCATACCTCTTTTGCCACTTTCCCCTCTATTGATGCCCTTGGTGATCAGTTTACCAAGAAACAAGTCATACTAACTGCCTCAGCCCAAAAGTTCTTCGATAGCCCTGCATTAAGCCTGAGACACCGAGCACTTTCAGCTAGAGTTTGGTTCATTCTTTCAGCCACACCATTTTGTTGAGGTGTCCGATGAACAGTGAAATGTCTCTTAATGCCCTACTGCTCACAAAACTCCATGAACCTAGAATCAGCGTACTCAGTCCCATTGTCTAACCTGAGGCATTTGATTCTCCTCCCTGCCTGGTTTTCCCCTTCAACTTTCCACAACTTAAACTTGGCAAAAGTATCAGACTTGTGTCGCATGAAGTATACCTAGACTTTCTGTGAGTAGTCATCAATAAAACTCACAAAATAAACATGTCCTCCTCTTGATGCTACTCTAACAGGCCCCCAAACATCCATATGTATATAATCAAGAATACCTTTCGTCCTATGAATTGCTCATTCAAATTTTTCCCTATTTTGTTTCCCAATAACACAAAACTTGCAAAAATTCAGCTTACATGTTTTCATACCTTTCAAGAGTTTCTTCTTATGAAGTTCTTTCATACCATGTGCACCCATATGCCCAAGTCGCATATGCCACAAAACGGTTTCATCAAATTCAAAATCTACGGCTACAACTCCACCTACAACAGTAGTTCCCAGGAGTGTATAAATATTTCCATCTAACTTTTGCCCTTTCATCACTGTCAAAATACCTTTGCACACTTTCATAATCCCACTTTCGGACTTGTAATTGAATCCATTACAATCCAAAGTGTCAAGTGAAATGAGACTCTTCCGTAGGTTCAGTATGTGTCTTAGATTGCTCAAGGTTCTTATAGCACCATCAAACATTTTAATTCTAACACTTCCATTGCCAATGATTTTACAAGAGACATCATCGCCCATAAGAACTGAACTTGAATTTACCAACCTGTAAGTGTTGAACCACTCCTCATTTGGAATCATATGGTAAGAACGTGCTGCATCTAGGATCCATGAGTCTGTGAGGCAATCCAACCCTGATGAAACTGAAAGTACATCACTATCACTGCAAACTGAATTTTCTTCTTGAACTACATTTGCTAATTTTGAAGTCCCTTCATGCTTTTCAGCATTTCCTTTCTTCCATTCCGGACACTCTGGTTTGATGTGCCCCTTTTTACCACACTTATAACACCAGATATCCTTTTTCTTCTTGGATTGAGTTTGGGATTTTTGACTCGATCCATTTCTGAATTTTTTTCTCCCACGATCATGATTACCTTTCACCACAAGTCCTTCTCCGTGTGAATTTTCATCACAGATTTTCATCCTTTGATGAAATCCCAACAAAGCACTTGTCACCTCTTCGAAGTTTAGGGTCTCTTTCCCCCATGTAAGAGTGGTAAATAGGTTCTCATATTTGTGTCACTAGCAAGTAATTCAGTAGCATCAACGCCTGATCATCTTCTTCAAATTTCACATCAACCTACATTAAATCACTGATGATTTGATTAAATGCGTTGATGTGTTGATTCAAGTTTGAACCATCAACTATCTTAAGCCAATAAAGACACTGCTTAAGAAATAATTTGTTAGTAAAGGATTTGGACATGTACCGGCTTTCAAGCTTTTGCCAAACAGCCGCAGGAGAATCTTCGTCCATGACATGATAGAGTACTTCATCAGCCAGACATAATCGTATTGTAGCAATGGCCTTTGCCTCTAATTCTTTCAAATTAGCCTCATCCATACCTTCCGATTGAGCACCATACAAGGCCTTTACCATCCCTTGCTGCACAAGAAAATCTTTCACTCTCCGCAGCCACAAACCGAAATTTTCAATTCCATCAAATTTGACAACATCAAACTTTGCAGATGAAGTGCCCGATGCCATAACAGCAATGCTCTGATACCAATTGTTGTGAATTAACTTGGAATTGCACAGCAAGATTTAAACGCAACAAAATAATGAAGAACAAGTAAAGAGCACACGGGCAATATATCCAAAAGCAAGAATAACAACACGAAGATTTACATGGTTTGACAATGCCTACATCCACGGGAGCAATCGGCAAAGTTTTTCACTATAAGAATGTCAAAGAACGCAATACAATACAATACAATGATCTTTTCACTCTCTGAATATACCCAGAATGGTATATTTATAAACACTTCGGAGGTTTCCCTCCAAACACCCAACCATATTGACGCTCACATTCAAAATTTGAAATCAGTCTTGCTGGCCCAAGCCAAACAGTCCGACTGTTTCAGACGGAATGTAATTTTCTGAATTCTGGATCAAACCGTCAACTGATTTGGCCAAACAGTCGACGGTTTGCTGCTGCTCCTCAGCACAAGTGACTTTCAACTATGTTTTCTTCCTTGTTTATGCACTCCATCAAGTATATGAGCCACAAAAACACAACAATATTTATATCTAGTAAGAATTTAGGGCCTTTCTAATTGTGGAAAGCAGTTTTCATTTTCCATTTCTAGATTTTCAAATAATCACAAAAATGTCACCTTACTTTCAAGCTTTCCAAGATGCATATAAGAAATCTAGAAAACAATAAAACGATAAAATTTTGGTTTCAGATCCTTCTAAGATTTCAGAATATACACATTATGCATCCAAATCTACATGATTTAATAAGGATTCAGGTATAATTAAACTTGTATATGAATCAATGGACTGGATTTTTTGGATCAAATTAAGTGAGGCAAATTTGGTGACCATTCATTTTAGGATCAAGCCATTTGCATTCTTGGATCTACATATTTCATGGGTCATGATCTCATCCACTCACAGCCCTAGCTATCTAAACAGAAATTAACATGAAATGAAAAACAATAAAGCACGTTTTTTTACATCTTCATCGAGTAGATGGCTGAACGATCCGCTGCTGCATGAAATGCTGCATGTTTCTGTCATATCATCGAAGTCACTATCTCCGTAGACATGTCCATCTTCCGGATTCCATATATATCGGCTAGTAAAATAACTTGTGTCATCTTCACCTTCTGCTGATGGTATGAACATGGCCTGCAGGTAGACAAGGGAATTGATCTACATAATTAAGATCTGTGATTCCGTCAAATTATTATTTTAAAAAAATTTTAAAGTACACATATAAATTGACCTTTTGCCTTGCAACCGTATCCCAATTAATATCTTTGAAAAATGGATGCCGCTTCACCTGCCAGAATAAATATGATTTTTCTTAGTTCTATCATCGCTGGAACCTGCAGGAGATAAATCCATTGGCTGTTATAATGCTACCTCTCTGGCCCCTGTTGCCCCTAGCCTTTGAACTGGATTTTCAATAAGCAATCTGAAATGAAGTTATCAGTGTTTTTAGTAACATGGCATGTAGGTGGGTTTCAAATTTCAATGCTTAAAACTACAGGACTTAAATAAGTAGCCAATATATATATATATATCACTGAGTTGATAGCAGTGTTGGTTGTTCAAGGCGGAAATAATATAGTGTCAAACAGCAGTACTCCCCCCTATAAATTTGAAAAATATACACTGGCAAACAAAAGGTGTTGGTGCACAATTAAAAAATTCACATCAACAACTAAAGGAAGAACATAAAGAGAGGTGGCAAAGATAATTTAATAAGTTATTTAATGAAAATTAAGTTGAAAGCTTAAACCTAAAAGTGAAAAATGAGGAAAACACTAAAAGTATGAGATTTCTTGGCAAAAAATTAGAGTCATTGAAGTTAGGAGTCTTAGGATGGCTTTAGAAAAGATGAAAAGTGGAAAATGTATGGACCAGATAACATCCCAATTGAAGTTTGGAAATGTCTCGGGTACAAAAAAGGTATATGGTTAACTAATCTATTCAACACTATTATAAAAACAAAGAGAATGCTGGAGGAATGGAGGAAAAGCATGTTAATACCTATTTACAAAAACAAAGGTGATATACAAAATTGTAATAACTATGACAAAATTAAACTTATGAGTCATACGATGAAACTGTGGGCAAGGATAATTGAACAAAGAATAAGAAAAGAAACAAGGGTCTCAGAGAATCAATTTGGTTTTATGCTTAGGAAATTGACAACAGCAGTTATTTACCTTCTAAAAAGATTAATAGAGAAGTTTAGAGAAATGAAGATGGACTTGCATATGGTTTTAATTGACATAGAGAAAGAATATGATAAAGTACCTAAGGAAGTTCTATTGTGGGCTTCAAAAAAGAAGGGAGTGTGCAGCAGACATATTGATGTCACTAAGCAACCGTATGATAGAGTAAGGATTAGCATTAAGACTGCAGAGGGAGAGTTTCCAATCACAATAGGCCTACATCAAGGTTTTACTTCAAGCCCTTATCTTTTTGTTTTAGCAATTGATGAGCTTAATAGGAATATCCAAAACAAGATCCCATGGTGTATGCTATTTGTAGATGATATTTTTTTTAATTGATGTATGAGTAGGGTAGACTCTTAGTAAGAACTTTGGAGAACAGCCTTAGAGTCTAGAGGTTATAGGATACGTAAAAATAAGACAAAATATATGAATGTAATGTCTACCATATAAGGAAGAATATTGAGTAAAATTAAACTTAATAATTAAGAAATTAACAACATTAATAGATTTAGATATCTTGGATCTATTATGCAAGTGAAGGGGGAAATTGATTAGGATGTACTACATAGAGTTAAAGCAGCTTGGGTAAAACGAAGAAGTGTGTCAAGTGTGTTGTGCAATTGTAGAATAACATCAAAATTAAGAAAAATTCCACCGGACGACTGTAAGACCAATCATGTTTTATAGATCAGAATATTGGGAACCTAAGAAACAACACATTCAAAATGTAAAAGTGATCGAAATGCGCATGCTAAGGTGGATGAGTAGTATAACATTTTAAAGGATAAATAAGGAATGAACATATTCACAATAAGTTTGGCATGACACCAATAGAAGATAAGATAAAAGAGGGATGATTCAGATGATTTGGACATTTGAAACGTCGGCCAAGTAGTGCGCTAGTGTGAGGAGGAGCGAGCTAGTCTTGTAAAAGGTACTAGAAGAGGAAGGGGTAGACCTCAAATAACTTGAAATAAGGTAGTGAGAAAGGATTTAATAGCTCTTAAGTCTTAAGTTAGTCAAAGAAAATGTCCTCAATCGGGTGAATTAGCAAAAAAAAATTCATATACCCAACCCGACGTAATAGGACTTAAGGCTTGTTATTGTTGTTGTTAACTAAAGGAAGAACACGTTTTAAATCTTAAGAGACTAGACAATAAACAAAGACACCCACATACACATACATACACACAGATACACACAATTAGTCTTGAATAATTATAGGAGGAATGCAAATCACTTGGGTACACGAAAAAAGAAAAAAGGATAATATAGCTCACATATTAAAATGTGAGACACAAAAACAAGGCCTAGTAATCCCATGTTCAAACACAACAATTCGAATGAAAGGGTAATTTTTTCTTTATTTTTTCCCCAATAAGCAAGGAATAAACCGTCGACGATTTCAGTCCATACCGATTGTTGATTCGAATGCGTAGCGAAAACACACATACAACTTGAATCCGGAACAAGTAATGTAAGCACCCAACGATGAATATACGGAACAAGCAATCACAATGAGAATAAAGGAAAGCAATAAAATCAAAGACAAAAGAAATTATGTGGTTCGGCACTACGTCCACGGAAGCAAGCGGCTGATTTTCACTATCAGATTGTAAAGCTTACATCAAGGGTTACAAATATAGTTTATATATCAACCCTATGCGCACAGAAGACTTCGAATACATCTAAAACACTCCTGTAGTAATCCTCGGAGGAAAATCCTCTAAAATCTCCTAATCTATTGATCTCCCGATTCAAAATCCATGATCTTCACCAAACGAAACCGTCGACGGTTATCTACCTAGAGTTGTTCCTTCTACAGACCGAAATCGTCGACCAAACCGTTGACCCAACTATCGACGGTTTCTTCCTGTAGCTCAACTACCTTGTTCTTTACTTCACCATGCTTTCTCGGCGCATGCCTTCCACTCAATATGAACCACATCTCCAACAATCTACACTTTAGCGAATATTCACCACTTAAGAGAAATATGAAAGCATAACCCGCTGCTCCACTCGGGACAGTAGATTGGAACCGCCTCCCATCTAGCACCTCGAGACGTTAACCAAGTCAAAGCGATGCTTGAACTTGTCTGTAGTAACAAGAACTCCATCTAGTTGAATACCCAGCTCCTTAAACAATCCTTTAAACCACACTACCAAGTACTCCGACCCAGTTGTTGAAAGTACAACCTGAGACTGTACCCTCGACTTCCAACAAATAGGCCCTCCCACAACATACCCTGTTGTAGACCTCCTATCATCCAAGTCCCCTGTGTAATCTGCATCCTTGGATCTCACAACTAACGGATTACTCTGTTTCCTGTCGAAACACCCCACTGCACTGGCGTAGGGGACCTTTGACATGTCCCGAACATCACCGTCCGTTCTTGGGTACCGAGCAGTAGACAGTTTACATTGATTCGCCAACAATGCACCGGTGACCGATTTTACATTAAGTATGCTAAACCTCTCCAACACCTTCTTCATAAAACCACCTTGAGATAACCGCAATCTCCCTACAATTCTGTCCACAAAGCCACCCTGAGATAAACCCAATCTCCTTGCAGCTTTATCCTTGGGAATCTCCAACCCATGAATCTTCTTGACCACACCCAAAACCTTCATGTCAAATTCTTTTCTCAACAGAGTTTCTGACTGATTAACCTCAGTCAAAATCTTTCCAGCAACTAACATGTCATTAATGTAAAACAACAGAATAATAACCCACTTGCATCCTATCACCCTCTTCCGCTATGGAAGCTCCAACTCTCACATCTAATTCTTATGTAGCAACTCCATCTCCTCCACCATAGTACTTATCCATCTATTTTTCCCTTTGCAGTGCACCGCATCTTGAAAATAAGTATGAACCTTGTTGGTAGTAATAAATGCATAAAACATCAGATCATCAAATTCATACATGAGCGGTGGCCTGATAGTGCATTTGAGCCCATTGTGGTCCTACTAGACTCCCAGCTAAAACTCCCTGCAATACGAACGATGTCATCTCTGCCCTAAGTCTATAACTCCACCTGCATCACAATCTCCTTTTTGCTACAGTTTATATTGTGATATTGTTGGTCTCCTGAGCTAGAGCTCCCTGCATTATGAACAATGTCATCTCCGCCCTGTGTCTCCAACTCCAACTATAACACATACTCATTGCTGCTGCAACTTTCTAACACCTGTTTCTCTTCATCTACCTAAGTACACTGCACCATGGCTTTAATATCAAAAACCATGTCTCCACTGATAACCACCTTGTTTGCCGTTGGATCCCACAACTTGAACCCCCCTTTCTGATACCCCAGAAAGATATACCGTCTAGACTTTGCAACAAGCTCAGATCTCACCTCACTAAAAACGTGCATGGCTGGACCTCCAAACTCTCTCAAACCAGATAAGTCTACCGCATAACCTGGCCAAACCTATTCTGCAACTTTCCCATCTAGTGATGGTGATTGGTTGATCGAGAAACCCGCCATACTCAATGACTTTACCAAGAAGTTCCTTGCAAACCCCACATACAACCTGAGATGCTGCTCTCAAAACTCCTTGAACACTAGCGTACTCAGTCCCAATGTCTGACTTGAGGATCTTTCTCTCGGTTTGGTTTTCCACCTTAGCCACAAGTTAAACCTGACAAACATCTATGACTTGTGCTGCATGAAGTACCCCCAGACCTTTCGTGATAAACTCACAAAGTACCTATGTCCAACCCATGATGCTACCCTCACCGGTCCCCAAACATCCAAAATAATGTAGTTAAGAATACCCTCTGTTTTGTGTGTGGTTGTTCTACACAAAATAGTATTACCTAACTCAGAATTTGCAGTTGCAGCTCCACTTACAACTGTATTACCCAGCAATGCATAGATATTCCCCGCTAACTTCTGACCCTTCATCACCATCAAAACGCCTTTACACACCTTCATTATCCCACTTTTAGACTTGTAACTGTAACCGTTACAATCCAAAGTTCCCAATGAAATCACATTCTTTCGTAGATCCAGTACATGCCTTACATCACATAACGTCCCTACCACACCATCATACATCTTGATTCTGATATCCCTCATTTCGACTACTTTGCAGGCAACATCATTTCCCATCAGAAGGGAACCAGAACTCACCCATCTGTAAGTGGTGAACCAGTCTGTGTTGGGCATCATGTGATAAGAACAGCCTGAGTCTAGAATCCAAGAATTCGTGAGGCATTCTGAACCTGATGAAACAGAAAGCATATCACAATCACTGCTCCTTGAGTCGCCTTCTTTCACTGCATTCGCAGATTTTGACGAACCCTCTTGAGTATCTGCATTCCCCTTCTTCAGGTCCGGACATTCCGATTTTATGTGCCCAATTTTCCCGTACCTAAAACACCGAACTTCCTTCCTCTTCCTGAACTGCGACTGAGTTTTATTATTACTCGATTCGCTCCAGAACTTACCTCTCCCACAATCCTGATTACCTTTTGCCACGAGCCCTTCACCTTGTGAACTCTCATCGCTAGCCTTCTTCCTGTGATGAAACCCCAACAATGCACTCGTGATATCCTCCAACTCCAAGATTTCTTTCCCCTATGTCAGAGTCATAATCAGATTCTTGTACGTAGGAGACGTAGGTAGGGAATTTAGCAGCATCAACACCTTGTCTTCATCCTCGAACTTCGCATCAACCCACTTTAGATCGCTGATGATCTGATTGAATATGACGATATGTCGATTTATGTCCGCACCCTCTGCCATCTTAAGCCTGTAGAGTCTTTGCTTAAGATACAACTTATTCGATAAAGACTTGGACATATATCGACTCTCCAGTTTCATCCAAACTGCCACTGGTGATTCCTCATCCATGACGTGATACATCACGTCATCGGCCAGACAAAGCCTGATAGTAGCCACAGTCTTTGCTTCCAACTCCTTCCAACTCATGTTGTCCATGCCTTCCGACTGTTTTTTGTATAGTGTCTTCACCATACCTTACTGCACCAACACGTCCTTAACCCTCCTCTGTCAAAGTCCGAAATTTCCTGTTCCATCGAACTTACCAATCTCAAACTTTGCAGAAGAAATCCAAGCCTTTGCAACCAATAGCTTTGATACCAATTGTTGATTCGAATGCGCAGCGGAGACACATACAACTCCAATCCGGAACAAGTAATGCAAGCACCCAACGATGAATATACGGAACAAGTAATCACAATGAGAATAAAGGAAATCAATACAATCAAAGACACAAGAAATTATGTGGTTCGGCAATGTGCCTACATCCACGAGAGCAAGCGGCTGATTTTCACTATCAGATTGTAAAGCTTACATAAAGGGTTACAAATATAGTTTATATATCAACCCTATGAACACAGAAGACTTAGAATACATCTAAAACACTCATGTAGCAATCCCTGGAGGAAAATTCTCTAAAATCTCCCATTCTACTGATCTCTTGATTCAAAATTTGTGATCTGCGGCGAACGAAACCGTTGACAATTTCAGCAAACCGTTGACGGTATGGACTAAAACCATCGACGGTTTCAAGACCGTCAACAGTTTCTTCCTGCAACTCGGCTACCTTGTTCCTTGCTTCAACATGCTTTCCTGGCGCATGCATTCCACTCAATATGAACCACATCTCCAACAATACAGAGAAAGAATATACAATGTGGAGGACAAGGCACCCTTCAATCAAACAAGAAAGCAACATCGAAAAAGGATAATATTAACAATACAAATCTAATGTAGCGATGAATGTGTTTTGTCACAATTTTGGTAAGAGACGCCTTTGAGAAATCATTCACAAAGCAACAAAGCAGTGCAAGAAAAAGCACCTTACTCCAAACCAAAGTAGTAGGAGTAATAATACCCTTGATTCTAGCATTCGCTCCAACTAGATGCACCAAAAACAACAAAAATAGCAAACCAAGCCTTAAGCCCCACTCGCTGGGTCAGATACATGAATCCTTTACCACAAATTTACACAATCATGGGCAATTTGTTCTGAAAATTTAAAGGCTATTATATCTTTATTCACTTTCTCATTCCAAATTATCTTAGTTCTACACCTACCCTTTCTATTGCCACTAACAGAAACTCGAGTGTAATATTTGGCCTAAGTTAATGCCCAAACCATCTGAACCTCCCCTCCTTTATCTTATATTCTACAAGTACTATGCTTAACTTGCCACGAATATGTGCATTTCTTAAGTTATCTTTTAACGTTATACCACTCATCTGTTCTTAACATTTTCATTTCAAAAACTTTTACTTTTTGGATATATTGTTTCTTAGTTGCCCAACATTCTAATCCATATATTATCGTTGGTCTTATAGCTGTCCTATAAAACTTATCTTTTGATTTAAAGGTATTCTACAATCACACAACAAACCCAAAGCAAGAAGATGGTGAATAGAAAATTCAAGAGGAAAATACTAATAAACAATCATGACAACTAGCTTTCTCCATAAATAACCAATGTTCCAAAAGGGAACAAAGGATCACACCCTAAATTTCTTGACCATTATTTTTAGCTTAGCAATCATGTACTCCATTAATTTGAAGCAAACATGCACCAGAAATTTATTAAAAAAATGTCACAACAATGATATCCACCACCAAGCCTCAAGTTCCACTAGGTGGAGTTGATTATATGAACAGCCAAAGCAATATATTCATAAATTTTAAGTCTTCTCAAATAATTTCTTACTTC
This sequence comes from Malania oleifera, assembly GCF_029873635.1. Classification (NCBI taxonomy): domain Eukaryota; kingdom Viridiplantae; phylum Streptophyta; class Magnoliopsida; order Santalales; family Ximeniaceae; genus Malania; species Malania oleifera. The sequence continues at coordinate 19,708,321 of NC_080429.1, read as the reverse complement.
CTCAACCAAGTTATTCTTGGTCTTCACCTCCCATCCTACAACCCCCAACATCAACTAAATCATTTTTTCCGACTAAAGCATTATTTGGTCTATGTTGCAAGTTCTCAAACCATCTAAGCCGCCCTATCTCATCTACTTCTAGACAAATGTGCTCATTTCTTTCTTTATCTTTTAATTGGACTTAGACTGCTCATCCATCTTAACATGCACATTTCAGCTGCAATTCCTTTTTTTGGATATGTTGTTCCTTAGCAATCAAGGATGCATACCACAAATTTAAAGCAAACATCATCAAGAATGATCACATTACTCATGATTTTGAATTATAATTTGGAGTAGCTACTTTCATTTTTCTTTTTTCTTTTTTCAACTAGTAAGAATTGACCCAAGATTTCCCGAACCCCCCCTTTATCACTTAAGCCAAGCCTCAGGGGCCATTTGGACTCTAGTGACCGTTACACATACTTCTCTTTATATGTACAGCAACACTGAGACAATCTGCATACACTTCAACTTATATCATTGAAAAAAAAAAAAAAAGGAACACAAATTGTATATACAGAAGCACATGAAATTTATGCAACAGAACGGGCAGAAATTTTTAAATTTTTGCATCTTACTTGTCAATTAAATCATATGCCTCATAGCTCATCTCCTCAGGTATCCTGGGCCAGGGTATGTCTCTATTCATAATATTGTCAAATATTTGCTGCAGCAAAATATAACTCATTACTGACAGTGTTTTGAGCCCTATGCAGATAGGACTTAAGAAACAATAGAAGTTTACATACACATCATTTTTCAATATCAAGTTCATTTATAAAGCTATAGAATAATTGATAGTAGAATAGAACATATCTTTATGATTCAATCCAACAGCCGGGAGCAACAATCGAGTGCAAATAAGAGCTTAAGAAAGACTTCATACAATTATACAACAAAAGCTATTTTAAAAGTCAGATGCTACAGGAAACTTCAGACCACAAAATCAGCACAATTCAATGAAGAACTGATCTTTCTTCTTCTGGAGCAATGAATAATCAAAAAGGGTCAGGCATGAGAAATTTTTCTTAGTGAATAAAACACATAAACATACAAAAATCTGGCTGAAATCTTAACAAATATCAGAATTCAATATTATGGAATTAGCTCATGAGGGCCTCTAAGTCATTCCAAATGATTTCTTCTTTCTTCTTTTTTGGATGGGTTATTCCCACAGAATGGACAAAACAATTTCACATGCACCATGGAGAAGGTATTAACATTTGTTTAGGCATTGTCCCCTTCTCAGATAGGCATGGACCAGGATATCATTTGGCCAAAATTCCATAATGGTGATTAGATAGATCCGTCTGAGCTCTCACCTAATATTTGATGCAACTAAGCTTCTAAGCATTGACCAGAAACGTGTTTTTCTTGTTTATTTACAAGAGAAGAAACATTATTTAAGTATTTCATCACCGATCTGGATTGCTCCAAAAAGTTCAATAAAAAGTATATTTTTTTAAAAGGAGCCACAAAGCTACACCTTGTGCCTCAAGGCTTGAGCCTTGTGTTTGAAGGTCTTAATGCTTCGCCCTGTGGTTCCAAATATCAAAACAAATACCTGGAATAAGATCACCGGCCTCATTAGTGCACAATTAATGGAACCAACATGCCTGGTGCTTCACAGTAGCTGACAATATATAACTACATACCCTTAATCTTGTAGACTTGATATACCAGACATGAGGATATACTAGGTAGTCTATCATATCTATATTTGGAAGTAGGTCCACTCAATTTTAGTCCCTGAGCTTTTCCAAGATGTTAATCTTAAGCAACTTCAGTGGGAGACATGTTCATGATATGCAGGTACCATGCATTCAGATGGGTCTTTCAAAATCAATAGCAATTGAATGCCCTAGAAGATCTAGGAGAGAGAGTGGTAGAGTCCTTTCCACTAACATTAATGGTAAATGTTCCACGGAGAACAATGTTGGTAAATGCTCTAACTTACCACCTATCTAATTTATATCAGTAACTCCACTGTCACAAAGCCATCTGACAGGCTAAACATTTGGAAGATGAAAATAAATTGACAGGAGAAACATAATAATAGAGCAAAAAACAACGAACATAGTTTTTTTAGATGAAATATCATTTTAAGGCTTTTTATGCCAGACAACTTCTCAAAGACTGTATCTAAGACAAAGATCTCTCAGGCTCAACTGCCTCTTTGAAAAATCTATCATACATGTTAATTGGTAGGAAAAGTCGGTCGTTGCTAAACTAAATTTTTCCAATACCAGCAATTGCCATGCCAATACAGCTAATATGCAACCAATTGCACCTTAAGACAAGCTGGAAAAATATACAAGCAACAGCATTGCGTGTCAGGTGATTATTGAAGGCACAGTTTCCATAAGTAAATTTTTATGCGACTGATTCCATTCAGGTTATACTCACGTGAATGATTCAATTACATGGCAACACATGAAAGGCTTAATTCATTATTCATCCAATAACATTGTGGAGCTTTCATTATTTCACATATTAGGATGCAAGAATTGCAATAAAGGATTCTAAAATTAACTAGAAATATTTTGAGGGCAATGCTGAAAAAAAAAAAAAAAACATAAAAATAGAAATCCAGGACCATTTAAGAACTGAAACTTTTTGAAATTCATGTAGCCTACCAGCGGATGTTCTGCATTGAATGGTGGAATACCCACAAGCAGCTCAAAAAGAATGACACCCACAGACCACCAATCAGCCGTTGCACCTACAAGGAGCATAGCATGGAAGACTAAAAACAGTAAAAAAAAATAACCTTAATGATTCAGTGAACATGTATTATTTAATCAGCAAATAAATTAACTTCGAACCATGTCCCATGCCAAGAAGTATCTCAGGAGCCAAATAATCAGGCGTGCCAGCAACAGTATGCTTCTGGCGCTGCTCTCTCTTTAATGATTGTTGTACTGCAGTAGTTTTTGGTTCCTGTCCAATAAAAGCAGTACTGCTGAATGATGGACCTGACAGGTCATCTGTGATGTTGATCAGACCAACCTTGGAGAGCCCAAAGTCTGTCAACTGTAACAGTAAGGGATTAGAGACTTGCGAGAATTGATACGTAGTGCTTTCAATTGCTGTGCAGCTTAGTAAAGTACAGGAATTGAAAATGAATGCCTATAATAAAAAATAGCAATTAGATATTTCACTTAAATACTGGAGTAGCGCTTGACTTCATTTACACATGAATCAGCACAACAGTGTCCATGCAATGAAACAAAAAAATGCTTCAATGAAGGGGCAATAACTTTTCTAATGATTATTGTGATACAAAAGGAGGAGAATTATTCACAATCAAATACAAATTTAGGTACAAGAACAGAAGTGGAACTACAAAATGAAATGAAGGGACATGGTTTTTTCTAATGATTATTGCAATACAAAAGAGGAGAATTATTCACCATCAAAGACAGCACTAGGCACAAGAACAGAAGCAGAACTGCATATTTGATGAGAAATGTAAGGGCACATTTAGTTGTGGAAAACATTTTTCATTTTCCAATTTTTAGTTTTCCAAAGAATCATAAAAAGTTTAGGTTATTTTTTAATTTTTCAAGATTCTTATTAGAAAGTTAGAAAAAAATAAAATAAAAGGAGTTTGTTTACATGTTGATGTAGGATGAGAAGCAGCTATTTGGATGGATCTTTTCGACCCAAATAGGAGGCCTATGTCAAAGAATAGGGTGAATGGTATATTGGGTCCGAAACCAAAATGTGCTTAGTTAGTTGTTTAAGTATGTGTGTGTAGTTTGCTTGTATTAGGATTATTTATGTTGGGGGCTAGTTTGTAGTAATTGTGTATTTTCTAGGGGTATGTTTGTACTGCAATGTAGTTTTTGGGTTTGTGTGTAATTTCACGAGTTTAGTGATTTTATTATAAATAGTGTGAAAAAACCATGATGTAGGCAGTTGATGAATTTGAATTGGAATGAATGTGAGTTCCCCCCCTAGTATCTCCTCTCTCTCCTCCCTTCCCTTTCCTTCCTCTCTTCTATTTCCTCTAATTTATCCATGGCTGCAGAATCTTGATGCCACCCCTACATCATTTATTCCCTCCTTCCAAAAAGAACTCAACTCCGTCGAGTTGGGAAAAGTACCAAGGAGCCCATCACCATGAATAGAGTCATCTTGTTTCGTAAGAAAGGAACCAACAATATGCTTCAACTTGGTAAGTGGAAGAATTCATGATGGCATCAACTTATACTCCTTGTTGTCAATGGAGAGGGATTAAGAATTCTCATATCCATCATGCTTCCCCTTCCTATCAAATAACCATGGTTGGCCCAAAAGGATATGACAAATTTTGAGAGGAAGGATATCACATTGTACTATCTCCATAATCAATCTTGAAGGTAAGTAAAAAAACGATCATGGACCTTCAAGTTGATATTATTCACCCAAGCAATTTTATATGGTTCAGGATGAGGCTCAACTCCCAAATTTAACTTCTTCACAGCTTCTTCAGAAACTATATTTTTGCAACTACCAGGATCAATAACCAAAGTACAAAGCTGTTTTTGGCATATCACTTGCATTTGAAAGATGTTGGTCCGCCTCCAATCCTCTTATCTCTTCAACCTTGTGGGAAGAGAGTATATGTCGAAGCACTAAATAGGTTCTCAAATTGCCATCATCATCTAAGTCACTTGGAATTTTTGTTTCAGCTTAAACTGCTTGAGTATCATTATCTTCTTCTTCCTTTTCTGCAACCATGAATTGGTTAGGACGTTGTGCAGCTCGATGTCCAAAATCTTGACATTTAAAGCATTTGAGTGATGGTTGGCTCTAAGAAGTTGTTCTAGAATGCTCAGAAGTCTTCCAAGAGGTATTAGTTTGAACACATTTACCCAAGTGCTCAACTGTCTTCCCTTGTACAACTCCACTAGTACTCTTCTCAAACCGAAGGATTGATGTAGGAGGATTGTGTTGCATGTCCTTCTCAATCTGAGTGGCAAACTGTGCTGCATCCCCAACTGTGACAAGAAGACATGCAGCAAGTTTGGAAGCAATAGCTAGCTTCAACCCTTTTTTGTGCAAAGCTATCATAATGTTCTTTTTCCATTCAATATCCGCATGAGTGGCCAAATGATAGAATCTATTAGTGTGGTCCATCACTGTCTTTTCTTCTTGCTTCAAATCAAAGAGCTAATTCAAGTCAGGTTTTTTTTGTTATTGGGATAGGTGAATTCCTATAGATCCATCCGCAGAAGGAACCGGACATCAAACAAAAATCAAAAGAACCAAATGAAGATGAACATGCTGCTGATAACTGGAAGGCACAAATTACTCTTGCATGGCTAGCGTCATCTCATCCCACGTTGTAATCTCACCAAATCTCCTTCTTCTAAAGATCTCGCTTTGTTTAATCCACCAAATTCGAGCAATTCCCTTCAATTTTGATTCAGAAAAAAGTACAACTTTCTAGCCTCATTCATGTCATACCATCGGAAATAGTACTCCAACGAATACACTCAATCATCAAATTCATCCGAAGAACCATCACCATTAAAATCTGAGACTTCTAATTTAATTCCCTCACTCAAATAATTATTTTGGCCTTCACACAACTCAAAAGCATGAGGGACAGCAGCTATTCCATGATCTTATTTGGTAGGAAATTCCATGGGCCTTTTACCTGAGGCTGCAACTTTGATTGTTAGTCAAAGTGTTGGGCTTTTGCGGAGTCTAGTTGTGTTAAATTTGGATGGTGACTTGACCTTTCTTTAATAAGAAATTTCTATCCTAAGGCTTAGTCCATGGAGTGAAGGCTTGGGCCGGCCCAAGCCGTACCCCGGGAAAAATTTTTTGGGCCCGTTTTGTAACCCATTTGGAACCGTGTGCGCAGCATATAAAATGATTGTTTTTGGGTGATTAAGGTATGCGGTCACACTTCGCGAGAGAACGAGAGAGAGCATTGTACCGCCGCACTCTCTGTATTTGTTCCTGACAATAGTAAAATCCCTACAACTCCGTGGATGTAGGCAAAATTGTCAAACCATGTAAATACTGTCTTGTGCGTGTAATTGATTTTTCTTTGGTGTGTATTCTTTCTCTATTTTGTTTCTCATAGGTTTCGGGAATTTATTGTTAATTCCCAACACAAAGCACTAGTAATAGTCTCCAAAGCATTTTCTACCAGATAAAAACTCCACCTTTGCAGACAATTCAACACTGGTCACCATGATGTAATTATGTGAGGCAAATCGCAAACTTCACTCTCAATTATTTAAGAATAATCTTCAAGTCACCTTTAATCTTGAGTATCATGCAAGACTAAAAAATGCAGCAAAAAAAAAAAACTAATTCTTGATGCTGGCAATGGCAATTTCAGGGCTTCGTGCCAAAATTATCGTGCTTACAATATGTTGTCAGTGATCAAAATACTATGCTGCATATCCAAATATCATGGAGCAAACATTAATTTCTCGCATCTAGGAACCAATTTCTCGTGATTCTGGCAGCAGGAAGGAAATCTGGCAGAATCCCACACACAGTCGCCGGCGCGTTGGCACATGAGTTGCCGCCGGCGACTTTTCGGCAATGATTTTCTGGGGAATGAAGGGTAGTTAGTCAAATGGTGGTGGTCGTGTGTCAAAAAAAAAAAACTCGAGCAAGGGTGGATTTTGAAGGGGGCGGCGGCTGGAGAATTTCAGGTGGCGTGTGGGGCGTCACAGCTGGTCGGTTGGTGATGAAATTTTTAGGGGAAGGGTTTCGAGGGGTTTTGTTTTTTGTGGTGTAAGTGGTGTTGCAGAATCTAGGCTGGAAATCAGGGTTTCGAAAAATGGGACACAACTGGCATTTTTTGAAAAGCTCAGAAACTGCAGAACTGCTTTTCGAGACTTCTTTTTGTACTGACATTTCAGAACAGAAAACCAGAAGTTTGAATCAGAGATACAGGAGGGAAAAAGAAGCATGGAATAAAGAAGAGACCAGAGAAGAAGATAGAAAAGGTAGAAGGAGGGAAGAGGAACAAGAACAAAAAATCAGGATAGAAAAGAGCGTGTTCAGATTAGAAAATTAAAAATAAAATTTAAAAAAAAAAAAAAAGGGGGGGAAAGAGAACTTATGTTACCTATGGTTTCAAGATATATATTCACAGGAATAGATTAGTTAAATTAGTTACAATTAGTTATATAATAAATTATATTATTGTTATAAAATAAATAATAATGTGAAATGTTTTATAAGTTCATAATAAAAAATAAATAAGGAATAACTATTCATAAGTTTCAAGATGGGAATGACTATTCCTATCTTATGAATCCCCAAAATTTAAATTATATTTCATTTTATTCCAACTAATAACTATTCTAACAAATCAAATGAAGGGAATTATGGGGAGACAAATAGAAGAAGAGGAGAAAAAGAGAAGGAGAAAGAAACAAAGAATAAGAACAAGGGCAAATTGCTGCTGGGCAGCAGGGAATTAAGGACAGAGCAACAGATCAGAACAGAGAAAAGAAAGAAAAAGAGAGAAGGGAAAAGAAGAGAAGAGGAGAAGGGTGAGGGAGACTGGGTGGACTGAAATGGAAGAATAGAGATCCATATTAGGCCCTGATACCAAATGATGCAGGGGCAGCATCAAATTTTTGCAGCCTTGGCGAAATTAGACAAAATAGAAGAAGAAGAAGAACAGGGAAGGGAGGAGAGAGGAGATAAGAGGAGGAAACTCTCCATTTCAATTTAAATTCATCAGCAACTGCCAACATCATGGCTTTCACACATTATTTATAAGAAAGCCTCTAAACACATGAAATTACACATATACTTCTAAAATTATATTGCATTACAAACATACCCCTAGAATACACAAATACTTTAAACAAGCCCCCAACATAAATAATCCTAATACAAGCAAACTACACACATACTTAAACAACTAACTAAGCACATTTGGGTTTCAGACCCAATAAACCATTCACCCTTTTCTTTGACATAGGGCCTCCAAATTGGGTCGAAATGATCCATCTAAATAACCGCTTCTTGTCCTACATCACATGTGCAAAACAAATTTTCATTTTTTATTTCTAGATTTAAAAATAATCACAAAAAAAAAAAACAACTTGTTTTTCCAATTTTCCAAATTTAATATGAGGTAAATATTTGGAATCATGAATTTTGGGGGTTGCATTTGGATTTGCATGGATTTAGAAGAAACTCTCACACAAATTAAAGCTCAAGATCCGAATTCTATGCTCCAATACACAAAGTAAGAGTTAGAAATTTAGAAAATAATAAAAAGATATTTCTAACTTTTTTATAAAAGTTTTAAAAATTGGGAAACAAGGTGCCATTTTTGTAGCTATTTAAAAATTAGAAATGAAAAAAATATATTTTCACAAGAAAATATTGTCAAAAACTGTTTATTGTTGTTCATTTATCTCATACAAATGTTGCAAAATTTTAGGGGAAAAAAAAATAGCGAACTTTTTTGGTAATTTTTTGGAAAACTAGAAAGGAAAACTAAAATTGCTTTTCACAACTAAACATGATCCAAATGTTGAATAGCCATGCACCAATGATAAAAAAGTAAAATAGAGCAATGATTTATCCCCAGATAATAAACTGAAAAAATAACCTTAAAAGCAGTCTCCTATGCAGGTAGTATTAGAAATTTCTAAGGACCTACAGCTGATTCATATTAACAATAACTAAAAGCCTTTGCTCCATTTTAGCCCAGTCAGTGCCTTGCACACTTTATTGCATGCTTCAACTGCATTTTCTAATGTCTCCCCACACTTCCCCTGACTGCATTTTGCACACTCTGGCACAATGGTAGAAGTCTTGGGCTGTTAGAGCAGAAGCCGCTTCAAGCCAATACAACACCCAATGCACAATGCTATCATGCCATATTAGGGTTCTAGGGCGGGCATGATGTATGCAGCCTTACCTTTCCATCTGAAGAGGTTGTTCTATGATCTGAACCTGTGGCCTTCAGGTTTAGACCCTTTCTGGCTAGTAGGTGGAGGCTTACCCTCTAAAGCTTATGGCCATATTGTGATCACCCCTCCTGAAACCCTATTTAAGGGGACGAAAAAATAATGCCTTTTCCTGCAATTTATTTATAGCAGAAGTATTGTACCCCATACTCACACAATTGCTCCCTCTTTCACAATATTTAAGCAAGAAAGAAAGGAGCCTGAGTTCCATTGAGGCAAAGGTTCCCGAACAATGACAACTGTGTAACTAGTTCCTACACTCCAGCAGTCCTACACAGCATAAAAAATGCACAACCTTCAATAAGTTTGAATCTAAGAAGTATTAAAAGCATTATGCTTAAATTACATCATAAAAGTCACATGATCAACAATGGCTAACCTGCCTGCACCTGCTAGTCACCACCCATAAGTCATCAGGGTTTCCTAAACGGTTCTTATTGCAGCAAAAGTGGTAAAATGGGCCACAAACTTTTTTCCCTTGTGCATAAAAATGTCCCCTCTGCCTTAACTGTTTCTTACATCCCTTTTCCTGCTTCTTCATTTGATAATATAAGGAAAATTATTACAGAATAATAAATGCCACAGCCATTCTCAAATTTATATTGTACATTACACATCAGCCTTCTACTGCCAGAGTGGATTAGTTTCCAAAGAACAGTGTTGCTAAGAGATTTTCAGGCTTCTTCACATCAGATAAAGCACAAAACTCCTGAAAAATAAAACCAACTCCAACACAGCCAGAAGTTCAAAAAACACTCTGCACTGCCCTTACCTTTGTCAAATTTGATCTTTAACCTGAGGCTGCTTAGGGGATAGAGCAAGTCCATGAGAATTAAAATTCAAAGTTTGTAACTACTCAATATTATCATTTTTTATAACACATTGTTATTTTCCAGTCAATTATCTTCTTTCCAAATTATTACACAAATAGTGTATTGCAGGGGGATAAAATGAAGAACAACACATCAAACACCCCCAAAAGCATAAAAACATTTCAAGAACAATCAGCAAGCACATTGAACTTCAAAAATCCAAGCACCAAAAAAGAATTGATGATGCCCTTAGCAGCACATTCTACCTTGCATTACAATAAGTCAAAAATAACTAATTCTTTAGGTTTCCCTTTTTTCAAAGGAACATTGTGCAGTGTGAATTGTTGTGCAAAGATTACCAATTCGCAGTGGAAACACAAATCGAATTGGATCGTGCAATGCAGCAATCAACGATGAATAATACGGAAACAATCAATCATACAGATAATTAAGGAAAGCAAATAATCAATGACACGAGATTACGTGATTCGGCAATGTGCCTACGTCCACGGGAGCAAACAACTAATTTTCACTATCTTCTCAAACAAGGGTTACAATATTGTTTATATGCTAACCCTATGCGTACAAAAGTCTTAGAAAGTTCCTGAGTACCCTTGTAGCAATCCTCGGAGGAAAATCCTTTGAAATTCCCAATCTATTGATCTTCTCAATTCAAAATCCGTAATTAGTGCCAAACAAGACCATCGACTGTTTCAGCAAACCGTGGAGGGTTTAATGCTGAGAATGAAGTATGCAGACTGAAACCTTTGACGGTTTCAGGCAAACCATCGACGGTTATCTCCCAAGACCAAATCGTCGGCCAAACTATCGACAGTTTCCTCCTGCAGCTCAACTTCCTTGTTCTTGCTTCACCATGCTTTCCTCATGCATGTATCCCACTCAATATGAGCCACACACTCCAACAATCCCCACCTTGTCGAATATTCACCCCTTAGGAGAAACACGAAAGCATAAGCTGCAGCTCCACTTGGGATAGTAGATTGGGATGCCTCCCATCTAGCATCTGGAGACGTTAATCAAGTCCAAGCAATGCTTGAGTTTGTCTGTTTTAACAGGCTTTGTCAACATATCTACTGCATTCTTAAACGTGTGAACTTTCTCAAGTAGTAGTTCACCAGAAGCAACCAGTTCCTTGATCTTGTGAAATCGCACATCTATGTGCTTTGTCCTCGCATGATACACCTGGTTTTTCACCAAATAGATGACACTTTGACTATCACACTGCAGCTAAACTCTACCTTACTGGATACCCAGCTCCTTGACCAATCCTGTAAGCCACAACGCTTCCTTGGCAACGTCAGCCACTACCATGTACTCTGATTCAGTAGTAGATAAAGCAAAAAGGGACTGCACCATGGACCTCCAACAAATAGGCCCTCCCACAAGGGTGAACACGTATCCTGTGGTAGACCTCCTGTCATCCAAGTCTCCTGCATAGTCCGCATCCACATAACCTACTGCTAAAGGATCACCCTGTTGTCTACTAAACATAATGTCATAGCTTGTTGTACCCTTCAAGTATCTGAGAATCCACTTGACTACATCCCAATGTTGTCGACCCGAATTCGAAAAGAACTTGCTCACCACACTAACAGCTTATGCCAGGTCCGACATTGTATATACCATAGCATACATCTGACACCCCACTGCACAAGCATAGGGGACCTTTGACATGTCACGAATGTCATCATCCGTCTTTGGGCACTGGGCGGTAGACAACCTAAAATAATTTGCTAACAATGTACTCACCAGTTTAGCATTAATCATGCTAAGACTCTCCAACACCTTCTCCACATAGCTGCCCTGAAATAACTACAATCTCCCTATAACTCTATCCCAAGAATCTTCTTGGTCGTAGCCAAGTCTTTTGTGTCAAACTCTTTACTCAACAAAGTCTCCAACTAATTTACCTTAATCATATTCCTTGTAGCAATCAACATGTCATCAACATAAAGCAGCAGAAATATGAGTGAACCGTCCTCAGACTCCTCACATAGACACAGCAATCATACTCATACCTCCTATAGCCAATCTAGATCATGTAGGAGTCAAAACGTTTGTAGCACTACCTCAAAGACTACTTCAACCCATAAAGTGATTTTTTCAGTTTACAAACCAAGTGCTCCTGTCCAGGTTGACTAAACCCTTATGGTTGAACCATGTAAATTAGCTCCAAATCACTATGAAGAAATGTTGTCTTTACGTCCATCTGCTCCAAATGCATGTCCTAATGTGTCACCACTCCCAACACTACCCTAATGGAAGTGTGTCTGACCACAAGGGAGAAGATCTCATCACACTATGTGAGTAACCCTTTGCTACAAGCCGAGCCTTGAGTGTCTCTCTTTTATTTTCTAAAACCGCTTCTTCTTCCTATACACTCACTTGCATCCTATCGCCCTCTTCCCCTTGGGAAGCTCCACCAACTCCCATGTCTGATTCTTATGTAATGACTCCATCTCCTCCACCATAGCGTCCATCCATCAACTTTACTCTTGGTTGTGACCCATCCCCGCTACTAGTGATAAGTGCATAAGACATCAGATCATCAAATTTGTACCTGGGCAGTGGCCTGATAGTGCGTCTGGGTTTGTCTACAGCTATACTATGTTGCTGCTGGTCTCCTAAGCTAGAACTCTCTGCGTTATGAACAACTTCATCTGCACCTTAAGTCTCTAACTCCACCTGCACCGCATGCTCATTACTGCTGCAGTTCTTTGGCATTTGTTTCTTCTCTTCTTCCTAAGTACACCGCAATATGGCTTTCTCATCGAAAACCACATCCCTACCGATCACCACCTTGTTTGCCTTTGGAACCCACAGCTTGAACCCTTTCACCCCTTACTAATAATCCAGAAATATGCATCGTCTAGACTTTGTCTCAAGCTTTGATCTCTCCTCACTAGGAACGTGCACATAGGCTGGACACCCAAATACTCTCAAACCGAAGTAGTCTACCTCGATGCCTGTACACACATCCTTTGCAACTTTCCCATTTAGTGCCACCCTTGGTGATTTTTTAATCAGGAAACACACCATATTTACTGCCTCTGCCCAAAAGTTCTTCGCGAGCCCTGCATTCAACCTGAGATGCCGAGCCCTTTCAGTTATGGTTCAGTTCATCCTTTCTGCCACACCATTTCGTTGTGGTGTTTTGTGTACTGTGAAATGTCTCCTAATGCCATGCTGCTCGTACAACTCCATGATCCTCGAATTAGTGTACTCGATTCCATTGTCAGACCTGAGGCATTTAATCTTTCTCCCAGTCTGGTTTTCCACCTCAGCTTTCCACAATTTAAACTTGGCAAATGTCTCTGACTTGTGCCGTATGGAGTACACCTAGACCTTTCGTGAGTAATCATCAATAAAACTCACAAAATACATATGCTCCCCTCGTGAAGCTACTCTCACCGGCCGCCAAACATCTGAATGAATGTAGTCAAGGATTCCCTCCGTCTTGTGCGTGGTTGCCATGAACTGTACCCTATTATGTTTCCTAAGCACACAATACCTGCAGAAATCCAGCTTGCATGATTTGATCTCCTTCAAAAGATTTATCTTATGAAGCTCCATCATTCCATGCTCACCTATATGCCCTAACCACTTATGCCACAAGACAATACTATCCGACTCAGACTCTGCAACTGCTGCTCCACCTACAAGTATGGTGCCTAGCTGTGTATAAATATTTCCTGGTACTTTCTGCCCCTTCATCACGGTTAGAACTCCCTTACTCACCTTCATTATCCCACTTTCAGACTTGTAAATAAACTCGTTACAGTCTAAAGTGCCCAATGAAATCAAATTCTTTCTCAACTCCAGTATGTGCCTAACATCCCATAACGTCCTCACAACACCATCAAACATTTTGATTCTGATATTCCACATTTCAAAAATTTTGCATGAAGCATCATTCCCCATCAGAACAGAACCAGAATTTACCAATTTGTAACTAGTGAACCAATCTTTATTGGGCATCATATGATAAGAGCACGCCGAATCTAAGATCCAAGAATCTGAGAGACCATCTGAACTAGAAGAGACCGAAAGCATATCACCATCATCGCTACCTGAGTCTCCTTCTTCCACTATATTCGCCGAGTTTGATGAACCTTCTTTATTTTCTGCATTCCCCTTCTTCCTCTCTAGACAATCCGATTTAATGTGCCCTTTTTTCCCTCACTTAAAACACTGTAAGTCTTTCCTCTTCCTATAATTGGACCAAGCCTTATTGTTACTCGATCCACCCCAAAACTTGCTTCTCCCATGATCCTAATTACCTTTCACCATAAGTCCTTCACCTTAAGAATTATCATCACTGGCTTTCTTCCTCGGATGAAAACCCAAAAGGGCACTCGTGGTATCCTCCAACTCTAGAGTTTTTTTCCCCATGTCAGAGTCGTAACCAGATTCTCGTACATAGGAGACGCAGGTAGGGAATTCAGCAACATCAACGCCTTGTCTTCGTCCTCAAACTTCACATGAACCCGCTTCAGATTACTGATGATTTGATTGAATACGTTGATGTGTTGATTTAGATTCAAACCCTCTGCCATCTTAGGCCCATACATTTTTTGCTTAAGATATAACTTGTTCGTCAATGACTTGGACATATACCGGCTCTCCAGTTTCAGCCAAATTGTCGCCGGTGATTCCTCAACCATGACATGATACATCACGTCATCGGCCAGACAAAGCCTTATAGTCGCCACAGCCTTCGTGTAACAACCCCAAATATATATATACATTATTAGTGTAATAATCATAAAAAAAAAATTAGTTAAAAATTAAAAAATTATTATTAAATTAAATTAAATTATTAATTAACTAAATAAAAAATATTTAAAAATAATAATAAATTAATTAATTAAAACTATTAATTAATTAATTAATTAATATATAAATATAAAAAATATTATATATATATATATATATATATATATATATATGTATAAAAGAAAGGATCAGGATGCAAGTATCCTTATCTTTCAATTCAATTCAATAAAATTGAATCAGGAGACCCCCCCCCCCCCCCAACCTGCAAGAATCAGACCCCCTCCCCCAAATTCGTCTCTCTCATCCATTAATTAATTAATTTATATATTTATTTATATATTCATTTCTTAATCCTTAAGAAACCTTAAAAATTACAAAAATACCCTTCCTCCAAATTCTTTATAAATAGGAGATCCTCAATTCAATTTTCATAGAAAATTTCAAAAAAGAAATTGAAGGATAAGTGAGGAAAAAGATTTAGTGGGAGACGAAGAATTTTTACATACTTAAAATTCTCACTCTTCCACTCTTTTCCAACTCACTTTAGGAATTCGTTTTAAACCATGTTAGAGGAGTAGATCCAGGTAAGTGGGCTAGATTATGTCAGATTTTATTTTAAAATATACCTGATTTAAATTAAGTACGTAAATTTAATTATAGTTGTTTTATTTAAATATATACTTGAGTTAAATTTAACTACACAGATTTGATCATATCCGCTTTTTATTAAATATATCGGAGTTAAGTTATAATATTTGGAATTGATCATATCTGCATTTTTATTTAAATATACCCAAATATATTATTATAGATTTTCTCGGTAATTTATTAAAATTATAATTAGAACGCAAATTGCGTGGCATGAGTTTATTTTATTGCATAAATGAGCAAGTATGAGATTTTTACGGTGTTATATTTATTATATGTTTTATTGTGAATAATAATGAGATTTTATTATAAATTTTATATTGGGAAAATGATGGGATTATTATACTGTTTTTATTGCATAAATTATAATTGTATGTTTTAAAAACCCTAATGGCTCGAATGTGGTGGATGCTCTGTACCATAGCTACAGATGAGTATGAGTGCAGCCACACTGTTGTGGAAGTGTTGGCGGTGGATAGTGGATTTGTCTTGAGTGCACACCTACTTCCGGACCAAGATGTGGTAGGAAAATCGCACTTACAGACATGATATTTTTTATTTAGTTTGGTCGGCCAACCAAGCTAAGTCTAGTCTTCGGACCGCACAACCCAATCATCGGGGTAAACATGACATGCATAGGCCAAAAGGAGTTTTTTATACATATTTATATATTTATGTGTCAGGGCCATTCGTTGGGCCTAAATGATGATTTGGATGAAAAAGTATGCATATATTTATATATTTAGACATGGCCATATTTGAAGGGCCTACATGATGATTTTCAGCAAAAAAAAGTATACGCGTATATGTGAACAGAGCCTTGAGTAGTAGGGCTAAATGATGATGTGAAGGAAAGGTATAATGGGAAGTATATATATTTATATGCATACGTCTTTTTCGATAAAAATGAGTTAAATTATTCAAATGCATTTTTTAACAGTTAAATTGTTAACTGAGTTATTTTTAGACTAGAAAGTTCATCTCAGCCATACACTGATAATAATCTAATCGTTACTTACTGAGCGTTGTCTCACCCCCAATCATTATTCCATATTATAGATAAGATTGAAGAGCATTCCAAAAATCAAAGTGGGCGCAGTGAAAGCATGGGTGAGATTAGAAAGAGTTATTTAGGATAAAGATTAAATTAGTTTATTGTTATGTTTTGGAAATTTTAAGGAATAATATTGATATTGGAGATATTGTTGTAATAAAGGTTTGGTTTTTAGTACTCTTGAATAAATGTATTTGAGATTTTATTTACTTCCGCTGTAAAATTATTTATAGGTTCAGGTCACTACACTTCACTTCCAACTCCTTCCAACTCATGTTGTCCATGCCTTCCGGCTGCCTCCCGTATAACACCTTCACCATACCTTGCTGCACCAACAAGTCCTTAACCCTCCTCAGCCAAAGTTTGAAATTTCTTAATCCATCGAACTTGACAATGTCGAACTTCGCAAAAGAAATCCCAGCCATTGCAACCAATAGCTTTTTTTCTTTTTTTTATCTTTTTTTTAGTAAAAGAGGCCGGCACCTCCTAAACTTTATTAAAAAACCCCTCACTTATGGCGGAGGAAAACCGTGGTTACAATTTTGAGCCTTTGGGACAATAAAAGCAAAATTCCAAGACCCTAAAACTAACTTAACCAACATAAACCAAACCAAAAAATCAAACACCAGCAACCAAAAAACTAAGAAACTAAACCACTAAAAGAGTAATAACACAAAACATCATGAGCACAAAGAAGGAAAACCCAACAAGTCCAATCGAATCATTCCCCTCACTTGCTGAGGAAGATCATCTTGGCAACTATATGATCGTGAAATACCAGATTCACCCTGTTTGGCAAAGAAATCTGCACTTTTATTCGCCTCCCTGTAAACATGTTCCACTTTGAATTGTATGCCTCTTAATGCTAGCATAAGTTCTTCCCACAATTCTCATAAGTTCCAAACCGAGCACTTCCCAGAATTTATCCACTTAACCAACAAAAGCAGAGTCACATGCAATCTCCACTTGATCAAATCCGAGATCTTTGCACAGATTAATCCCTAAAATAATCGCCTTCAATTCAGCCATGTTATTTGTTCCATAACCCAATAATGAAGAAAAAGCTGCTTTAAATAAACATTTTTCATCTCTTATCACGCCTCCACCACCACAATTCCCTGGGTTACCTCTACAGCTCCCATCCACATTCAACTTAACCCAACCTATCCCAGGTTTACACCATCTGACTACACGAGAAAGACGAACCCCCACATTTTTTACTTGAATATCCAAAGCACGAAGGACTGCAATATCCGTGCAAGAAGCAGGTGCACATTTATTTAACTTGTCTGAAATGAATCTCAGCCAATATTTAATATCAAGCCACACAATTCTCACCGAATCATAAATTGATTCCATCCTGGCTCTACATCGACGAGTCCAGAGTCTCCAAATGATGAGACTAGGTATAACACCTACCAAAATGCCTAACTGTGAGGCCTGTCTTGCACAACTAAACCAGACATTAACTCTGCCTTTCCAAGTACTCGTTGCCATACAACTAACACCCAACGCCACTACTGCTTTTTCCCATACCTCCTGAGCAAAAGATCCGGTGCAAAACACATGGTCTAGAGATTCAATCTTGGCATTTGAACAACAATCACATCGAGAGGCCATCTGGACACCTACTTCTTTAATACGAGTATCAATCGGAAGACAAGCGAACCAAGACTTCCACATACAACTTGACACCCTTTTTGGCAACATAGGATGCCAGATCCATTTTGCAATTGAGAATTCCTCTTTATGCTCCCTTATAATTTCCCAAGCACTTGCCGTGGTGAATTTCCCATCTGTTGAAGGTTCCCAAATTACTGTATCTGGACCCTCCTTGCAAGAAATAGCAGATTCATTACTTCCTCAGCCTGATCTTCACCCAACAGATCCACTAATAAATCAACATTCCACCCATCTCTATCCCAACAATCTCGAGTTCGAAGCTTATGGTTACTGATTTCCTAAACCTTAGCACAAAGGGGGCCGGAGGCTAACCAACAATCAAACCAGAAAGAAGCCGACCTTTCTTTAATTCAGACATGGACATGCTCTAAAACTTCAGGAATCACACGAACAATCGATCTCCAAAATCTGGTTCCTTTCTCTAGTTTCATTTCTCTCAAGTGGTGTTTCTTATACAAATACTTGGCTTTAAAGAATTGAGTCCACAGATTATCCATAGTCAACAATCTCCACACAAACTTCATATGCAATGATTTTTTTACCTCCTCCAAATCCCTAACACCCAAACCACCCTCACAAACAGGCTTACATATATTAGACCAGGAACACCAATTCCTTTTCCTTTTGTCATTTACTCCACTCAAAAAAAAATTTGATAACATAGAATTTATCGTTTTGAAGACAGTAGTAGGAATGTCCAATACCTCCAATTGATAAACCGTCATTGATGATAATACATGCTTAATTAAAATTAGGCGGCCCCCTTGAGATAAAAGCTTAAATTTCCAACCCGCTATCTTTTTTCTCAATTTATCAACTAGGGGCTCTAAAATACTGGCCGTAAGCCGACCCGATACCAAAGGAACACCCAAATATGTAGCAGGAAAACCTCCTTCGGCAAAGTCAGTCGTCCTTAACATAGATCTCTTCCGAGCAAAAGCAATTCTCTTTGACAAAAAAATACTTGACTTTTCTTTATTTATCAATTGACCAGACCAATAGCTCTTATACCAATTTGTTGTGCAAAAATACCAATACGTAGCAGAAACACAAATCGAATCGAATCGTGCAATGCAACAATCAACAATGAATAATACGGAAACAATCAATCACACAGATAATAAAGGAAAGCAAATAATCAATGACACGATATTTCGTGGTTCGGCAATGGTTACAATATTGTTTATATGCCAACCCCATGCATACAAAAGGCTTAGAAATCAGCACCGAACAAGATCGTCAACGGTTTCAGCAAACCGTCAACGGTTTAATGCTGAGAATGAAGTATGCAAACTAAAACCGTTGACGGTTTCAGGCAAACCGTCAACGGTTTCCTCCTGCAGCCCAATTTCTTTGTTCTTGCTTCGCCATGCTTTCCCCGTGCATGTATTCCACTCATCAATATAAGCCACACACTCCAACATGAACTGATTTTTATCAAAAGAAACCCCTTGGACAAATAAATTACAAGCATCAACAAATGCATGCAAACAAATACATTAAGTTTTCGACATGTTATTGGGGTATTTGAGTAAATGTTAGATGTAAGATGTTGTTACACATGCACCTACACATGTACACACACTTATACACTTGCAATATTACTAAATAAAATTTGACAAACAGAAAAGTTAATGCATGATAAAACAATAAAAAGCCAATACACTTGCATATTCCCAAGGCTATCTCCATAGATATAAAAGATGTTAGATTACCACTTTACCTAAAAGCTTAGTGCTTGTTTTGTATCATTGTTACTTTTTGTTTTTTGTTTCTGTTTCTGCACAATAAAAAAAAGCAGATTATAAAAATGCGTTTATTTATGCTACCAATTTTCTATTTTTGTTATGGTTTTTAGTTGTTTTGGCAACTTGCTATCAGAAAGTTTTATATTCACAAATGATTTTTTTAGATTAAGTCATTCATTTTATACACATTTTTTAGTTAAAATTAAAATAAAATGATCATATGAATTTAAATATAATCAAACTAGAAATATACAAATTTTAAAATAATAATAATAATAATAATAATAATAATAATAATAATAATAATAATAATAATAATAAAAGCCAATTACAAAATATTTTTACTATTCTTCAATTGTCACATATTATAAGATTGTTGTTGTAAAGCAAAATTTGAAAATATAACAATTAAGTAAAATAATTATAATAATTTTTATATTTATTATAATATTTTTTTATTATTTTAATTATATTTTTTATAATATTATTTGATTTAAAGACAAAAAATAAACATTTTATAGTTAAGTTTTTTATTTATTTTAGCTTCACAAATATTAACCAAACAAGTTGTTGGTTTCTAGTTATTAGTTTTTGTTTTTGGTTTTTGGTTTTGGTTTCTGGTTTGTATTTCAATAATTTTTTACAGTAATACCAAACGGTCCCTTAAGTTGCTAGGTTATGGACCAACAATGTAAATCAAATTTTAGCACTCCCCCTGACATGCAGCCCAAAAAAATACAAAAAATCACACCCATTACTGCAAAAATAAGATAATTTTAACCATCACAAATAAATATGGGCAACAAGATGCAGGACCTCCTGACAACCATTGGCAACTATATCTTTGATATCATGTTATATTAGCACTTCACATAAAATCTTAAACTGTTAGGTTGTGGACCACCAATGTATATCAAGCTTTAACAAAAAGAATAGAAGCATTAAGAGGATTAAAAAAAAAAAGAACTAAAAATACAAAATACTGACCTTAATGTGACCATCAGGACCGATTAGTAAGTTGTCTGGCTTCAAGTCTCTGTGAATGACATTCAAGGAATGCAAATACTCCAAAGCAAGAACCTAGGAAGAATAATATGAAATAATTTTAATGTTATGTAAGATATATGCACCAATAAAAAAATATGGTGGGCGAATAAGGATCAAAGCAAGGATATTGGTATTTCCTTACAAGTTCTGCAATATATACACGGGTCATGTCTTCATCTAAGCAACCCAGATTTCTCAACAAAGAATAAAGATCTCCTCCATTTAGGTACTCCATGACTAGATAAAGATTTTCCCTGCATGTGAAGGAGTAGAAAAACCGGACCTGTTCAACATTGAATTAGGGAGGAACATCAGAAAAGGTTCCTCCAGATGCAAGTCATTCGTATAAAGATTACATATTGTGAAACCTGCTCACCACAAAAGGATTGCGGACTGATATTAGAATATTACGCTCAGCCAGAATACTTTCAACTGCATTTTTACGAATCATATCTGCCTTCTTTAAAACCTGTAAAATGTTCATATGAGCTTAATCTTTATTGACCATCCATAATCTTCATTGTAATGTATTCAGTTAAATCATCTTTAAAGAAGAAGTTGAGAAATTCTCCATAGAGCGAGGGTTCAAAAGCTCCAATGTGGTTTGGATTAAGAATGAGAAAGTGACAAAATCACCAAAAATATGGATCAGATAAAAAAAAATTATATTAAATGCATTCATGATAACAGTTTGTTTTTGTTAGATTACCACTTCACCTAAAAGCTTAACTCTTAGGTTGTGGGCCAACAATGTATATTAAGCTTTAACACTTCCCCACGTGAGCAGTCCAACAGCACGTGAAGAGATAAACACCCAATAAATAATACCCATGATAGGGAATAACAATTTTTTTAAACACCACACAATAAACATTGACAATATGATTAGAACCCAGGACCTCTTGGTAACCAGCTCTAATTCCATGTTAGATTACCACTTTACCTAGAATCTTAAGCTCTTGGGTTGTGAGCCAACAATGTATATCAAGCTTTAATAGTTTTAAAGCTAGTCAAGCACATGAACTTGCCATCAATTTTTCTAAGTGGGGGAGACTTGGTATAGGACAAGAAGAAAGACCTTGGAAAGATCCTTGTTGGAGAATAATTAAGACCTGGCTCGAGCAATTGTTGGATTTAGTTAGTAGTTAATTGTGTATTTAGTTTAACTATTATAGGATTATGTGTATTGGGGGGCTTGTTTATAATATTTGTGTACTTTAAAGGTATGTTCACAATTCATATAATTTTAGGGGTATATGTGTAATTTCATTTGTTAGAGGTTTTCTTATAAATAGTGTATGAAAGTCATGTTGAAAGTAGTTGTTGATGAATATGAATTGAAATGAATGTGTGATTCCCCCTTTTATCTCCTCTCTCTTCTCTTCCCCTTCCTTCCTCTCTTCAATTACTTCGAATTTCTCCTCATGGCTGCAGATCCTTGATGCCGCCCTGCATCATTATGATATTTGTAAGATCCTTAGGTCAATTACATTTCCTTGTATATTTGTGAATTTGTATCATTGTTTCTTTAAACTTTCTAACATTCATAAATCTCCAAATGCTTCCTTTTATTATTTGGAGGTGGAATCTCACTTATGGGATTTTCACTTGCTCAGAATTAGAGGGAAGTGGATGAGCTTGTTAGGTTGATGACTATCCTCAAATCTTCTGTTCCTCATTCTGTGAGTGATGTTTGTACTTGGCTTGGGATAATTCTGCTATTTTTTCTTCCAATCTTTTCTTTGGCAATTGTTGAAATCTCTCTCTCTTCTCCTTTAGAGAGCATAATTTCAAAGGCTAACTTCCATATAAAACCAAGGCTTTCGCATGAACTTTTGTTTGTGACAGAATTAATACTAATGACTTGTTGCAAGAAAAGCAACCAAATAAAGCACTTAGCCATTGAATAATGTGCTTACTATCTAAGCTGAGTGAGAACTTGTTCCCTCAGTGTCAAGTGGCTGCTATAGTAATCTTTTTACCTTTTTGGGGAAGATGTGGTTGTGGCCACAAGATATCATTCATTTTATGACGGAACGTTCTGGGGCTTCGTTAAGAATAAGAAAAGGAATGTCCCAATGTGCTTGGCTTGCTATTCTTTGGGTTTTCTAGAAGGAAAGAAATACTAGAATGTTTCAAGATAAAACTACGCCTTCTTCTTTGTTATGGGATGGGGTGGTTTTTCCTGCTTCTCTTTAGATTTTAGCTTCAGGGTTGCTTTGAGGTGTTTGTTTGACTGATTTTGCTAGGGTATTGGAAAGCAGCCTGTTTGTATTGTTTGGTTATTTGTCTGAGGACAGCATGCCCTTCTGAGTTGTAATTTCTTCTTGTTTCTGAATAAATTATTTTCCCATTAAAAAATTTTAATAGAGTCATATTGCCTTCAGTGCTATATGATGCAGACACAAGATGGCATAAGACCATACAGATTTATGATTTATCTAAAATCTCATGGCATATAAATAAAGTAGAGGAAATGAAATTGCACAACATGTCTAAAATCAAATTTGCAATCAAAGAGTGAAACACATATACCCAAGAACAATGATAATAAGCATGTTTCCATAGATTTAGGAGACGACCACTTCATGAGGGTAATGGTTTCTCACCTTTATAGCAAATAAGTCACCAGTGGCCCTTTTTCTAGCAAGGAAAACTCGCCCAAATGCCCCTCTGCTAATGGGTTTTATGATTTCAAAATCTTCTATAGATGTTCGGTCCTTAGAACCCTTTATAGGGCTTGTCCGCAGACTACGAACTGTATCATCTTCCATTGGACTATCTTCATCAGCCACGACTGCTGATGAATCCAATTTGACATCTTCTATCTGACCACAAAGGTGTACATATTTCTCCCTGTTGAACACAGATATGCAGCAGTGGGACTGAGAAATTAGAATTCGAGGGAAATATTGAGGGGAAAAAAGGATGGCGCATCAAAAAAAATTACTTTTGGTCTTAATCTATTCACATGATCTGCCTATTTTAAAAATCATGAAGAAAACCTAGAAAGAAGATTCACATTTGTGAAATACAATGAAAGACATTTGACAAGTTGTCTCAAAGCCAAACTCACTGCAGTAGTTTCTCTATACGTCTCCCAAAGGTCTCTACAACAAGGGCATCTGCCTTTCTATCTTGGATAACATATTTTAATTCTTTTAGGCGGTCAAGCATATATTCCAATGCACTGTAGTCATTCTTGTTTACATCGGCAACAGAATGAGCAATATCCAATAGCTTGAGTATCTGCACTTGATGGATTAATTGACATGTTAAAATGAAAACAAACAATTATTATGAAACCATAAAAATAAAGTAATTAAATGATTAAACAAGTTTTGAAAATAATGTTTACAAGATTTCCAAGCATGGGGCGAAAACGCAGATTATGAATTGAACATTTTGACTTTTGACCAATACCAAATAAAAGATCCACCTAATATTGCCTCCAGAATAAGAAAAGGCACAATGCTTGTAAAAAAAAAAAAAAAGAAAAGGAAAAGGAAAAGAAAAGAAAAGGAAGGTCACAAGAAGACAGAAAACTGAAAAATATAGTTTTAAAAAACAGTAATAATTGCATACATATATGTGTGCGGGTGTGTGTGAGAGAGAGAGAGAGAGATATGCAACAAAAGAGAGTTGTTAGAAAAATATATCAAACTTATTTGTCATGAGGACTAATAGAAAGATACAATGGCACGCAGGAACAGTCGGCATTCACCCATACTTCCGTTCAAAAAATGTAAGAACTTACAACGAAGTATAAATCTTTCATTTACAAAACTAATAATCTGGCCATCAGACAGAAATCCTAAGCAGCAAATAGAGCTCTTACAATTAGCTTTCCGTGCAAATAGGTAATGTTGATGCCATTTGAGGAATGAATAATGATAGTTTGCCATTATTCAAGCTAGGCAATGGAATGCTTCAGGCAAATAAAACCTTTGAGGGCAGCTGGGCAGGATGACAATGGTGAGTGTAATTTCAAATTAAGAAAATGAAGTAATTTTTTTAAATATTCCCAATGCACTCAATGGAAATTTGTGCTATGTTAAAGTAACACAAAATACTTCCTAAAAGAAAATTTGATCAAAGATGAAGATAGATGCAGATCATGCCAGCCCTAACATGCCTGCAAAATGATGTTATATAACCCACAAAACTCATGCAAACATAGAAACAGACAGAAGAAGGAGAAAATTGAGAGAAAAAGGGAGTGAGAAGGAATGGAGAGAAGGACAAATATCATATTATATATGATAAAAACTGGAGAAAATTTTAGAGAGAGAGAAGTTGATTAGCATGAGGGCATCAACCTCCATAACCCCCATGAAGGTAATCAACTTCCTATGATACCTTCTACTTATTTATTCACAACACACAACCGTGAACCACTTATTTCCATTTGTAACGCCACATTAAACCAAATATATTTAGGACGATATAAGAGCAACAAAAATAATTAGACTCGAAAGTTATCAATAAGAAAAGGAAGTTTTTATGGTCGCGTGCCTGGTATTCTATTAGTTGGACGTGTGGAAGGAAAGGAATAGTATAAATTTTTAAAAACAATCTGCCTCTCTCACTATAGGGTAGAGTTGGTTTTCTCGCTTCTCTTTGGGATTTAGCTTTATGAGTGGTTTGAGGTGTCCCTTTCACTGATATGCCAAAAGGATTAGATGGCACTTATATCATAATTCTTAATAAAACTAGAGCAAAAGGAAGCGAGAGGAAAATAAAGAATAAAAGATAGCAAAGAATGAGTTGCTATTCATTGTATTCAATCTTTGAACAACCCCCTATTTATACAAAGAACTGGAGAACATATAATTAAAGGAAAATCAATCTGTATGCTCCTTTCCAAAATAAAATGATATGCTGACTTTTCTCTTTAGGAAAGTTTACGTGATTTCAGCTGGAGTGCGGCATTCCACAACACTCCCCCTCAAGTTGTTGTGGATATTTATGACACCCAACTTGCTAAGTAAATAATTAAACTGTGTGAATCCAAGAGCTTTGGTGAAAAGATCAGCAGGTTGCTAGCTTGTATGCATGTAGATTGTTAGGACAATGCCACTCTGGAGTTTTTCTTCAACCACATGACAGTCTATTTCGATATGCTTGATTCATTCATGGAACACTGGATTTGAAGCTATGTGTATAGTGGCCTTGTTGTCATAGTACAAACTAACTAGTTGAGAAGGCATTACTTCAAGGTCTGAAAGTAGAGATTTTAGCCAAGTAACCTCACAACATGTGGAGACCAAAGACCTATATTCTGCTTCAGCTAAGGAGCGTGAAACTGTTGTTTTTTTCTTCGTATTCTAGGAAATGGGTGATTTTCCAAGTAGGATGCAATAGCCGGTGACCGATCATCTAGTGTCCCTACATCGTGCCCAATCTGCATCACAATATGCATAGAGCTGAATTTCCCTAGAAGCAGATAAGAAAATTCCTTGACCTAAGGTTTTCTTAAGGTATCGTAAGACCCTGTGTGCTGCATCCAAGTGTAGTATTCGTGGCTTGTCCATAAACTGACTTAGTATATGGAATAAGCTAAGTCGGGTCTTGTGATGGTTAGATAAATTAATCTTCCAACAATTCGCCTATATGACGAAAGATATGAGATAAGTTCACCATCACTTTCGTTGAGTACAAGATTTTGATCCATGGGAAAGTTTCCAATTTTAGCTCCAAGGAAGCCTGTATCTTCTAATATCTCGAGTGCATGCTTCCTTTGAGATAAGAATATTCCTTTGGCTGAACAAGCCACTTTGATTCCCAAAACGTATTTGAGAGTTCCAAGATCTTTGAGTTTGAAATGATGCTTAGATATTTCTTGACCTCATTAACCTGCTCCAAACTGTTTCCAGCAACAATAATGTCATCCACATAGACTAAACTGGCAATGAAATTGCCCTCATGGGATCGGACGAGTAGTGAATAATTTGCCTTGGATTGTTTGTATCCTGCATCAATGAGAGTGGATGAAAGTTTGGCATACCATTGCCTTGAAGCTTGTTTGAGACCAAAAGAGACTTAACGAGCTTGCAAACTCTAGTCTCCCCCTTTCGTCCAAATCCCGGGGGAAGCTACATAAAGACTTCTTCATCAAGGTCACCATAGAGAAAAGCATTGTTGACATCGAGTTGATGGATGTTCCAATTGCGAGCCAAAGCAAGAGCCAAAATGTTACGAGCCGTGGTCATTTTAGCAACCGGAGAAAATGTCTCAGTGTAGTCAATGCCTTCTTGTTGACTGTAGCCCTTGGCAACTAGGTGAGCCTTGTATTGTTCGATGGGTCCATCAGGGTTGCATTTGATCTTGTACACCCATTTGCAGCCAATGGGTTTCTTACCAGGAGGAAGAGGAGTAAGGTGCCAGGTGTTGTTGAACTCGAGAGCATCAATTTCAGCACGCATGGCAGTACGCCAATTGGGATCTGTCATGGCCTGAAAAAATGACTGTGGTTTTTTGGCAAGAGAGAGGGTTGTGGTGAAAGCACGGTGAGAAGGAGATAAGCGGGAATAAGACAGAAAATCAATGAGAGAACAAGGTTTACCTGACGAACGGACCATTGCAGAGTCGGATGATTGAGCGGGCCGAGACGGCAGAGCCTATTCCACATGAAAATCTTGCAAGTATGTCAATGGCTAAGTAGGACGACTGGATCGTCCAGGTGGTGAAGAAGAGGGTAATGGATTAGATGAGGATGGAGGAAAGGGAGGCAGTGAAGATGGTGACGAAGGTGGAATGTCAGTGATGTTGTCAAGAGAAGGAATTGGACAAGGTAGGACAGGTTCCATGGGTTCGGGCATAGATGATGCAAAGGGGAAGGAATCTTCATGAAAGAGGACATCTCGAGACACAAATATTTTATGTTTTGCAAGGTTATAAAGTCGGGAGCCCTTTTGACCATACGGATAACCAAGGAAAGCACATCGAGTTGATCTAGGATCGAACTTAGATGGGTTTTGCATGTGAGTGGAAGCAAAGCATAAGCATCCAAAGACTCGCAGATGGCTATATGCAGGTTTGACATTATGCAATCTTTCATAAGGAGACAAACCACCTAAAATAGGAGAATGGGTTTAGTTAATGAGATAAGTTGCGGTAAGAAGGGCATCCCCCCAAAAGTGTTTAGGCATATGGGCTTGAAAAATTAATGCACAGGTAACATTAAGAAGGTGACGATGTTTGCGTTCAACTACTCCATTTTGTTGGGGAGTGTTGATGTAACTGATTTGATGTATAATGCCTTTGGGAACATAGAATTAGGGCATGTCAAATTCAGGCCCATTATCACTTCAGATGATTTTTATGGTGGTGAACAATTGATTTTCGATAAGGTGCATGAAGGATTGCAAGAGAGAGCGGGTGTCAGATTTGTGACGCATTAAGTAGACTCAGGTACAACGGGTATAGTCATCAACAATGGTGAGAAAATAATGTGCACCAATAGTGGAAGGGACACGATGGCTCCCCCAAATATCAACATGCAACAAGTCAAAAGGTTTAAGAGAAGAAATTGAACTAGATGGAAAAGGTACACGAGTCAGTTTAGCCAATGGACAAATTAAACATGATTCCGAATTGGAACTACAAATTTCTGGGAAAGAAAAGACATATTTTTATTTGACAGATGACCCAAACGACGGTGCCAAAGTTGGGAAGTGGATGTAGATGTAGCCACCTGACAACAAGCATTCCTAGTGTTGGTGAAGTGGTATAAGTCATCCCGTTTAGTTCCCATCCCAATCATCTTCATCAAGCGTAGGTCCTGAATGAAACAAAAATCAAAAGAAAAAATAATTAGACAATGATAGATTTTGCATAATTTACGAACAGAAATTAAGTTGAAATGAAAATTCGACGCAAAGGGCATTGTCTAAAATAAGATTGGAAGAGAAGTGAACTTATCCAATATGAGTGACGGTGGCATAAAATCCATCCGGTAATTAAACAGCACGACCGTGGACCAGGAAAGATTGGGTGAGAGCAGTGGGTAAGCAAATCATATGATCGGTTGTGCCACTGTCAAGAATCCATAAGAGATCATTATGAGATTTACCTGACAATGAAGATTCGACACTACCTACTTGGTGTGCCATAGGTTAAGGGGGAACGAAGTTGTTGAAAAATGGCCAAAAGCTGCTGACACTGTTTAGGGGTGAAAGGAAGGCTACTGGTAAATGGATTTGAAGAAGTTTGATGAGCACTATGCTTGGGACCTTGATTGGGTTTAGAGTTACGAGACCCTAGAGGGAAGCCATGGATGCAGTAGCATCAATCTACAGTATGGCCCTCTTTGCCACAGTGAGTACATTTGAGAGACTTCCTACATGGACTGGGGCGTCCTTCCTTTCGTGGCTCATGGTTGGTGGTCGCCAAAGCAATGTCTTCAATGGATGGTGGGGACAAAATGCTACAATAGCTTTCTTCTTGAAGCACGAGGGCATAGGTACGGTTGAGAGTAGGAAGTGGATTAATCAAAGGTATCTGCCCAGTGCCCACGGATTGCAGTGTAGGAATCGTTAAGCCCCATCAAAAACTTCAAGACATGATCTAGTTCTTGTTGTGTGAGAGTCTCCTTGCGTGCACTACAAGTGCAGGTAGATGTTCCTTGAACTGCGCATAACTCATCCCACAAACTCTTCAATTTGGCAAAGTATGCACTAACTGATAAAGATCCCTGAGCAAAATTAGCAATATCTTGTTTAAGCTTGTATAGGCGGGGGCCATTCACTTGGGAGTATCAATCTTTCAGATCATCCCATATGGCATGGGCAGTTTCATAATATATCACACTATTAGAAATCTCTTTCAAAATGGAATTAAGAGGCCAAGAAATTACCATAACGTTGCATTGTCTCCATTGTGAGTATTTTGAGGATTCGGAAGATGGTGGAGCTAGCGTGCCATCAAAGAAGCCGATTTTGTTCTTCGCTTGAAGTGCAAGAATCATTGCACGGCTCCATGTGGATTAATTATCCCCCGTGAGCAGTGGAGAAACTAAAATCAGTCCAAGGTGATCTGATTGTAGAAGGCATAAGTGATGATTGGGATCATCATATTTTTCCACCTTGGTTGCCTTTTCAACCATGAGAAGTAAACCTTTTTATTAAAAAAAAAATACAAACTGGGTCGAGCCGGGTCTGGATCGGACTGAACCTGGGGCGTGGCTTGGACCTGTGACACGGGTCTGATTTGGGAAGCGGATTTGGGCTTCAAATCAGAATCTGTGAAGAGAAATAGAATCCGGCCCAAAAAAACAAAAAATTGCTTTGGATTGGGCTTTTGAAAACAGAATATTGTGAAGCCCAGAAAAATAACCCAAATCTGATCTTCTTCAACCTTTGAACAGAAAGAGTATGAGCAGATTGTGCACCTCAACTGTTTGACAAAATGTCCAATGAAAACAGAAATTAAATTGGACAAGTTGATCAAACCAAGTGGAAAATAAATAGCATCAGAATAATACCACAATCAAGAGCAGCAGAATTTTGAAAAATAAAAACTCACACTCAACATTTGACAGTAAGGTTGATATAAGAAGATAAAAAATAAAAAAAAAAACAAGCTCTGCTTTTTGGTATTCAAAGGAGGGATAGAACTTGAGGAGAATTATCCTCAAACAAGAATTGTACCTCTCAAGGATCTATTTGCTCTAATACCATAATAAAACTAGTAAAAGATAGCAAAGAATGAGTTGCTATTCATTGTATTCAATCTCTGTACAACCCACTATTTATACAAAGAATTGGGAAACATATAATTAAAGGAAAATCAATTTGTACGCTCCTTTCCAAAATAAAATGATCTGCTGACTTTTCTCTTTAAGAAAGTTTACGTCATTTCAGCCGGGTGCGGCATTCCTCAACAATTCTTCCTTTGTATGGATACTGTATTTCTTTTTCTTTCTTTTATAAATTTTTTTTTCTATCTAAAAAAATTTGATTCAAACTTATTTACCTGCTTTGAAAAAAGAATGGGATGATACCTTCAAGGAAATCAACATCCTTAACCATGCTGGTGATAATTTCACTCCAGAAAACACCAACTTATTTTTTTATGCATTTATGATATCACTACTTCCAAAAATACATTTAAAAGTATTTAACGTATTCAAGCCCAGACAGGCAAATGTTTCAATTCAACAAATAAATTAAATTTGTAATATCACTAGAAAATAGAATGATTCAGATAAAAGTGCATGTGAGAGATGAACTGTATGTGCAAGATAGCACCAATTGAAAAGGGATATGACAGATATCAAGATTGACATAGACTTTCAACAAAGTGCCATTGCAAATATCTTGGATGCACACCAATGGGAGATACAAATAAAATGTAACATCTAGTGCACAAGGCTTCCACGCCATCATGCATCTAACGAGGGCAAGATGTACCTGCTCAAAATTCTCATGCTCTGAAATTGTCCTCTGTCCACTCAACAGCAATTCTATCTGGCTAGTTCGTGGTGTTAATAATGGTGATCGAGGGGTCAAACTCCCAGCAGATGAGCCTTTTGTACCTAATCCAGGTGTCAAAATTGAATGTGCTTCACATGATAAGTCTGGAACATTCGGGTCATTGACAAAAGCATTATCAGCTTCCGAGATACAATCAAGCATGTCTTCAGAGCATTGGCAAGACAAACCATTCTGCTTGCGCAATGATGACTCCAACTCCTCAAGTACATCAGATGTAGAAACTCTTGCAACTTCACGGGTTCCACCTACAGTATCTGTGCTTTTTGGCGTCCATGACTCCAGTATTCTTCCAAGGGTGTCTGCAACTCTTTCAAGCCTCTCATCTACAGTTAATCCTTTCAAGTCGCATCTATCAGCAATTGTGCATATTCTAGAATGATTCTCTACATGTACAGTTGGTATTTCAACCTCACAAATACGACAGATCATCAAATCTTCGTTTGCTGCATTCTGTTGATCCCCCGAAAGTCCCCAAGAAACTCTCCGTACTTCTGTATATGCCTCCGAATGTTCAGGACACACCAGAGTATCAAGATTTTCAGCATCATCATCAGTGTTAGCTTTTATTCCATCTTTTTTAACTTGCAATTGGTCTGAACTATCCTCAGAATGGGAATCAAATGCATCATAGCCTTTCCTATGGTTTTTCTCAGCGGGAGATGGAAGTTTCTTCCAAGACGACATCCTATAACTGCTTGCGGGTGAATCAGCACTGGTTGCAGTGGCAGCTTCCAAATTATCAGCTCCAAAACTTAAATTTTGATATAAATGCTCTGGCTTTGTAATCAAGCCACTTTGGGCCTGCCCATGCAACTTCTTTGTATGCTTCTCATTCACTTCATGCCCACCCAATGGGCCGCTGAAGTCCTGTTGCAGAGCACTGAGAACTTGTTCTGGATAGACTCCAAGATCACTAAGTTGGTGAAGTCCCAGAACACGATCCTCTTCATAACCACTCTCCTTCTGAAACTGCACAAGCCTGGTGCATCTAGTAAGGATAAAGAGAAGGCGTGTATGAGCTTGTTTGAGGATTCCCATAGGTAGTTCTTGACGGCGATCATCTAGATTCTGAACAATACCTTCACATTTCAGCCAAAACTCATTAGGCAACATCAATGCACATTGTCGGGCTACAAGTAAAAGATCTTCCAAACTCGCTTTCCATTCAGGATGAGACTCTGCAGATTTTTCAAGTATACCCACCAAATCTCCAGCAAAAACACCCAAATCACCGTTGACTTCTTCCTTCAATTTGTTGAACTTTGCTCTTATAACTACCATGATCTCCTAAAGAAAGGGAAGAAATTTTGAACGAAGTGGAATGCAATAATCAATTGGCATGAACAATTTAACTATCACAAAAGAAGAAAGAAAACAACAAGACAAAAATGAACACACACACCCAACTTGCACACACACTGCACACACAGATGAGAGAGAGAGAGAGAGAGAGAGAGAGAGAGAGCAAAGTATTACCTCCATATGCCCTACTGCACGAGGCTTCCAAAATGGATATGGCCGTACTCCTTTGGAGTTGAGTTCATGGGAGAAGCTCTTAATATCTGTGGTCCTCTTCTTACGTCCACTTGTAAGGCGCAGTATAGCCTGAAAACGTGGAGATTGGATTTCCTTGGCAAAAGCAGCATGATGATCCTACAAAAAGCGCAATGTCATGAAGCTGAGCTACCTACATTAGTCCAACTACCCAAAAAATGAATTAGATAAAGTAGACAATGCCTATCCAATAAAAATCCCGTTACCTTCAACCCTGAATTGATCGCTGATGGAAATTTCAAGGATTTTGAATGATTTCGCTGGATCGTTTTCCCTACGCATAATTAAATATACCATTTTCAGCAGGTGAATTTCATCCATTTGCTAACTGGGAAGTGCAGAAAAAAGTGAGTAATTTATATATATAAGTTTAAACATAATTTTAAATATAATATATAATTCGTGGTTTAAACCCAATCAAACAAAAACTCTATTCAATTGAGCCCTAATAAGATTCAAAATCTATATTATTTTCGCAGCTTTCTCGGCAACCAAAGTAATCCATAACTGTTTGCATATCAAACTGCAAATACAGAGTTCACATTCCACGCAACAATTCACCCGTGGACATTGTGTTCATAACAAATAAATCAAAAATTCACATACGAATGGATGAAAAAAAAAAATGAACCTTGCCCCAAGGAACTTGGTGGCTGGTGAAGCGTATCGATTTTTCCATTATTGGAAGGGATGGAAGACGATTGAACCGAAGCTGAGAACCGCAGCGGCGACGGAGCAGATTTGATCCGAATGTGGTTGAGGCCGAGCGAGGACGCGAGAATCGGCGACGAATGCAACTCCTCTTCATCATCTTCACTGTCCCTCGCCTCTGCGGCGCCTTCTCTGTGTTGGCCTCGGTGGATTGGGATCGGAGGGATCTTCCTGAGCTTGCCTACCGACGCAGCTGGCGACGACGCCGAGTTATCTTTGATGTCCGACGGCAGACGGTGCCTATTGTTAGGATTCCGAGGATGAAGTGGTTCGGGAATGGCACGCGGAGGTGGAGGATCCGACATTGATGATGGTATGGCTCATCATGTACAGTGGACTGGTGTTAGAGAGAGAGAGAGAGAGAGAGAGAGAGAGAGAGAGAGAGAGAGAGGCATTCGCGCGAAAATGGGGAGATAGAGGGTGACACGAAGGCGGCTTCTGTTGAGCCACTCGGTTTAAACGTGCTTCCCGCGATGGATGTTGAGTATTGACATCACGTGCGTTGGAGGTTGTGATTCGGGAACGGGACGGTGACAGACGACCCAATGAGAACATAGGTTACTTTTGGCAAGCGGATATAGCAATTCAATAATTTAACAAGCTGCATTGTTACTATTCTAACATAAATAAATATGTCATGAAAAATATAAATGGATGTCACTCCTTCATCTTTTACCATCATAAATAATGTACTATCTTTATTATTACATAAAAAGGGTCCTCTTTCTCTCATTTGGATACACACAAAATGATTGAAGAGATCAATAGGCATGTAGAAAGGATGAGAGAGAGGGGAAATAGAAATAAAAGAGATATTTTGTATAAGATCAGTTCCAAATCATCTTATAAATCCTCCCGAAATAGTGAATTTTTTTATTTCATCCGCCCGTAAAGTATGCATAACCGAATCACGTAAAATTTTCGTCTCATTTCTATTTTTTTTCCTGCATATTTGATAACACGTTATCAGTACGAGACTCTAACTATTTGAAATATTTTTTTAAATCTTATTTAATTTAGTATAATATTCTCTAAAAGAGAATATGTCTTTTATAGTTTAAAAAATATCAATTTCCATAAGAGATGATAAGATAGTCCTCTTAGAGATGCTATACGTTTAAATGACTCGCTTATATATTTATTCTCTCGAAGAGATAGACTTCCTGAAAAGGTTATGTATCTAGTCTCTATAAAAGATTACATATTACCTCCTAAAAATGGTATATTTTTAACCTCCCGAAAAGATGTTAAAATTAACCTCTTAAAGAAGTGAGACGTTTATCCTCCAAATGAGGTAGTACATTTAACTTCCAAAAGATGTGGTAAATTATTACCCATTTTCATATTGTAATTGAAATCATTCTATTGAAGAGTACAAATTGAGAAAAAAAATAATGTTCCTAAAGAAACATATTTAAGTACCCTCGGAAGGGTGGAAATAATATTATATTTATTATTATCTCAATCTTATTTCAATTTTTACATTTAGTTTTTCTAAATTGCATTATTATTATTAATTTATTCAAATGTCGAACCTAAGTAAAGTCGAATTTGTTCCCCTTTATCAAAGGCAACAATATTTTGTCATGGATTCTTGATAAATGTTTATATTCATTTAAATGCAATGAAATTGGGAAACACTATTTTAGATGAAAATACTGCATCCATGTATGATCGTGTAAAAGTTATGATATTCTTCTATAATCATTTAGATGAAGAATTTAAGACTGAATACCTCACTATCAAATACCTACTTATCTTATAGAAAAATTTAAATGATAGATTTGACCATCAAAAGACTGTGATTTGACCAAATGCTCGACATGAATGGTTGCATCTGTGGTTACAAGATTTTAAAACAGTCAGTGAATATAATTCAGCTCTGCATAAGATTAACTCAAAACTAAAATTATGTGGTGAAATTATTACTAATGAAGACATGCTTGAAAAGACATTTACTATTTTTCATTCCACTAATGTGCTCCTACAGCAGCAATTTACGGAGAGGTAACTTACAAAAAAATTTGAACTTATATAATGTATTCTTGTTGCTGAGCAAAAAAACAAGTTTTTTATGAAAAATCACTAATCTCGTCCAACTGGTTCAACCTCATTCCCTAAAGTGAATATGAATACATCTCGTAGTCAAGGATGAGGCCGCAAGCATGGTCGTGGTTGAAATAATCACTGGCATCGATGTGAGACTGCAATCCCCCAGAAAAGGGATGACCCCCAAAAGAGGGATGACTCCCAGAAGTAGGATAATGTTCAAGATCAACAACTCAGGCATCATGAAAATAAATACTACAGATGTAGAGGAAAATGTCATTGGTCGTGTACCTGTCGTACGCCCAGACACTTTGTAGATCTATGTCAAGCTTCTATAAAAGAATATGAAAAGAGAAAAGAAGTTGAAACAAATTTTGCTGATAATATTGTTCCAATATACCTTGATGCTGAACCATTCAACTCCGTTTATCTTGATGTTGTTGAGTTTTTTTTAAATCAAGACAAAAATAATGATATAATATTTTAAGATATAAAGTAAAGTAATATTGTATTTGGATTTCAATAAATAAATTATCGTATTTGTTGTACCTATGATCAATTATAATAATGAGTTTTTAAAATATGCATTATAGCATGATTATCCTAAAACTTTGATCGATTCTAAAATGTCTATGGAAGAAATTTGTTTAGCTGATAGTACTACAACACACACAATTCTTCAAGATAGAAAATATTTTTATTACCTGAATATATCTTCAACAACTGTTAATACAATATTTGGTTCTACATTTTTTATTGAAGGCTCTAGAATAGCTAATATAAAGTTACCTAATGGTACTTTATCACAAATTGATAAAACTTTATATTCCAACAAAACCAGAAGAAATCTGTTAAGCTTTAAAAATTCAAGACCCAATGGATATCACATTGCAACTACAAATGAAGGCAATAAAGAATTCCTTTATATTACTTTTATTGTTTCTAGGAAGAAATAAATTTTAAAAAAATTGTCAACTTTATCTTATGGACTGTATTATACAAAGATTAAAATAGTTGAATCATATAATGTCTTGCACCACAAGTTGTAGCGCCCCGAACCCAGTGGGACCCGGAGTGCTAATATTCCATAAATAACCCTATAATACTCTGATAGCACCATATCAACATCCATAATTACTATAAACATAGAGCCAATGGAAGCAAAATATACTTTTACAACCATGCATACCACAGTACTACTCTCAACTAGTCTTACTAAAATTTCCCAAAACATTATACAACCCAGAATGTTCAAAACAACTAAACAAACAAAATAATATCCAACCAAGCTCACTCTCAGCTAGATCGTCTAGGTCCCACCCCAGAATTCCTAGACTCGGTTTCTTGTAGGTCCTGAAAAATTGATATATTTACTGGGTGAGACACTTTTCAGTAAGGTAGAATAAATTATTTTTAGTGTGTGGCTAACATGAGTTTTAGTGAAATCCGACAACTCACTTAATTTACTTTATCCGACAAGTATGACATTTGTATAATATAACTCACACCTACACTGTTGGAAATACACATTTTCTCCATAATATAAATTAGTTCCATAAATAATATCATTTACATAAATTTACATATATGCATAGAAGAAACCCCCTTTTGGACATACAACATTATCATGTATAAACCCCCATGATTAGGTTGTGCGGTTCGAAGACTGGACCCAGCCCTGACTGGCCTACCAAAGTAAGTCAAACGTCATGTCTGAAAGTCCGATTTGCCTACCCAACCTGGTCTAGACTCCAACGGGGTACACAACCCTTTTGTGGCCAAATCGACTTGTCAATATCAACACTTCTATCTAGAACAGTGTGGTTGCACTATCTCAATCACTAGTTACGATATCGTACTCTCATCAAAACTGGTCCTCGGGGTACTTAAACTATATAATGCAATTTGAGTAATAAAACTGTAATAAAATTCTCGTTTTTGTAATTTAGTATAACTGTCATATCAAACTCGACACTCAGTCGTCATATCAAACCCGACTCTCAGTGTAACGTCCCCCTTTTCGGGCATTGTCACTTTCCTTATGGGCCTTGTGCCCGTGGCAACAACGGGTACCTATCAGAGCACTCGCTGCTAATGGGGGACATTAGCTACCCCAAACCAGCAAGCCCCTGGTCAGAGAGTCGTATTTCGCTACAATCATTCATAAACGAGAGTTCCCGGAGATTGGGAGACATTAATTGTCCCTTTGCTCTGATACCACCTGTAACGCCCCGACCCATTATGTGGGCCCGGGGTGCTACTTTAGTGACATCTGTGTACCTGATATCATAATCATTCAACATAAATGCAGCGGAAGTAATGAAACGTTCTTCATACATATATTACCATAGTTCTAAGTCCTTTCATACATATAAGTTTCCAAACATCCATATTACAATCCGACCCAAAAATGGACAACTAGTTCGGTCTACACAACCATAATACATGTTCTTTAACTTACAACATCACTTACATACACCTGAGATCATACAGATCTTCCCAAAAAGACTATTCTAACTTTCACCCCCCGACATTGCTAAGCATGATACATGTTATTTCCTAAAAAGATGATTTGTATATTGGGGTGAGACACTTCTCAGTAAGGATGATCAAATTAATATCAGTGTGTGAGCAATATGTATTAGTGATTATAGAAAACATATGTTCTTCATATAACCGAAAATAGCTTTCTTTACATCATATGTACTTATACAGTTGGAAATACTTGCTACATATTCCTGATAGAAACAGTTCATTAATTACATAACATCATTTACATAAATATACAGATATATATAAAAGACACTCCTGAGAACTAACCGCCATGTATAAACCCCCGTGGGTCAGGGTTGTGTTGCTCGAAGGTTGGACTAAGCCTGGAGTGATCAACCCAGACAAAGTCAACATACATCCGCGTCTAACTCCAACTACGCGGGCATCCGCAACTTGGTTGCGTGCTCCGATTGCCCTGCCATGTCCTGAAAGTCTAGGCTTCCAGGTAAGGTACACCCTCTACCAAGGCTAATCGGCTAAAACCACCCACACCACTCTCGCAGTATAGTGTGGGCGCACATGGCCACATACATAAATCCTAGCAACGGTACCGTGCTCATAATGGTTCTTAGGGTTTCTAAAGCATATCATACAATTTAAGTAGTAAAAACATATTTCATATTCATTTCATGTAAAAACCTGTCACATAACTTCCGGCGCTCGGCCGTCATATAATACCCAACTCACAACCGTTAAACATAAACCTGATCCTCGCGGCCGTAAACATAATCCTATACTTTCATAAATAGTCCCAGTATTTTGCAAACATTCATCATTTCAGATATAAAATAATATATACATATCATTCACTTACCACACAATTTCCTGTACTTTGAACATAGCCTATAGGCAATCATGAAAACATAACATATACAGTTTAAACATAAAATTGAGCTTCCCACCATTCGTTTATACTGAAAATACCATAACGTATATCCTAAGTTTGAAAATGGATCCTTTGAATGGTTGGTTTTTGAAACTTCAACTGAAAACATAAATATACTTACTTCATAAACATTTCAAGTGGTTCAATTTCATTAAAAAGCTAACTTAACTTAATCCCCTTGCCTTTTTTCCTAAAAACAACCCAAGATGCTCAAAAACTGAATCCTAACTTTTTCCTGAAATTAAGAATTTACTCCGCTAGGATTGTAGATATTAGCCCCCTAATACTCGTGGTAACTTCCGATCGTTGATTCGGGCGACGAACGGCGAAGAAACCGAAGAAAGAGAGAGAGAGAGATTTAGCTTTCTTAATGAAGAAGAAAACAAAAGTCCTATTTATAGACTCTTGACCCGGTCAAATTTGTCAACGAAGTGGCGCCTTCGTCGACGAGCTACATAAAGTCGTTCGTCGACGAAAGAAGGGCTTGGTCAACGAATCCTAAACCTGATATTTTTTGCCATTCTGGATCTCTTCGTCTACGAGACTCTAAATTTTGGCGACGAAACACCTAAAGGCCTTCGTCGACGAGAACCTAGACCTCGTCGATGAAGCCTGTTGTTCCACTTTTGAAATTTTCCTCTCTTATTTAATTTTCCTTATTTTTCCAGTTCGGGTCTCTACACTCTTCCCTCCTTATAAAAATTTCATCCTCGAAATTTGCTAACTATTTTATATCACATCATCTTAACTGTTACTGCTTCGACTCTAGGAAGAGCCGGTGGCCACCCACATAGCAGCCTCATCCTAAATTTATTACTTGCCCTCATTTATGGTGGAGGAATACCGTGGTTACACATAGTGTCTCGAGAATTTACAATACCATACATAATTCTCTTGGAGACCATCCATACATAAACTTATAAACAACTGACAAACTAAACATACTTACCTTAACTTACCTGCATATAAAACTAACACGTACTTGTTCATTCATACCGGTCTATCTAATATTGATTAGTATTGAAAAGTTGTGAGTACTTTTGGCGTATTTCTATCTCTAGTTCCCAAGAAGTCACCTCGATCGCATGATTGCGCCACAGTACCTTTACTAATGGTACTTCCTTCGTACGCAACTTTTGTGCCTTCCGATCCAGAATCTGAACTGGTACCTCCTCGTAAGTCAAAACATCCCCAATCTCTAATGGTTCATAGCTGATCACGTGCGTAGGATTTGACATGTACTTCCTTAGCACTGATACATAGAAGACGTCATGAACTCTAAACAATGTTGGTGGTAGTGCCACTCGATAAGCGATTGGGCCAATCCTTTCCAGGATCTCAAACGACCCAATGTACCAAGGACTCAGCTTGCCTTTCTTTCCAAACCTCATCACTCCTTTCATCGAATCAATCCTTAAGAATACCATATCTCCGATCTCGAACTCTAGCACTCATCAATGAGTATCCGCATAACTCTTCTGCCGACTTTGTGCTGCCTTTATCCTCTCCCTGATAATCTCGTCCTTTGCATAGGTTTGTTGAACTAACTCGAGTCCCAACACCTATCGTTCACCTACTTCATCCCAATACGAAGATCGACACTGGTGACCATACAAGGCCTCATATTGTGTCATCTCAATACTGGCTTGATAACTATTGTTATACAAGAACTCAACTAACGGCAAATATCTAATCCAACTACGATTAAAATCCAGTGCACATGCCCACAGCATATCCTCCAAAATTTGAATGGTCCTCTCGGACTGTCCGTCCATCTACGGGTGAAACGCAGTACTGAAGGTGAGTTGAGATCCTAAAGTTTCTTACAAACTCTTCCATAAATAAGAGGTGAATCGTGGATCTCGATCTAAAACTATAGAAACTAGGACGCCATGAAGTTGTACTATCCCCTACATATAAAGCTCCGTCAGCTTATCCATGGAATAACTTACCCTGATCGAAATGAAGTGCGTAGTCTTCATCAGCTGATCCACTATGACCTAGATAGCATTCTGCTTATGCACCGCGGATGGCAATCCCGACACAAAATCCATCGAGATATGCTCTCATTTCCACTTGGGATGTCAAGTGATTGTAGTGGTCCTACTAGCTTCTAGTGCTTGGCCTTCACCTGCTGACACATCAAACACTGCTCTACGAAATGGGCAATCTCTCTTTTTATGTTAGACCACCAGAAAGATCCTCGTAGATCCCTGTACATCTTTGTGCTTCCTGGATGTACTATATGTAAAGAGCGATGTGCCTCCTCCAGGATGGTTCTTTTAATCTCATCATCATTCTGTACGCAAATCTGGGTGTGAAATCTCAGCACCCTGTCATCAAAGACATTAAAGTCTGCATTCAACCCATTTTATATTCCACTCACAATCTCTGGCAGCTCTACATCTTTCATCTAAGCTGATCTAATACTCTCTTGTAAGGTTGGTTGCACTACCAAGCCAGCAATGAATGTCTGGTGATTTCCTTCTACTAACTCTACCCCCAACCTTTCCAGGTCCATCCTGATCTTGTGCTGAATCCCAATTGCTGAGACTGATGCAGGCACTGACTTCTGACTCAACGCATCGGCTACCACATTAGCTTTTTCGGGATGATAACTAGTAGTACAGTCGTAGTCTTTAATCAGTTCAAGTCACTTGCATTGTCTCATATTCAAATCCTTATGGGTGAAGGAGTATTTGAGACTTTTATGATTAATAAAGATCTTGCACTTTTCACCGTATAAGTAGTGCTGCCAGATCTTTAGTGCAAATACTATTGCTACTAGCTCTAAGTCATGTGTAGGGTAATTCTTCTCGTACTCCTTGAGTTGGCGAGAAGCATACGCAACAACTTTCCCTGTTGCATCAAAACACACTCGAGCCCTTTTTGGGAAGCGTCACTATAGATCACGTAATTACCATCCCCTGATGGAATTGTCAACACTGGGGCTGTGACTAGACGTTGCTTCAACTCCTAGAAGCTTTGCTCACATTCACTAGTCCAGTCAAACCTACTGTTCTTTTTCGTAAGCTGGGTCAAAAGACCTGACGGCCTATAAAAACCCTCGATGAATCGGCGATAGTACCTTGCTAGACCCAAGAAACTCCTAATCTCATATATGTTCTTTGGTCTCGTCCAGTTTACTACTGCTTCGACTTTACCCGAGTCTCCTGATATTCCTTCCCTAGACACTACATGTCCCAAAAATGCAACTTATTCTAACTAGAACTCGCATTTCTTGAATTTAGCAAACAATATATTCTCTCTGAGTACCTGAAGTACCAACCTCAAATGAGCTTCATGCTCTGTAGGACTCCTTGAATAAATGAGGATGTCATCAATGAATACCACCACAAACTGATCTAAGTACGTGTGGAACACCCTATTCATCAGATCCATGAATGCTACAGGTGCATTCGTCAAACCAAATGACATAACCAAAAATTCATAATGGCCATACCGAGTTCGAAAGGTTGTCTTAAATACATCCTCTGACTTCACCTTCAACTGGTGATACCGGATCACAAATTGATCTTAGAGAAAACCTGAGTACCCCTCAACTAGTCAAACAGGTCGTCAATACGCGGTAACGGGTATTTATTCTTTACTGTTACCTTGTTAATTTCTCTGTAGTCGATGCACATCCTCATCGACCCATCTTTCTTCTTCACGAACAACATCGGCGCTCCCCAGGGTGATGTGTTCGGTCTAATGAAACCATTATCTAGAATTTCCTGCAGTTGCTCATTTAGCTCTTTTAGTTCAGTTGGAGCTATTCGTACGGAGCCTTAGAGATTGGGGTCGTCCCTGGAGTCAACTCAATGGCGAACTCCACTTCACAATCAAGAGGTAACCCCGGCAAGTCCTCTGGAAACACATATGAGAACTCCCTTATCACTGGGATATCCTCCAACTTTTGTCCTTCCTTTGGTGCTTCTTTCACATTCACAAGGTTCCCCTGACAACCCCCCAGAAATAATCTCCTTGCCTGTATCGCTGAAAGGATCTGTGGTGTAGAGCGCACACATGACCCTACAAACTTAAATTCTTGCTCCCCTGGAGGCCTGAATACCACCTCCTTCCTGTGACAGTCTATACTTGCGTAGCTAGATGCTAGCCAATCCATCCCTAGAATAATGTCAAATCCATGCATATCGAAGATAATTAAACTAGTAGGTAGCCTTTTCCCCTGAATCTCAACTGGGTAGTCTCTAACCACCTTACTACATATAACAACCGACCCTGTCGGCATGGCTACACCTAACTTAACGCCTAACGGCTGAGCCTCTAATTCACATACTTTAACAAACCCCCTAGATATAAACGAGTGGGTTGCACCTAAATCAAAAAGCACGACAACTTTATTGGAAAGCATATAAATAATACCTGTAACTACATCTCCTACGTGCTCGGCGTCACTCGGCGTCATAGAGTGCACCCGTGCCTGGGTTGTATTCCCCTGGTGACCACCTCGGGGTGCCTGATTTCCTCTCCCATAATGCTGCTGCTGAGGTGGATAATTCCTTATCGCATAACAATCCCGCACCTAATGCCCTGCTACACCGCACTTGTAGCATATAGTTGTTCCAGCCCTACACTCGCCCCAATGATTCTTATGGCATCTGGGACAAGTGGCACTCTGAGAACTCCCATGAGAGGCTCAAGATCCCATCTCTTACCGCTGACCTGTAAAATTACTGGGTCGCTTCCACGTACTCTCGCTGGAGCTAGACTAAGACCCATGAGACAAGGGTCTCTTCTTTTGGTTCGCCTCTCTTTCCCCTTCTTGAATATTGGCCTCTGCCGCCATGACTCTATCCACCAGTTCATTAAAGCTTTGGACCAATAACGTCGCTACCTGCACATGTATTGCCTGTCTCGGTCCTTTCTCAAACATATGAGCCTTCTTCGACTCATCTGAGACCATATATGGAGTGAATCGAGATAGCTCCACAAACCTGGCTACATACGGCTGCACCGACAAGGACCCCTGCGTCAGATGCAGGAATTCCTCTGCCTTCGTCTCTTTAGTGGCAACGGGGAAGTATCTGTTGAAGAAGACTTCCCTGAAACGGCTCCAAGTAATAGATGCATACCCTGGCCATTGTTTCTCCACCAGCTTAGCCGATCTTCACCATCTCTTTGCCTCTCCCACCAGTTTAAAGGTGGCAAACCTCACTTTCTACTCCTCTGTGCATTCCAACACCCCCAACAATTTCTCCATCTTTTGAATCCAGTCTTCTGCCGCAATCGGGTTCGGTCCTCCCAAGAATGCCGACTGGTTTGTCCGAGAAAATTGCTGGAACGTGCAACCTCTATCAGCTGCTAGCTAACCATGTTCACGAGAATCCCTCCGAATTTCCTTATTAGCCTAGCGTGCTATACTGCACTGCATAGCCGAGGCCTCATCGTCATCTTCGCTGGAGGCATCCACATGATTGTCGCCTCAAGACATGACCTCCTTTCTCCTGGGTTCCATCTTGAAGATAGGATAGAAATCGACTTAAAAATTCCACATTTATCAAGGTCGATCCTGTAACGTCCCGGACCCGCCACATTGGGCCCGAAGTGTTATGAGACCAACACGCGTCTCTGATACCATTCATGTAGCAAAAATAATAATAAAATAACCTTGAACATAATATCAGAGTTCTACATTCACATCAACAAACTCATAAAATACAACCACATTCTCCATATTACAAAACCTGAATAA
Organism: Malania oleifera; assembly: GCF_029873635.1. Classification (NCBI taxonomy): domain Eukaryota; kingdom Viridiplantae; phylum Streptophyta; class Magnoliopsida; order Santalales; family Ximeniaceae; genus Malania; species Malania oleifera. The sequence goes on along the minus strand of NC_080429.1, from coordinate 19,663,571 downwards.
AATATATTAAGCATAAAACTAAATACATAACTGTTCTAATAACCACTCACAAAACTACCCCGCCCTGGAGCTTTCTAAGCTCGATCACTTGGATAAGATGAAAAGATTAAATCATCGACATGGTGAGACACCTCTCAGTAAGGAAGAAATAATTTACAACAGTGTGTGGTTGAAGTGTTTAATATATATTTAAAATAACCATACAAAATGCGACCATAATCCAATAACAGCCAAGATAACATGTTCACAATCACACCATGGTCAATTTCTTTGTCATCTAACCACATGCCTACATACGTAATTATTTTACTGATAATTCCCGAGAATAGGAAAGTCTACCCGCCCATACAAGTAGTTTTTCTCTACTCTAGTGCTAATACCATGACACTCACCTTCCTCAATAAGCCCTTAGGTTATGTATCCAGGTAAAGTCTCCGAGAATAGGGAAGGTCACCTGCCCATACAAGTAGCTTCCCTCTACTCTAGTATCCACAAATAATTACCAGAGTACTCACCTTCCTTAACAAGCCCTCGGGTGGAGTAATCAACTTTACCATAAATACTTAATTAAAGTTACTCACAACCTTTGTCATTTAATTCACAGAGTTCCACACACAAGTGCATACCACAATCAATCCACACAGTCTTCAATCATACCCACACCGGGTCTATATCCACACAAAATGTAATCGTCCACACAGGACTCCAATACACAAACATACACGTCCATATAGGACTAATCAATCACACAACATACATGTCCACACAGGACTGTCAAACCACACATATGACAAAACAGACACCTCGTTCATGGTAAATAGGTAAATAACCTCCTTATACCACCGCCAATGTTTACCTCCCAATATAAACGCCCATATAATGACCTCCTCATACCACTGCCAACGTTATATGACAGATATACCAGGTACGATATAACGACCTCCTCATACCACTGCCAACGCTATATCGCAATTTACATGAACCACAACACACATCCATAGCAATCCAAACATTCAACACATCCACAACTCTACCACAATATACACAACTTCAGTATCTGCAATCAACCAGTATATTCAACCGAGCATAAATCACAGCCAACAATATTCACAATCACCATAAATTATCACTCCACAGTACTCGCAACCATTTAATTTTCAAAGTTATTTTCATGCCACACAATTTTTCCCAATATATTGTATATTTAAAAATAGTATTTTCAATACCAGTATGGTTCAGAAAATTATACCTGAATATGTAGAAATTATACCCAAAATTAGCAGGTTTAAAATTAATAAAAATATTGTTCTAAAGTATTTCCCCTTACCTGCTTCTTGGGATTCCTACCTAAAATCAACAAAACAAGACTCTATATTCCAAAAATTCCAAATTCCTAAAATCTTAGAAAAATACCCATATAATACTTTCTAGGCTCCAAATACCTAAAAATAATAAATAAATCTTAAATTATCTCACTTACCATAGTTTTGGGATGTCTCCCAAACTTCTCAAATTAAAAATCTGCTCCGCCTATATTGCAAAGAATCTTCCCAGGAGTCTCGTGGTAGCTTCCAATCTTCGAACCAAGTTAAATCCGGCTCAGAATCGAAAAGAGAAGGCAGAGGAGCCGTGGTTTAGAGAAAGAAACTGAAGAAAATCAAATTCCTCCTCTAAAATCTGATTTTTGCCTATTTATAAGCAAGTTGCCACGTGGCTTCGTCGATGAAACATCTGGACTCGTCGACGAGATTCAGAAATGTAAGAACCTCTCTTGATAAACCCTCATCGACGAGACAAGCATACTCGACGACGAGACTCAAAAGGTTGCTCGTTGATGAGAAAATCTAGCCCGTCGACGAGTGCCTACCAATTACCCCTTAAAATTTCTTTTCCCCTTTCTTTTATTTTCCATTTTTCCTTATTATCCTTCTTATTATTTTAAATAGTTAAAATTTTTCGGGTTGTTACAGATACAAATATGGAATGACTAATAGTTAAAACATACAAATTCGCAGTTTAAAGAAATCACTTATACATTACTGCTACAAAACTGCTAAGGTATCAACCCCTAATCATGACGCCGACACTACAATCATGACCCCTAATATGAAATGTCAGCGTAAGGGCCAATGATTTTCACATTATATATATATGCAAGATGATATGATGATATTAACTTGGCAATTATTATTATGAAATAGTCATGTATCACTGTTTGAATATATGTTATATGTTATCGTAACTTGGTTGACTTGGTTTAGGCTTTCACGAGTATGGTACCGTAGTTATATGATCACGATCATGATATGTTAGTGCTACCGCTAGCCATATGGGGCAGCGAAAGGATGGCAGTCGATGTGGTTTATTGAAGTGTTGGCGCCCCTGGTGTACAGACCAGTAGTGGTAGACCCATCATACTTGCAGACTTTTACTTTTGATTCGGCAGTGGTCGGCTAGCCATTGTCGGATCCCACCTTCGGGCCGCATAACCCAGTCATGTGGGAGTAAGACATGACACCAGCCAGCTAACCTTCCAGGATGTTTTCTATTATTATTATATGAGATGAATTATGTTATGGAAATCAGTATGTTCTACCATGTTATGATTATATATGTTTTCCCATATATGATACCGATGGTTTTACCAAATATGTTTATGTACTATTATATGTATAACACGAAATTACTCATGTTGTCACACACTGGTATTAGTTTATTTTCCCTTACTGAGAGATGTCTCACTCCAAATTATATAAACATTTCAGAAGCCCCAAATAGAAAAGGGGATAAAGCTCCGCAGTGATAGTACTCAGCTGATCTACCTTATCTGAAAGGTAAGTATTTTGATAGAGTCAGATGGATTTTGTGAGAAATGACCCTAGGACTCTTTTGTGTACTTGGGCTTGTGTATATTCTTATGATGGATGTAGTAACTTTGGTATTGTGTTGAATGGTATTTTGATTTGTATATAATATTACGTTTCCTACTGCTTGGGTAATGGAATGAAGGTCAGGTTACCCCTGGTACCCTTGGGTCCAAGTGGATTATGAATATCCAGAATTATTATATTGAAATATATATATATATATATATATATATATATATATGGAAATTAAGTAGGTCCTTACACCTGCAGTCAAAGAGTAAATCTATCCCTTCAGGCTTCCTACGAGAACTCCAGGATCCATAACTGACATATTCTTTTGCCTCACCTCGACTCCTAGATCTTCTTACAATATATTAGCCATTTCTTTCCCCATGATTGGATAGAGGATCACCTTGGATCCCTGGTTGCTTATCATAAAAGACCAACCAACCGGCATCCCTCAACGATTATACCTTGTGCTTAAATGTCCAACAGGGGTCCACGGTGTGACCCAGAGAATTGGAGTGATACGCACGCCTAGCATTCGAGTCATACCATTGTGGTAGGGGATGTCGTACGGCTACTCCAAGGATTGTTGAAATGAGCCTTCTTTTGAGCAATTGGGGGAACAATTCTGAATAAGACATAGGAATTGGTTCCACCCTATTAGGACCATTTCTCTGTGTCTGAACATTTTTTTGTGTGAGTGTAGGCCCATAGGGAACAAACTGAGATCCTATGCCTATATGCGCTATCTGATTAACAAGATTTCTTCTAGGCCCTTGGCTATGACCTCTTTAGTATTGTCGTTCTTGAATCATATAAGCTTCCTCATCCTTCTTCCTATTTGTCCATTTCTTGTCTGAACCGATTTCTGCGCCACTACTTTTGGTTCTTCTGACTTCGATGGCTGTTTCAATTCTCTCTCTGGTAGAAATAATATCCATGAAGTCATGGGGGGTTACCCCTAAGAGATGTCCAAAGTATGGATCTTGAAATTGGAATAGCTTTCCCAAAAGTGGGGCGAATTGGGATTTAAAAATTTTATTCCCTTTTTTTAATACTTTTATGTTATAACAATAATCAATGCTCAAACATAATAAAAAAATTAATTCAGAGTAATCACAACCAAAACAAAATAATCAACCACTTAATTCTTGTAACAATAGTCATGTATCAATATGTAAAACTTGTTGAACGTGTATAAACTCTGTGTCAAAATTCACAAACACACTTCTTCCCAATGTTCAGCTTTTAAATAAACTTTCAGTTTAATAAGTTAAGGATGATCAACCAACGTAGTCCCTTTCGATTTCTGCAATCAATGCTAATCAAACCAAAACAAATTACCTTCCGGTCTATTTAACAACCAAACACTTAGAATTCAGATTTTTATAAAGCATCCATGCAATTTATAAACTTTGCTAAAAAGTAAAGAGTAGGGAAGAGAGAGAAGAACACAGGGTTTTACGAGGTTTGGCTTCAACACAACCTACGTCCTCGCCCTTGGCAAAACCATCAAAGGATTCACTATCACCGTTCCTTTATCAAATGGAACAATACCGACTACAACACTCCTCGGTTTAGGCTAAAGCCCGCCTTCTCCAAACAATATTCCCTTGTTTGGTCCAACGATTTAACACTCGAACCGTCTATTAATCTGCTACAAAGATTTGAAATAAGACGTACAAGAATTTTCTCCTCAAAGAGCTGATTAGTACAGATAAAAAACTATGTACTTTAATAAAATTCACAATACGAAATTCAGATTGAAGCTCTAGAAATTTTTCACCATTGGATTTTTTCAATGGAACAAAGACGGAGCAAAGATACAAAAATAATACTCTCCCTGTCAATAAGCATAGACCCTAAGAGATAATTTTAGAAGGTTCATTTTCAGATTTAATATAGAGGCATATACATAATTGAACATAGAAACAAATACATAGAACTCATAGTTCATCAAACTAGAAACATAAACTCATAGACTTTGCACATACACATACTCCCCCTTTTGACATCAACAAAAAGGCATAATACATCCATAAACTGAGCATGTGTAGCATACAAAACAGCAAAAAGTTCAAACATCATAAAAAAAACTTCAGTTAAGCATTAGAAGCTGTGTCACTATCTGCAGCAATTGCTTTCCCTTTAGATTGCTATGATCCTCCTCCTCCTCCTCCTCCTCCTCCTTTATTATCACTCTCTTTATTTGAATCAGTGTCATTTTGTGTTGAACTAGTGACACGTTGCTCTATTTTATCAAGAATTTTATCCAGTAAAGAGTACTTATCATCAATATTTGAGATATTGTCTTGAAGAGAAGCAAAATCATCCCTCATGTCAGAACTGAAACTAGAATAATGCTGATAGAAAGGAAGAAACCATGTAGGCATATTAGCTTCTTCAGGAGCTAGATTACGTTCTTCTGGCTTTGGTTGAATAGGCATATTTCCCCTAAACATCCATCCCTCAATGTATTTCTTGTAACTCATCCTTTTTAGAGTAGTGGAGGAGAATATGTTATAATGGGTTCGCTTCACTGTTTTGGAAAGTGGAGTGAGGACTTGGAGGTGAACAAAAACTAAAGAAAGAATGCCACCATATGGAAGTCCAATTCTAGGAGATTCGAGCTTCATGACCATCCATTTGAGTATGAGGCTTGCTAAATCCAATTTCTTTCCTTTCAGTATGCACCACATGACAAAGCAATCAAAGAAGGAAATATGATGAAAGGATCCTGCTCTAGGAATTATATTATAAGCAATAATTTTGTGAAGAATTTGAGCTTGCAAATTAAGCTGCTTGTATTGTGGAGGATTTCCAAAATAGATAGGTTGATCATTCATCACAAGTGGCAGAAATTCTTGTGGGGTAAAATCCTGCTCCATTGTCCATTGTTTTTCTATAGGATTGCACTCAAAATCACCATGTTTTATACGAAGTATTTTTCTTAGCGAATGTGGAGTAAGTGTAATCTTTTGGTTGAATACTTCGGTGACAAAACCAACATCTTTCTTTACCAAGTTTGAGTAAAAAAGTTTGATCTGATCAAGGTAATATCCTTTAACTTGATGAAGAATAAACTTGTACCATCCTATATTTTTGAATAACTCAAGAATCTCAAGGAAATTTTCTTCAAAGAAAGAAACATCGAGTACCTTACCAAATATTGGATAGATAGTGTAGATGTGATTTTGGTACAAATTTTTTGCGTGAGTTGAGACCAACCATTTTTAAATTTCGTTGTTGCTAACTAGCCTTGAAGAAGAAGATGTTTTGTCCTTTTTCCCGACTAATTTGGTTCTTGGCATGTTGATGAAGCAGAAATTTGAAGAACCCTAGATGAGGAAGATTTAGGGTTTTGATGGAGTGACGTTGGGAGGAGGTTTGGAGAAGAGAATCTTAGAGGAGAGATGAAGAGAGGTTGGTTTAGTGAAGGTTAGACGAGTCAACAGGCGTCTGGGGCTTTAAAAAGAGTGTTTTTCATGTTAAGTAAACTTGAACCTCCACGAGACAGTTGTCTGTCATCAAGGTGACAGTCGGCTGTCAACTGTCTTTCTAGATAGACAGTAGCCTGTTAGGCGCCTGCCTGATATCTGGCAATCGTATGCCCTATAAGGAAAATTTTTTTCTTTCTTAGTTTACTTTTCGCATATGTAACATTCCCAATTCCCATCGGATAAATACAAATTGATCTTCTGCTAGTGGTTTTGTAAATATATCAGCTAATTGATCTTGTGTGTTAACAAATTCAAGAACTATTTCTTTCTTATCTACATTATCTCTTAAGAAGTGATGACATATATTAATATGTTTGGTTCTTGAGTGTGATACTGGATTTTTTGAAATATTTATAGCACTTGTATTGTCACACTTTATAGGAATTGTTTGATATTGTATTTTGAAGTCTCTTAATTGTTGTTTCATATATAAAATTTGAGCACAACAGCTCCCAATTGCTATATATTATGCTTCAGCTGTAGATAATGTTACGGAATTTTGTTTCTTTGGAAACCAAGAAACTAGTGAGTGTCCTAGAAAGTGACAAGTCCCACTAATGCTCTTTCTATCTATTTTGCATCCTGTATAATCCGCATGTGAATAACTCATCATTTCGAAATCAGTTCCCTTTGGATACCATAAACCTAGATTGAGTGTGCCTAGCAAATATCTAAGTATTCATTTAACTGCAATTTGATGTGATTCCTTAGGAGCCAATTGAAACCTAGCACACATACATACACTAAACATGATATCCGGTCTACTTGCTGTTAGATATAGTAAGCTTCTTATCATTCCTCGGTAATGTTTGGTATCTACTTGTTTTCCTTTTTCATCCTTGTCAAGACTCGTTGAGGTGCTCATAGGAGTTCCTATGGGTTTGCTTTCTTCCATATCAAACTTTTTTAACATGTCTTTGATATATTTAGTTTGATTTATGAATGTTCCATTTTTAGCTTGTTTAATTTGTAATCCTAGGAAGTAATTTAACTCTCCCATCATGCTCATTTCAAATTCTCTTTGCATAGGTTTAGCAAATTCGTTACACAAATCTTCATGAGTTGCTCCAAATATGATATCATCAACATAAATTTGTACTATAAGCATATCATTATTTTTTATTTTTATGAATAGAGTGCTATCTATCTTTCCTCTTGAAAAATTGTTTTGGAGTAGGAACTTGCTTAGTCTTTCATACCAAGCTCTAGGAGCTTTTTTCAATCCATATAAGACTTTAGTTAACTTGAAAACATGATTTGGGTTTTTAGAGTCTTTAAATCCTGGAGGTTGTTTAACGTAAACTTCTTCATTTATATATCCATTTAGGAATGCACTTTTTACATTCATTTGATATAATTTAAAAACCTCATGTGCTGCATAGACAAGAAGCATTCTTATAGCTTCCATTCTTGCTACGGGAGCAAAGGTTTCTTCATAATTGATACCTTCTTCTTGATTATAACCTTATGCTACTAACCTAGCTTTGTTTCTAATAACTACCTCATTTTCATCCTTTTTATTTCTAAATACTCATTTGGTTCCTATGATTGATTTATCTTTGGGTTTAGGTATAAGTTCTCATACTTGACTTCTTTCAAATTGATTTAGTTCCTCATGCATAGCTATAATCCAAAAATCATCTTTTAAGGCTTCTTCAATATTCTTGGGTTCATCTTGAGACAAAAAGGCATAATGGTTGCAAATATTTTTTAATGAGACTCTAGTGGTTATTCCTTTTGATGGTTCACCAAGAATTTGATCTTTTGGGTGACTTTTAGCATATCTCCATTCTTTAGGTAGTTCTAGATTTTCTATGATGTTTTCATGTGAAGCTTCATTATTGTTTTCTTCTTTTATTTCAAGATCTTCTTTTTGTGAGATATCTTCTTTTTCATCAATCTTAACTTTATTGTCATAATTATTTGATTCATCAAAAGTTATGTGTATTGATTCAATAATAGTAAGAGTCATTTTTATTATAAACCCTATAAGTTTTACTATTTGTAGAATAACCTAAGAAGACACCTTTATCAGATTTTGCATCGAATTTACCTAAATCATCTTTAGTATTAAGAATAAAACATTTGCACCCAAATACATGAAAGTAGGAAATGTTGGGTTTTCCACCTTTCCATAGTTCATACGGTGTTTTGTCTATAGTTGATCTAATAGACACCCTATTTATAATATAACAAACTATATTCACAGTTTCCACCCAAAAGTATTTAGGTAGATTATTTTCGTTTATCATGGTTTTTGCCATTTCTTGGAGGGTTCTATTTTTTCTTTCTACAACTTCATTTTGTTGTGGAATCTTAGGTGCTGAAAAATTATGGTTTATTCCATGTTCATTACAAAATTTATCAACATCTTTGTTTTTAAACTCTCTACCTTGATCACTTCTAAAATTAGTTACATTATAGCCTTTTTCATTTTGTAATTTCTTGCATAAGGTGATTAGCTTGTTACAAGCTTCATCTTTGTTTGTTAAGAATAATACCCAAGTAAATCTTGAATAGGCATCTACAATTATAAAAGCATATTGTTTGCCACTTAAGCTTAAGGTTCTAGTTGGACCAAATAAGTCTAGGTGCAAGAGTTCTAGGGGTCTACTAGTTGATATGTACTTTTTCTTTTTGAAACTTGTTTTGACTTGTTTTCCTTTTTGGCATGCATCTCAAATTTTGTCTTTTATAAATTTTGCTTTTAGTAATCCTTTTACAAGATTTTTCATGGATAGTTAGGATAATAGATCCATACTAGCATGTCCTAGTTTCCTATGTCAAAGCCAACTCATTTCATTCATTGCAGTTAAACAAGTTACATTTTGATTTACTAAGTTCTCAAGGTTTATACAATATACATTATTTATCCTATGAGTTATAAACAAGGTTTCATTGTTCTTAGGGTTTTGAATAACACATTTTCCTTTCTTAAAAATTATTTCAAACCCTTTGTCACTTAATTGGCTAATGCTTAAAAGATTGTGTTTTAATCCTTCTACCAGTAGTACATTATCAATAGTAAGAGAAGGTTCTTTACCTATTTTTCTAACGCCAACAATTTTACCTTCGGCATTGTCGCCGAAGGTGACGTATCCCCCATCCTTTTGTTTTAATGTGGTGAACTTGGTTCTATCACTGGTCACGTGCCTTGAACACCCACTATCCAAGTACCACTTATTCGTTGATGGTGTTGTCCTAAAGCACACCTACAATGAGGGATTCATAGTGTTAGTCTTTGGAATCCAAATTCTCTTAACTTTCTTTGAATTGTTTTTAGTTTCATTATTTACTTTCCATTCTCCTTAAACTTTAACATATTTTCTTTTTAGTGGGCAATTGAATATTACATGACCTTTAGTCTTACACATGTAGCAAGTGGTGTATTCATGTTTGTTGTTTGAAGAAGTACTAGCATAGTGCTTGGCTTCTTTGACAAAATATTCCATGTATAATTTTTTATTCCTTTTATTTATTTTTCCACTATAACCTATCCCTTCTTTATTTCCATGTAGTCTTTGTTGTCCAATCATTTTTTCAAAATTTTCTTTTCCTTTGGTAAAATTATATATAATTTTCTCTTTATCCTCTACTGATTTCTTAAGTTCGATTATCTTTAACTCTTGTTTATTTAAATCATCTTCTTTAATTTTTGCTATCTCTTTTATTTCTTCTTCTAACTTTTCAATATAAGAATCTTTCTCCTTTTCATTAGTTTTAGATGTTTCAAGTCGCTTAATTAATTCTTTATTTTGATCTTTCAAAGTTAAGTTTCTCTTGGAGACTTTTATGAATCTTTTGTGTAAAGAAAATAGCTCAGCTTGTAGTTCTTTATAGGAAGGCATACTATGGCAAGATTCGTCAAAAGACTCATTGTTAGATTCTGTTGAGGAGTAATAGGAATTTACCTCTTCGTCATTCGCCATGAAACATATATTCGCCCATCTCTTGTCCACTTGACTCATTTTCCGTCTCACTGGAGCTTGAATCATTCCAAGTGGCTTTCATAACTTCATTCTTTTTCTTCTTGTCTTTCTTGAGTAACGGGCAGTCTGACTTGATGTGCCCTAGTTTCTTGCAATGATAGCATATAGGAGGTTCATTTTTGCTTTTATTCTACTTGTCTCTCCTTTTTTAGATTTCTTTTTATTAAACTTTCTAGGAAACCTTTTATTCTTCCTATAGAACTTACCTAGTCTTTTAGTGATGAATGCTAATTCATCTTGATCTAAGTCGCTTGATTCACTTTCCTCTTCACTTGAGTTGTTACTAGAAGCTTTTAATGCAATGGACCTTTTATGCTTGGGTTCAAGATTTATTTCCTCTAAAGTCATTTCATAGGTAAGTAGTGAACCTATAAGTTCATCTAATGAGGTGGTCTTAAGATTTCTACCTTCTCTGATAGTAGTAGCCTTTGGTTCCCATATGGAGGGAAGGCCTCTTAGTATTTTCCTAATCATTTCATAGGTAGTGTAGGTTTTTCCTAAGGCACTTAAGGAATTGATTATGTGAGTAAATCTGGTATACATACTCGAGATTGTTTCATCTGAATTCATTTTGTATGCTTCATACTCGCTTGTTAACATATCTACCCTATTATCTCTAACATCTATTGTTCCTTCATATGTTACTTCTAATTTGTCCCATATCTCTTTAGCAGTTTTGCAAGCCGTAACCCTATTGAATTCATTGGCATCTAAAGTACAATATAAGGCATTTATAGCACTTGAATTTATTTCGAGCATCTTATAGTCTATATCGGTCAAATCCTTTTTCTCTTTAGGAATTTGTTTTCCATCTACTATCTTAATGGGAATAAGGCCTCTATCCATAACTACTTCCCAAGCTTTCCAATCCATGTGTTGGAGATATATTTGCATTCTCTTTTTCCAAAAGGTATAGTTATGTCCACAAAAGATTGGTGGTCGGGTTGAGGATTGGCGCTCACCAAAGGGAGCTACTCCTATTTTGTCATTAGATTTTTTATAGTTTCTTGTTAAGAATCACTATAACTAGGCTTTGATACCAATTGAAATTGGAATAGCTTTCCCAAGAGTAGGGTGAATTGGGATTTAAAAAATTTTATTCCCTTTTTTTAAATACTTTTGTGTTATAACAATAATCAATGCTCAAACACAATCACAAAATTGATTCAGAGTAATCACAACCAAAACAAAATAATCAACCACTTGATTCTTGTAACAATAGCCCTGTATCAATATGTAAAACTTGCTGAACGTGTATAAGCCCTGTGTCAAAATTCATAAACACACTTCTTCCCAATGTTCAACTTTTAAATAAACTTTTAGTTTAATAATTTAAGGATGATCTACCAACGTAGTCCCTTTCGGTTTCCGCAATCAATGCTGATCAAACCAAAACAAATTACCTTCCGATCTATTTAACAACCAAACACTTAGAATTCATAGTTTTATAAAGCATCCACACAATTTATAAACTTTGTTGAAAAGTAAATAGTAGGGAAAAGAGAGAAGAACATAGGGTTTTACGAGGTTCAGCTTCAACACAGCCTATGTCCTCGCCCTTGGCAAAACCACCAAAGGATTCACTATCACAGTTCCTTTACCAGGCAGAACAATACCGATTACAACACTCCTTGGTTAAGGCTAGAGCCCGCCTTCTCCAAACAATATTCCCTTGTTTGGTCCAACGATTCAACACTCGAATCGTCTATCAATCTGCTACAAAGATTTGAAATAAGATGTACAAGAAATTGTTCCTCAAAGAGCTGATTAGTATATATCAAAAACTATGTACTTCAATAAAATTCACAATACGAAATTCAAATTGAAGCTCTAGAAATTTTTCACCGTAGGATTCTTTCAATGGATGAAAGAATTAACAATTGTAGCGCAATATCAGTGAGAAAATCAACAAGACTTCAATAACTTCGTGGAAGTTTGTGAGCAACAAAGAGCTTTGATATTTTTAGAATGCTTGAGAGAGAGTTTGATTGCTGAATTGATTTCTTGGTGTGCAAATCAATGTAATTTGAGGGTATTTATAGACGTAGAAAGGTATCTAACTTGTTCCCCAAGTTTACTTGGAGTAGGGTCCGAGCTTTATATTAATTTGGGCCTCAAGTAATTGAAATTTCAAAAATATATCTGTTGAGTATTTTGAATTTGCCGTGAGCCAGACAACTGTGTGGTCTCTGGAAGTCGATTGTCCATATATTTCAAATACAAATTTCACAAACAGTAAGGTGGCAGTCGCCTATCATCAGGGTGGCAGTCATCTGTCACTGAACAACTTAGTTTTTTAAAACATTCAGAAGGTGGCAGTCGTCTGACAAAACCTATGCAGTCGTCTCATTTTGCACTGACAATCATCTGTCAAATACCTGACAATCGTCTTCATGTTTCTGTCTTCTTGATTAAGATCCTTTAATATGTCAGTCGGCTGTCCATAGATAGATAGTCGTTTGTCAGCCAGATTTTCCTTCTTAAAACAAATTTTTATCTCTCTCATCTATGCTTAATTAATCTTGAAATATTAACTTGTTTAACTTTGAAAAACATGTTCCAAGACTTTAAAACTTAAGGTTTCTAAATATGTCTTTGCCTAATGAGCTTCAAAATGAAAAATCATACTTAAATCATATTTGAAGTACTTACAAAGCTTGTTTTACTGATTTGACACATCTTTGCTTTGAGTTCTCTTTGATCTTTCAAACTTCTTTGAGCTTTCATTATGGATCACTTGCATTTATGTAAGGCCTTCCATGTTCCTTGATCCTTGTGAGCTTTCAAGATATGACATTTGAAGTTTAAGCTTTCGGGACTTTCCTTTTTATTACTGAAATCATCTTTGCCTGAAATAGTATCACTTGGAAACAAATTAGATAACCTTACTTTGTTATCATCAAAATCAAGAGTTGTAAGTCTAGCTAGGCCAACAGATCTTTCAATGTATGCACGAATAGGGAGATAGCCTCCATATCTTCCACTGGAGGGCTCACTTGGATGGACATGTCCCTCCATCTATACGCATATTCTCTGAACGTTTCGTTAGGTTTCATTTGCATGCTTTGTAGGGTCATGCGATCAGGTGTCATTTCTATCACATGGTGGTACTAAATTATAAAAGCATTTGCCAAATCTTTCTAGGTATGGATTCGAGCTCGATCTTGCTGAATGTACCATCTGATAGCCGCTCCAGTCAAGCTACCCTAAAAGCAATGCATCATCAACTTCTCATCGTTTGTGTGTGCAGCCATTTTCTGGAAATAGAGTCGCAAGTGGGTCTGAGGACAATGGGTTCCATAAATTCAAAGTTCGAAACTTTAAATTTTAGTGGCAGGGTCACCTTTGGCATGAGGCATAAGTCATTAGGATCAATGGATTCGAATGTATTAGATCCCTCAATGGCTTTTAAGCGCTCCTCCAGCACGTCATAATGACGCTCAACCTCAAATCTGTTAATCCCAATATCATGAGCTACTACCGGGGGTGTTCCTACCATTGGGAACCCGTGTGCTGGCACAGTAGGGATGAATGGAGAGATATTCGACATTGGACCCTCCATGACGATAGGTGGTGGAGCTGACGTTTGTCCATGAATCAAGGTGAACCCTATAGGATGAGTGGGATCAGTATCTGTCTCAGGATCATTCTGTACTGCTTTTCATTTGTTCATCAACAATTCCAGGATTTTGCTCATTTTCTCAGTCAATTCTTCCTGTCTTTGTTCTATGCCCAAGACCCTATTTTCCAATTGTTCGCTCATTTCTCTTGCCTTTCGCCTGGTATTATAAGGATGCAGCGAGGTGGTCTTATTCTTCTCAATGTTGGAATTCTGGATCTTGATTCTACCACCTTAGTGAATTGGTTTTTACAGAAAATAGGGATGTGATCACTGACTTATTGGAGATAGTTATGCATGCATGGTTATGGAACTGAGCATGAGCTGCATGATTATGTTATACAATGGGTGTTTGTGCATAGGTGTTTATGCATGGATGTAGCTAGTGAAAAAATACGTGCAAATAGGGATATGAACATGCATGCAGCCTATCGTGCATGGCTATGTGTGAAGTACATGAATGCAATGTAACCTAAATAACTACTTTGTCATAATTCTAGAAAAATCCCTATCGACTGATGAAAGGTTTCATGATTAAGCCGACCATTGATGGACCACTGATTCAATTCAATTCCTCCTTTAACCATTCATTTCCTTGATGATGGTCCATGTACCTTAGATCCTACGAAGGATCAGGTTATGATCTAGGTTTAGGATTAACTCGGGTGAGTCAACCCATTGGGTTGGTTCAACGTAGGCTTGTGGACTTTGATGTGCACTTGGACCTCGAGTGTTTCAAAATATGGGCTTCAAGTTATTTTCTGAAGAGTCGAGGCCTTTAAAGAAAGTTGGGCTTGGATTGCTTTAAAAATGTTGGCCTGGATTTTTAAGTGATAAGGCCGAAGCACCCATTTGAAATATGGGTTTGGCCCTTTTTGAAAATCAGGCCTAGGCTTAATTTTTTTTGTTTAGAAAAAGGTCGGGCCTAGATTTGTTTTTAAAAAAAGTTGGGTCCGAGTTATTTGAAAAGGATTGGACCAGCCTATTTTTTAAAATGCTTAGGCCAAGTGTTTTATTTTTTAAAAGGATGAGTCATGATCTCATTATTAGGTTTTTTCAAAATAAGGGCTAAGTAGTATGCATGTCTAAAATGGACGCAAGATGCATAACACAACATAAAACATATATACAAAAACATGGATTAAGTTACATGGAGAAGGATGAGGATCTTATCCCAACCCAAGGTAGATACACCTATTTTTATAGGGTTTCTTCATGGCTAGGATAGGGAAAACTATAGACAAGTATGTGTGGGTATGCTCTAACCCCTATTGACAAAAAGGTTCCCAATCTAACCTCCATTCTTGCCCAAAAGGGGTTTGGATAAAGTTCAAACTGAGCGGGGTGGTTTGCGTGTCCCATGAAACTTAAGTTACGAAGGGACAAACGCTATTACACCCCTATCTAACCCTAATAGGTAAAGCTTGGGTACAGAGCACGTGGGAGTGTGTGAATCCTAGTTTAGCCTAATCCCACTACCCCCACCTTTATTTCATGTTTATTCAAACAAGATATTCACAAGTAATCACATGTTTATTCAATAACAAAGGAAACAAAATATTCACAATTAATCATATGTTTATTCAAACAACGAAGGACATAAAGTGTTTACAATCAATCACATGCTTATTCAAAATATGGAAACAAAATATTTACAATTAACACGCTTATTCTAAAAATCTGGAAGCAAATTATTTGCAATTTATAAAAAAGATTTGGAAACAAAATATGTACAAATAAAATGCTTTAAAAAAATTTGGAAACAAAATATTTGCAATTAATAGAATTTGGAAACAAAATATTCCCAATAAAAAATTTGGAAACAAAATATTTGCAATTGATAGAATTTGGAAACAGAATATTTGCAATAAAAAAGTTGGAAACGAAACATTTGTAATAAAAAATTTGGAAACAAAATATTTGCAATTAAAATTTGCTTATCTAAAAAAATTTGGGAATATAATATTTGCAATTACTATGCTTATCTAAAAAAAAAATGGAAATAAAATATTTGCAATTACTATGCTTATCTAAAAACATTTGGAAAGAAAATATTTGCAATTAATATGCTTATCTAAAAAATTTGGAAATAAAATATTTACAATTAATATTCTTATCTAAAAAATTTGAAAAGAAAATATTTGCAATTAAAAAAATTTGGAAATAAAATATTTGCAATTACTATGCTTATTTAAAAAAAATTGAAAATAAAATATTTACAATTGATGTTCACAAAATAATGAGCAACTAAAAGATTTATTAAATTTGAAACTCGGGATAATTTCTAATTAATTACTGGCTTGACTTTCTACAGTCTCCAACAGAGTCGCCAAACTGTCACGATGTCCCGGAGCGCTTGTGCCTCAGGGTCGGCGAAATAAAAATTATTTTATATTTTCAGGAACAAATAGGAATGAAGCCGTCACTAACCTTTTAATGTAATTAAAATACTTGATTACGACCTAATTAAGGGTAGAATCGGTCTACGTTACCAAAGTCGAGATCGAGAGTTCGGTTACACGAAGGGAATGTACGAGCACTTCTTACACGCCCGTTCTTACAAACAATACATAATTAATTACAAAATTATCCCAAAGTAAATTTAAAAAAACTTTTTAGGTTACTCCTTTTGTGAATTTACAAATACACATACAAAATAAATAAATAAATCATACAAAAAATATACATAATATATATATTCCCTCAGAACTAAGGTACGTGAAGTTTAAAAAGCTTGTACCCTTTTTATTGCAATCATAGGGATAAAAAATCGAGAAAATATTTAAGAAAATACAATCCCAAATTTTGAAATTATATAGAATTTTTAATAGGAAAATACTAGTATGGCAGGTTTTTGAAGCTCAAATGGTGTAAAACCAAGGACTTATAATTCTCAAAAATATTTTTTAGATTTCTCTCTTTTTATTTTTATCATGAGTTTTCCGACGCCATAGGAATATTGCTTGTTTAAATAAATAAAACCCTAAATCTTAGAGACACCAAATGATCATAAAATATTTAAATGAACACTAAGTAGTAAACATACCATATTAAACCTACCACATAAAACTTTGCATATTCAACACACAACCAAACCTGAAATATTAAACCCACCACATAAACCTTGCATATTCAAATACACATAACCAAACCCTAAATATTAAACCTACCACATAAACCTTACATATTCAAATACTCAACCAAACCCTGTATATTAAACATATCACGTGAGCACTACATATTTAATTATAATAACAGCAAATGCACCAATGTTAGGATAATAATAATAATAATAATAATAATAATAATAATAAATATCTATACTAAAATAAATAATACCATACATACTAACATGTTTACCAAATACAATAAAAATTTACACTTTTAAATGTTAACTCAAACTAAAACTTCTAAAAATAATATACAAGAACTAATAAAAAAGAAGTAATAAAAAATTAAAAAATAACAATAAAAAACAAAGAAGAAAAAAAATGTGAATGGGTGTGCGTGTGGTGTGTGTAGCCGGCATGTAGAGGGCTTATAGTGGACGACGTCGGAGCTATGGTCGAAGACGGAGGCGAAGGCCAGGGCCGTGAGGGTCAGATAGCGGTGGTGCTATGCATGGTCGGAGTGCGATGACGATGGCGAGCGGGCTACGGTTGCAATGAGATTGGCCGTGAACCAAGTTCACGACTGTCAGAGGAGACTGCTGCTGGGAGAGCCGGGTGCTGGTCGGAGGTTGGTGCGGCAGGACGGTGACTTTGACAGCGGTGTTTGCTACGGAGATGAGCCATGTGAGAGATGACAACGGCGAGCCTGAGGAGCCAGAGTTGATGGGGCTGCCGAAGTGTGGCTGTGCTGGTCTGCGGGGAGCGACGGCGTGAGGGTGGCCAAAGACTTCTGGGTATTGGACGTTAGAACAGAGAAGCGGTTAGAGGCAGTGGTGGCTGGATTGGTGGTTGTAATGCTCGGCGGTGATGGCAGTGGTGGAGTTGGAGGTCATCGGTGATGGTGATTGCTGCTGTGTGCGTCAGATGTGTTGCCGTTGCGTGTGTCTGTGTATGCAAAGGACTCGCTACCGGGGTGCTGCCGGAGCTGGTGAGGGTGTAGGAAGCGCTGCAGAAGAGAATGAGATTTGGATGACTGGGTTGCCTGCGTGGGAGCAGGATGTGTGGGTGAGATGGGGTGGCCGTGGATGGAGGTTGTCGTCTCCTCTGTGGTTGTTCTGTATGGGAAGAAGCAGAGCAAGGGAGTCGTGAGACGGAGAGGGGGAATGAGGGAGATGAGAGTCTGTGGGTTTGGGTTGTGTGAGGGGAGAAGGAAGAAGATGATGGTGTGTGTTTCGCGGATACCAGCGGCCGTGCCCCCTCTGCCCCTTTTACTTAGCCTCCATTTATAAGCCAAAACGCAACCCTATGAAACCCTAAAATTGCCTTCCTTCTTACTATGCTTTCCGCAGCTCCCCATCTTTAATTTGGCCAATTCTTTTATAGCCCCATTTAGTTGCCCAATTTTTCAAAAGAGAAGCACGGTAAAAAGTAAACTTAAATTCTCGTAAATAAAAGGATCCGGACTCAATTTAAAAAATGACTTGATAAAATACTTAAAATTAAAAGACTCAATAAAATACTCAATTTTGAAAATTAAAAGACTCAATTTAAAATTTAAAAGATTCAATTTGAAAATTAAAAGACGTAATTTAAAAATTAAAAGACTTAATTTAGACATAAATGGGACTCAATTTTTTCTTAAAATAACTGGCACTCATTTTAAAAATCAAAAGGACTCAATTTAAAAATATTCAGACTCCTTTTAAAAATAAAAAACTTAATTTTGAAAAGGACTCAATTAAAAATAACCAGGACTCAAATTTGAAATAAAGCCAGACTCAATTTTGAAATAACCGGGACTCCAATTTTGAAATAAAATGAAACTCAATTTTGAAATAAACTGAGACTCAATCAAATCCTTCCATTCCCGGGAATACAAAGTCAACTTTTTAGCATGTCGGGTCTTCTCAGAATGGCCTAGGTAAAATTGGGGTATCTACAAGTAAAGAAAGCACAATCAAATTACATTTATCCATACATAATTACTTTTAGTGATAATTCCCGAGAATAGGGAAGATTACCTGCCCATACAAGTTGTTTTCCTCTGCTCTAATACTAATATCAAGACACTCACTTTACTCAATAAGTCCTCAGGTTATGTATATAGGCAAAGTCTCTGAGAATATGGAAGGTTACCCACCCATACAAGTAGCTTCCCTCTGCTCTGATACCTAAATGAAAATTACCAAGGCACTCGCCTTTCTCAACAAGCTCTCGACAGAATACATATTATTAAATTCACATATCATTTATCTTATCGAATCACATTCCACGTAAATTATCCACACAGGAAAATACTGTCCACATAGGACTCACATCCACATAGGCTGCACGGTCCACACATGACTCACATCCACACAGGATACACGGTCCACACAGGACTCACATCCACATAGAATACACGATCCACACAGGACTCACTCTAGCTTCCACAACACGTGGTTCACACAGACACCACTATTCACTAATATCCAATCCCCATTACCTACTCGTAGTATATCAGTAGAACAACCTCCTCAGACCTTTCAATGCTCTACCCCAATATATAATGACAATATGCGAACTCCTCAGGCCTGCCAATGTATATCATGATTATATCTAGGCAATATAATGAATTCCTCAGACCTGCCAACGTTATATTGTGATACACACGAATAACCACATAAAATGACCCATTCACACACATCACATTATTCATCACAACAATCACAAATAGCCAGTATTCACAACTAATTTATATTCATAAATAAACTGTATCCATAACCAGCCGATATTCACAAGCAGTCAATATATTCTACTAATCAACATTCACAACAGTTACTTAAAATCATGAAAGTTGTATTCCTGCCACACAATTTCTTTTCCATATATATCAAAAATTATTATTTTTCCAAATGCCTAACTGTTAAGATAAATCATACCTAAATATATATATTTTTGTATACTTGAATTTAACCGATTTAAAATTAAATAAAAACTTGCTATAATTAATTCCTCTTACTTGCTTCCTGAAAAGCTTGCTAAAATCCAAACTACACCCTAGGCGTTCAAAACTCCAAACCCTAAAATTACATTATCCTCAATAAAATCAACTCAAACACAGTATAAAAATCATTTACTACCTTTCCTAGGCTAGCATACTCCAAATACACACATAAACCCTATAATATCTCACTTACCCTGATTTTGAGATGGTGTCTCGAAACCTCAAACTGAAAATCTGTTCCACCTAAGTTGTAAAGAATCTTCCCAGGAATCTTATGGTGGTTTCTGATCGCCAATCCGGGATTTAATGGAGCCGAAATCAAAGAGAGAGAGAGAGAGAGAGAGTAAGGGAACCGTAGGGTAGAGAGTAGAGAGAGAGAGGTGTGAGAAGAGAGAAAACGTAGCTTAAAATGAAAGAAACACTATTTATAGGCAGAGCTTCGTCGACAAGACACGTGGGTTCGTCGACGAGCCCAAGAAGACTGCTCGTTGACGAAGCTGTAAGTTCGTCGACGAATCTTAGAAATATCTGAAACTTCTCTTGGTAAATCTTCGTCGACAAAACACGTAAACTCGTCGACGAAATCTAGAAGGACGCTCGTCGGCGAGGAAAACTAGTTCATCGATGAGCCCTTGCTTGATGTCCTTTTCAAAATTTCTTTTTCCTTTCTTTTATTCTCCCTTTTTCCTTTCTTCATTTTTATTTTATTTACCAGGTTCGGGTTACTACAGGGATCCACTTGGGGCTTGTGCTCAATGATTGTAGGATCAATGCTCAGTATATCATTGGCAGACCAAGCAAATATATTTGCATATCCACTCAACGATCCTTCGAGTTTCGTTCTCAATGGTCTTGGAAATTATGCCCCTATTTGGACACATTTTTCCCGATCGTCATCCTTTATTGAAATACTAACCAACTCTTCATCAAGCATGCTAATTTGTGAATATTATCCTCTTGCCTCCAGGTCTTCTATGGTTAAAGTTTCGCGTCCTTCTGTCTTTCCCTTCAGAGCCATTAAATAGCAATTGCGCGTCACCATCTAATCTCCTATTGTTTCTCCCACCTCATTTGGGGTGGGAAACTTAACATTGGCAGACCGAGCGAATATATCTACATACCCACTCAACAATCCTTTGAGTTCTGTTCTCAATGGTCTTGGCAATTGTGCCCCTATCCAGACACATTTTTCCTAGTCATCATCCTTTATCGGAATACTGACCAACTCTTCATAAAGCGTGCTGATTTGTGAATATTATCCTCTTACCTCCAGGTCTTCTTTGGTTAAAGCTTCATGTCCTTCTGTCTTTCCCTTCAGAGCCATTAAATAGCAGTTGTCACCATTTGATCTCCTATTATTTCTCCCACCTCATTTGGGGTGGGAAACTTAACTTTCAAATGATATATAAAGGTCACGCCCCAAGTCGTGTTGAGTGTGAGGCATCTTAATATTACATTGTAGATGAAGAGTCAATCTGCTACCAAAAAGTTTGTCATGAAGGTTACCTGCTGCAGTGGCGCCCTTATGGTTAAATGGAGTGTGATCGTACACAAAGGATGAATCCCATCATCACTAAACCCGACTAAAGGTGTCGAGACATGCTTCAGTCGTTCCCTTTAAATCTTCATTTCTTATAGGACCGACCAAAAAATTATGTCAGTTGAACTTCCATTATCTATTAACACTATTATTACCTGATAATTAGTGACAAGTAACGACACCACCAAAGCATCATCATGTGGTTGTTGCACGCCCTCCTCATCTTCTTTTGTAAAGGTGATGATCTCCTTTTGTTTCTATTTTTTTTTTTTTGCCTTTGATGCCCAGCTATAAGAACATGCTTCGCATATCTCTTTCTTGCTCCTCTGCTGTCTTCTCCATTGGTCATTCCTCCAAAAATCATTGCAATTTCTCCCATAACTCGTTCCTCCCTTTGCTCAACCATTGGCTTTTGATGATTACTCTTTTTCGTTTGACGGTTACCTTTTTTAACAAACTTTGATAGGTATCCCCTTCTTATTAAAACATTAATTTCATTCTTAAGTGAACGCACTCTTCTGTATCATGCCCATGATCTCTATGGAATTTGCAAATTTTTGAGGTATTCCTTTTGTACGGTGGGGTGCGCATTGGCTCTGGCCAAGAGATGTAACTTTTTTCCTTAACGTGCATTAGTATATGGGTCTGGGAAGCATTCAAGGGGGTGTAGAATTGGAAGATGTAGACCTTGCCTCTCTTTGGCCATTAGACTGCCTACTACCCTCTTCCCTTTTCCCCCTTTTAGATGCGTCATCCAAGTCCCTCAAACTCTTACTTTTCAAATCATCCCGACTCCATCTCGTGGTCATGAATTATTCTAAATTGATATATTTATGAGCTCATGTGACCAATTCCCCCATATTGGCTGGGGGTTTCCTCCCAAAAAAAATATAAGAAGTCCCCTGGTTGAAGAGTTGTTGTCAAAGCTACTACCGCTACCCCATGATTTAGGTTTTGAATTTATAAGGTGGCGTTGACAAAGTGGTGCATAAACTCCTTAAGTGTCTCCTTTTCCCCCTAGACAATACTCATCATATAAGCTTTTTTTTTTTTTTTTTGCCATTTTTTGACTACTAACAAAGTGCCCAACAAATTGCTGCTCCATTTCAAGAAATGACTCGATAGAGCTAGGCTTTAGGGTCTGATACCCATACCCTATCATTCCTTTTTAGGGTGACTTCAAATGCTCGACACATGATTGCATCAGGAACACCTTTTAGTTGCATCAACACCCTAAAGGTATCTAGGTGGTCCAAAGGATCAGCCAATCCATAATATGTTTCCACACTTGGCATTTTGAAACCACTTGGCAAAGGAACCCCGATTAATCCTTTAGTAAAATGAGGGTTCGAGTATTTGGTTGAGGATTCTCCTAAGGAGGGGTAGTTGCGTACCTCCTTTACCAGTTCAAGTTTTTTGAACTTTTCCTTCAACTCGTTTGATAGCAATTTATTGTGGGATAGTTTCCTTTCCGTCAAAAACTGCTTTCATCTGATTAGCCTTCAGACCATGCTCCCTATGATCCTTTTTCTAATGTAAGACCGTAGCGAACATGTATTCTACCTCCTTTTGGAAGTTAGAAAGTCACTAAACGACACATTTGGATTATCTATTGAAGTGGAATGAATTGATTGGGGTGTTTGGTTTTCCTTAGCGGATTCTAATTTGGAGTTATGCGATGTGGTCATGGTGATAATAAACCTCCCAAGAGTTCCCAGAAACGATGGCAACTGTTGCTGCCAAGAATCATATGACTTTTGTTAAACCATCCTTTGACCATGACCACCCGAAAGGAATCAAACAAGAATGGCTTGGAGGACTTGGGGTGTACTCCAAGGGATCACTTTGATGCCTAAGTAAATGAATGGGAGGTTCATATTGCAACAGTAAGTGAAGAGTGAGTAAGAATGAGATGCTTACCTCCTTTTGGGATCCGCTTTTTGTAGTGGTGGAGGTAGACCCTCCTTCAGCTTGGCATTTATGAGTGTGTCATTATACTTCGGCTCGAAAATAGCCATTAACTTGTATTCTACCGAAGGATCTAGCAGCCGGCTCAGACTGAGCTAGATGGCATAGCATCCAGCTCTGTTTGAGTTTAATAGTTAAACCACTGACTTGGGTAATTCTAGATCAATGTGGTTTCCGACTTGGAATAAGCCGGATTGTTCTGTAATTGGCTTGGTTGAGCCAAAGTGACCCCTTCATTGGCTCTGATCAGACGAATGGGTTCTATGACTGGGGGAGGGCTAGGAAGCCCTATAGCTGGCTTCGGTTGAGCTAAATCACATGGAGGCCAGTTCGAATTACAACTCTTGAATAAAATAAATTATTTCAAATATTCGAGAGTGTAATTGGGGGGCAACCGATACACGCAAAATTGATAGAGACACTCATAGGTTCAAACGATTATGAGACCACCATTTGATGTCTCACATAACCGTCCTTAGGTTATCTATAACCCTCGGTATAGTTACAAGAGCCACTATTGATTTCCTGCATAACCGCGCTTACGTTATCCATAACCCCCTAAACATAATGACATACTCATAAATGTCAAGTTGAATGAAGGTCTGCCTCCACCACTATAAAAAGGGAATCATAGGAGGAGGTAAACATCTCATTCTCACTCACTCTTCACTTACTATTGTAATCTGAACCTCGCATTCTTTAACTTAGGTATTGGAGTGATTCCTCCAAACGATTCTTGTTTGATTCCTTCTAGGTGGTTTCAATTGAAGGACGGTTTAACAAAAGTCATACAATTCTTGGCAACAATAATTTGTTTTGGTGGCTTTGTGTTTACCAATTCTTTTTGTACTTCAGAGGCATTGAGGAAATACAAATACTTCAAAAGGGTCCAAGTATTTGTGTTAGATATGCGCGTATTGGACACACATACTGTAATGACTTGCTTAACTTATTCTATAATAAAAAATAATAAATAAAATAGTCAACCCAAACCCGTGGGTAAGGGGGACATCTGTTATTCACAGCGGAATCTATGTAGCAATAAATGTAAAACATCATCATCATAACCACAAAAGATATAATACTAGAGTTAACTATAATCCATAAACATGATGTTTATATACATCTCCCAAAATACAAAACATATATGCATATCTATGAACCCACAACTCAAATCTACTGTTCCTAGACAAAACTTACCCTACTGATAGGGTAGTAACACACTAACTCAACGGCGGCCTTGTTCCGCTGGTCTTTCTGGGTTTCCTGACAAATTATATAAGTTTGGGGGTGAGACACTTCTTAGTAAGGGAAAATAAACTAAATACAGTTGTGTGACAACATGAATATTTAATACAATTATACATATACAGTACCTTTCATATATCTGTAAACATTTATCATAACATACTAAGTAACCATATACTTTTGTATTTTCTAATAAATCATACCATTCATAAAATGTTTGTTATAGCTGATAATACTGAAAACATATCCAGGATGAATAGCTAGTTGGTGTCATGTATTACCCCCCATGACTGGTTGTACAGGCCAAAGGCGGGACTCGACAATGGCTAGCCGACCACTGTCGAATAAAAAATGTCTGTAAGTACGATGGGCCCGCCGCACCCTGGTTCGGACTGCCAAGTGGACGTCTACAACTCTACACTGAAAGCCACATCGACTATCCATATCCCACCCCCTTATGAGGTGGTTAGCACAAGTCTGAACATAGATATCTGATCTATATAGCTACGGTACCATTGTAACGCCCCAAACCCATAATCCCGGGTCCGGTGCGTTATACCTGATATAATCCTAATAAATCATAATCCACAACATACGTAGCGGAAAACATAAATCATAATTTCCATAAACATAGTTCTATAATACCAACATTCCATAATACCAGAGTTTACTAATTCTAACTATAATCTAAAAAAAAATCGTCCATCACCTGCATTTCCATAAATACACAACTCCAAAACATTCCAGTATTTTCACAACCATTACTTACTCTTTATCCTTAAATCATAAAGACATAAAACATAAACATATACATCCCCAAAATAGTATCAACATATACCCTTTCTTTTATAGTCCTTAAAAATGCTAAAATACCATCAAGCTCCTAAGCCCGACCTCGAGGATGTTCTGAAAAAGAAACATTCATATTTGGGTGAGACACATCTCAGTAAGGGAAAAAACATACATTTAAAGCAGCATGTGGCTAACATGAGGTATATAGATATCATTTTAAATACATTTGCGAATCATTATCATAACATTAAAACCATTTTCTGAACCTAACAATCACATGCAGAGATTTACCGACGAGATTACTCAAGGATAGGGGTGATTACCCGCCCATACAAGTAGCACCCCTCTGCTCTGATACTTAGGTAACCCTAAGGTCACAACTAAAGTATGCCAGGGCACTCACCTTACTCAGTAAGCCCTCAAGTATTAACTTGATCTCGTACTCACGCATTCAATAATAGTTTATGGCAAAGACCCTAAGGATAGGGAAATTTACCCGCTCATACAAATAGGTTCCCTCTGCCCTAGTGCGTTATGCAGCTACTGCCACATCTGAAACTACTAGTGCACTCGCCTTTCTCAGCAAGCCTTCAGGCGAAGAGTTAGCCTCGCCTAATCGTAACATGTTCTATATACATATTTACTTCTAATAACATAGTACATTCTTCCTTTCTGTCATTATTCATTCATACACATCTGTTCATGTTCATAACTTAAACATTGCATTTTATTTCACTCTGAATGACTCTTTCCCATTTACATCGTTCACATTTGTCCTTTCATTTCATAGTCATTCTATTGTCATTTCATTGCATAACATTTCACATTTCATTCCTTCGTACTACAACTGGTCTTTAGCCATCATTTGTTAGTTTCCACATAGAAATGCGCTAGAATCTGCTACAGTTAGTCCACATAGAAATGCACTAGAATCTGCTAACATGGTTGTCTTTCAATTGTCTTACATTTACATGGTTGCATTTAACATACACAAGTAACATTGTCCATATCTTATTTTATTCTCAATAATTTGCACAGAATCTCATACCACACAGTTTAACAATAAAATTCATATACATTCCTTACAAAATAAGCCAAGTCATAATTAACATTTATATGCTGAAAATACATTTCATTTCTTACTTAATTCCTTAGAAAATTCCTTTCACTTTCATCCGTTTATTTTCACATATATATAGCTATATAAACAATCCTAGGCTTAGAAAACATAAATTTCATGGCTGGCATTTTAAACCCACATACAAACATATATATATTTAAATAACATATAATCCATTTTAATTCATGAAAAACCTGATTTAATATATAAATTTCCCTTTTACCTGACTTCAAACTGCGCTGGCAGGATCCTCGAACCGATACCTGCAACGTTCACTTGGACCTTGAATCCAAAAAATCCTAACTTAGTTTAAATGATTTCCAATTAACTCAAATCTTAAAAAAAACACCTATTTACTATTTCCTAGACTCCAGATAACAATATTCCTTAAGAAAATCCCAAAATAACTAACTTACCCTGATTTTGGGATGTTTCCTAAACCTCACAATCCAACGATCAGTTCCTACAGCTTTGAAGAGAATGATCCTACGAACCCCGTGGCGGTTCCGGATCGTCAAATCGGGTCAAATCTGACCCGAAATTGAAGGGAGAAGGCTAGGAGATCGTTTTCTAGAGAGAGAAGGAGAATTTACCTGAGTTTCACACTGAAAAATGAAAGAATTTCAATTTATAGGCAGGGCTTCGTCGACGAGACACATGGGTTCATCAACGAGGCGCTATAGAGACTTCGTCGACGAGAAGATACCTTCGTCGACAAAATTCAGAGTTCCAAAATTCTCTCTCAGGATTCCTTCATTGACGAGAAACTGGAGTTCGTCGATGAGCTTAGAAGGACACTCGTCGACGAAGACAGGACATTTGTCGACAAGGCCTACTTTTCTTTTAAAAAAATTCTTCATTTTCTCCTTTTACCCATTAATCCATTTCATTATTATATTTTCTATTTACTTTAATTTCTGAGTTATTACAACCGTGCTCCTGAAACTGAAATAAACTAACATCCGGGTTTTGATAACATATAATACATAAAAATATAGCGTTTAACATAAATGAATTGATAGCATTTCTATACTTTCATAAATACGACATTGCGCAACATTTTGTAAATACGGTCTTGCGCCAAATATTTCATAAACACGACCTTGCACCGGAAACATATAACATACACGACCTTGCGCCGACTATCAATCACAACCTTACACCGAAAATCTCATGCACATCATTCTGAGTAAATAAGTCATTTATCATGTATTTCAAAATCATCATATACTGCATTATTTCATAATTCCTAAAAACGTGCTTATTCATAAAATTGTCATAATATAATACATATCATGTAAAAATAATATTCATGTCACACAATGCTGAATAAAATCATACATTTCATTCTAAAATCGTAATTCCTGTATAACAATAGTATTTTCCCAAATATTCATTTACTCAATAATATTAAGATATAATACATGTTTTTCTGAAAATTAATTTACTGATAAATAATAGTAATTTGCGTGAAAAATAATTTCTTTAGTTTATTCCCTTACTTGATACTGAAAAGAAACTACCTAAAAATCTACTTGTCCTGCACCCACAGGGTTCCCTGAGCAACACCCTAAAACCAACAACTCACAATACTAAACTTTAATATTTTTCTGTGAATAACCTTTCCTATAACTACGGGAAGACCAAATTTTGCATATTTAACCTTACTAACCCAGGAATGAATTTCAACTCGATCCCACCAGCGATCCGTTTCGGCAGATTTGGAGATAACTTCCCCAGGAGTGTCGTGGTGGCATCAGATCGTTAATCCGACGAACGACGAAGCCAAAATCGGAGAGAGATGAGAGAGAAACCGTAGGGAGGAGAGAGAGAGAAAGAATTTCCTAATTTTTCTGCGTTTAAATATCAGTTTTAGGCTATTTATAAGACCGAATTCGTCGACAAGTCCCTGAAGAAACACCTTCACTCCTCGTCAACGAAATTCAGAATTGCCAAAACCCTCCTCGGTATTTTCTTGTCGACGAAGTCTGCTGCGCCCTCTTTTCTATTCCCATTTTTTTTTTCTTAATTATTATTTAAATACCATTATACTTCAGGTCATTGCACATACAAGTCAAACCCAACCTAATATGTATTAGACATATATTGAAAGCTTTTATCAGACACATGGGGATATACAGCACATGAATTGAACCTGCAACCCTGCGTTTTAAGATAAATTATCTCACAAAAATTACAAAAAAAAAATCATAATTTGTTTTCCTTCCCAAACAAATTACAAAGAAATCTACAGTTAAAAATTACAAAGAAAAGCCCTTCTTATTATTATTTTTTTGTTAATTAATGGAGAGCTCTTTGATTTTGGATGCACAAGACTTTTAAGTTGATATTTTTTTTTGTACTCATTTATGTCTATTAATTTTATATTAAAACTAAAATATATTATCATTTGATTATTTTTTTTATTGAACTTATTATTTAAAAAAAAATGAATATACTTTCCTTGTATGAAAAGCATAGTAGTATTATTTATTCATAAAATTTTTATGATTTGGTCAAGGAAAATTTTAGAATATATTTAAATAGTCATATGATTGAATAGTTTATTATCTAGATATTAAATAAGTTCTTTAATTTGTTTATAAAAAATTAACTTAATAATTTGCATCATTTATTATTAATAAAAATAATATTTTTCTATTGTACAATCATTAAAGTAAAAATCATAATTAAATTGACATTTCAAATTGAGATGATATATTAATTATACTTTTGTAATAATATTTATAATAAAAAATAATTATAAATTTAAAAACAATTATAATTTCTTTATATTATTGAATGCATGAGCTGTTACGATTTTGTTAAATTAATTTATGCTTGTAAATTTACTCTACCTATTTAGCGCTCGTTGACAGGGAAAAGACAAAAAAAAAAAAGGAGAGAGAGAGAACTGAGGCAAAGAACACTCTGAATCTGTGACGAACGACCACCGTCCTACTCTTTGGACCTCCTTCCCAGCCTCCGTTGCCGGACATCGCGCAGCCTTTGAACCTCCCTGACAGCTTCCGTTGCCGGACATCTCAGCTTCATCGCAGCGGCAGCCTTCGAACGATTTCTCTTCCACTTCATCGCAGCCTACAGTCATCGCCGGACATCTGAAAACCTCTTCTCTTCAGTCTTCTAAGCAAAGTTCCTGTCTCGAAGCGACGAAGCCTCTTCTATTCAATCTTCTTCTCTGCGCGCGAGACTGCAACTCTGCCGAAGGAGCTTGAAGTCGACAGCCTGTAGGACCTACCTCGAAGCCTCTTCACTCTTCAGTCTTCTTGCAAGTTGCAACGTGAGTCTCTCCCTCCTCCTTCCTCCCTTTTCCCCGTCTGTTTACTATTTTTCATTCAAAAGGAAAAACATGCCAGAATATATATATTAATTAACTCTGCATCGTATCCTTATTTTTACAAAATTTCCCTATCATCGTATCTGTATCATACCCGTATGCCGTTTCGGTATCAGGGCTTCTTAGGGAGTAGGGAGACACAAGACAGCATGTTGGTGGGTGGGATGTTAAGGGTTGGTGACATACAGCACTAGAATCCGAGGTTTCATTGGAACTTTTTGACTGATAAGCCAAAAGTATTTTACCAATACAGGGTTGACTCAAGGGGGAAATTCCCAACCTGCGACCATTTGATGCACCAAATAGAATTTTGTAAATCTGTTTTCAATGATTCCCTAATGAAATTGATTTTACTAATTCATTATTTCTCAATAATATGATTTCACAATATATTTGAATATAATATAGTCAATTTTCTTGGTTTTATGCCTTGTTAATGAATTCAAATTCCTCAATTTTGATTTTATGATGATTATTTTCAAAATAGCTTCTTGTATATTGGAGGCCTTAAATAAGAAGGCTTCTCCAGTTCTGGCTCTTCTGGAGTGGGTTCTGGGCAGAGGCCACAAGGGATGCTGGCATTTGCTCATACACAATGCAATCATGAGGTTCTGTGTTTGAAATTAATAGAAGGCAACAGACGAGGAGAAAAAGAAGAGAAAAAGAAATCAATGTAACAGTGAAGAAACTATAGAAACAAAGAAAGAACTTTTGGTAGCAGTGTCATGGAAGTTCTTGGTGCCTGGTGGTGGGTGAGCAGTTTAATTTTTGTGTTAGAAATGGCGCACTTTGAATGATTGCCAATCCAGGATAGCAGTGTAAGGAGGCAAGCGAAAATTTTCTGTTGTTCTGTTGAACCAGGATCTTCCTTCTGATAAACAAAATGGAAGAAGCTGAGAAGGGGGTTGGGGCTTTCGGCTTTCTTTTCATGGAAATAAGAAGCTAGAATTTGTGACACAAGGACTGTCTTTTGAGCATTGGGGGTATGGAGGGTGGGGTATCCTACACTGGTCAGGGTTCCCTGCATGTCATGCACCACCACCACTAGGTCTTTTTCTTTCCAAACTAGCTACCAAGTAGGATTAGGAATTGATTTCTTATTTTTTGAGGTCGGAATTTTGAAGATTGTTCTACAAAGAAAGGTCACCATTAAGGGGGTTACAGTCTGTGTCTTTGTGGGTGCACATGTATGTGTGTGCTTGTTGCAATGTGACCAAAAATGGATTTTTCTAAGGGCCAGAGAGGTTTCAACGCAATGTGAATGTGTATTAATTTGGTTAGTGATTTCCTATGGCATGATGGTGATAAACCATAATGTTCTTATAGCTTTTTTATACCCCCTGAAGTGTTTCTTTTTTCCATTAAAATCCTCAAAGTGTGTGCCTGTGCAATGCCTCGAATGTGGAAAAGGTTTTGTCACTCACTTAAAGTGTCCCAAATTGAATTTTGACAGTTGATTTGGGTAAAATGTAATATAAAATTATATACAATTTTGTTTAAATTCAGACAAATTCAAGTTTGAGACTTAATACATGCTTTCAAACACAAATTAATTTTTTTTGGTGACATGGAAAATATGGTCTTTAATTGAGATGGCTTTGATTTTATTTCTAGCGATCTTGTGTTTCTTCGGTGTTGCCTTTGAAGGAATCATTGTGTGAATTGTGAACACCATGTTATTAATGTTGGTCAGCTATTAGATCATGGAATATTTTTCCATGCTGCCAAAACTGCAGGTGTTTTCCAGCTCATAATGATGGGTTCAGCAAAACCTTTCATGTTGGTCTCAGTCTTGTTCTTATAGAAGCTAGAAATCATTTTTACACTTTTGGCACTAGGCTGTTTTATTAGTTGATTACTTCATGAAGCCATGGGATGTGGTAAATCTACACTTACCAAACGTTGTCTGGCTGTAAAGCAGACCAAGGAGGAGCTTGGCAAGGTATTGAGGCATTGGTTTGTGGGGCATTTAGTATGCAGATTGATGCACATTAAATTTCCACTGCCCACCAAAAGCACTGCAGCAAATGATAATGAACAAAGAAGTTCATGTAGTATGTCCGGCAACTGCCTTTATTTTTTCCTCTTTTAATTATTGGTCATTTAAGTTCTTGACAGGGCTACTTTACTCACTATTCAATTATTTTAAAGGCGTAGATTTTAAGTAGAAATGTGACTGTTTGAGATGTTTTGGTCTTTTTTGGTGCCATAATTGTCAATTTCTACTTTGCTGTTTTGGATTTGGAATGAGATAGTGATTAAGGATTTAATACCCCCTGAATTTGTTGGAGGAAATTGCCCATGGTTGTGCAAATTGACGAAAAAAGGATTTATGTAGCCGACCCCACCTAGTGGGACTTAAGATTTGATTTGTTGTTGTTGTGCATTATTTAATAATGTTCTTTTTGGAAAATGCAAGCTTCCCATTGCATTTTTTTTTCCCGTCTTCCTCTGATTTTTTTTCCTTTTCTGTTCTATTAATTTGCTGCTGTGCTTGTTTATTAGGAGATTTTGAAAAAGGGGGGGAAGGGGGGGGGGAGGGATTGGAGTTAAGTGTGGCTTTGCATCTACAGAAGAGGGTATCTGTGCGAGACTTTGGTACACTGACAGATTGCCTTTTTTGTCAGCAAACAGTGTTTAGGGGCCGGGGCTGGTGAGAGTTGTTGCCTTGGGTGTTTCTTGCAATTTTCCGTAGATATGGGTCAGCTTCTGATTAGTGTTGGCTTTATTTTGCCTTATTGTTCTTCCTTTTGGTGCATCTGCTGCCCTCTGCAAGGTGGGCTCACCCCTCTTTTCCCTAATGCTCTTTTAATTTTTTCTTTTCTTGCCAATGGGGTTTGTTTTCCCTCTGGGTTACATTCTGCCTGTCTGTATTCCTGGCAGTATTTCTCTTTAAATTAAGTTGGTCTTTATCTTTGATTTAATCAAATCTAGTTCCTATTAAATATTTTAAATTTTAACATTATCATATTATTGCTGATATTTTCCCTTTTTAACTTAAACAACAGTAAATAAATTTTGTTATGTGGAACTATGTTATTGGTTTGTAAAAGATATTTCAATGCATGTGCAGGGCACGGAATCACAGCCAACCCAAAACCCCACTAACCAAATCGAGTAATCGTCTCCATTTCTGAAATTCTTCCAGTCTTCACACTCTGTGTGGTATTCTGATCTCCCCTCTTGTTTGTGCAGCAACAACCCCCACAGTGCGTGTCATCTCTCCCTTTCTTTCGCTGCCTCCAGCTTTCATCTTCTTCTATCTCATTCTTCTCATTTTCACTGCTGGTGGTTTCCTCCAAAAGTTTGTTGCATAGGTAATATTTTTTGGCCTCCGTAACATTACTCCTTCAAATATCAATCAATGGAAGCTCAAGCACAAACCCTGTTTCCTTGGTTTTGTACAAACTCAACAATCCGACCATTCCAAAGTCCTAGCAAACTATTCTTTTCAAAATTACCTCCACTTTCTTCTTCTTCTTCTTCTTCTTCTCCTCTTCCTCTTCCTCATCTTCTTCAATCACAGAATAGGGTCTCTCTCAGAACCCATCTCTCTTCTGGCTCTCACAGGGTGTGGTCTAAGAACATATTACAGTGTAGAAGTACTATAGAAAAAGCAACCAACTTTACTGGAGACGGGGAAGATCTAAAGCTGCGGAAAAAACTAGCAGTTTTTGTTTCTGGCGGGGGGTCGAACTTTCGGTCGATTCACGAGGCTTCAGTTCGGGGTTCAGTGTATGGAGATGTTGTTGTCTTGGTTACAAACAAACATGGTACTGTATGCTCTGTCGACTTTTTTTTTTTGTTTCTGTTATTATGTTTTCAGAACTTGTTGCTAAGTTTAGGAGCCTAAATCCATTCCAATCGTTTGCAGATTAGTAATTGGGGTTTTCTTTATTTATTTATTGAGCAATTTGATTCAATCATTCATATCATTTTGAAAGGCATAATGAGGTGTCCAATACATCTTGACATATAGTTTTGTCGCGATGATGGCGTACTATTCTCATTTAACAGCATCAGTAGCACATTCAGCTGTCCTCAGACAATAGAACCTTCTTTGCATTAGAAATCTCATGTAGAAATAATCACTTTAAGTACGACTACTATTAAGAAATGGCCGCTAATAATACTATTACATGTAAAGAAATTGTGAAAACTTGACACATACTTTATGATATCCTAAAATTATTGCTAAACCGTCTGCCTTGGTGATTGCAACAATCTTGTCATTGTCTCCCATGATTGCATTTAAAGTGCCATTGACTACATAATACAACCATTTATCTCCACAGGATGTCCTACTTACCCAAACAAATACTTCATGATATCCTAAAATTAATCCTAAACCGTCTGCCTTGGTGATTGCAACAATCATGTCATTGTTTCCCATGATTGCATTTAAAGTGCCATGGACTACATAATACAACCATTTATCTCCACAGGATGTCCTACTTAGCCAAACAAAGAAAACAAAAAACTTCAAAGTGACATCCAAAAACATGCCTAATTGTTTGTTTACAATATTAAGGTGGTTATTCAAGGGCTGTTGCGTGGTAAAGGTAATATTCTTAGTGGTGTAAAATTTTTCCTTTGCTTTTTTTAGCTCCTACGCTTTAACGGTGTTTCAATTGTTGCCTGTTCTTATTTTCCTGGATCATTTTTTATTTTCCTTACATATTGTTTCCTGAAACTTTTATTTTATTTAGTTATTTATTTTTATTAGCACACTTGAGAGTTGAGAGTCATACATGGATTTCATTCGGCCTTTTCACAGGACAAGTTTCTAGGAAATGCTTCATTGTTGAGCCCAAGAGTTTCAAATACTTAAGGCATATTTATCCTGAGCTTTTCTTGCTTTTTGGGTATATATTCCATTCTCTGCATAAAATTGAATTTGGGAACCATAACTATTTATCTATTAGTAGTGACTTGGAACTAATGCTATTAAATTTTATATTTTGGT
The DNA here is from genome assembly GCF_029873635.1 of Malania oleifera. Classification (NCBI taxonomy): domain Eukaryota; kingdom Viridiplantae; phylum Streptophyta; class Magnoliopsida; order Santalales; family Ximeniaceae; genus Malania; species Malania oleifera. Next base: position 19,628,502 of record NC_080429.1, on the reverse strand, counting down.
TGACATAATTTTCCAATTTTTACTGTGAAGTGTGCACTCACTGAAATTCCAAGAAAATTTTAAACTTGGGTTTTGCTTAATTTTTATACTTCTATGTAACCTATTTTCTCATGTTTATATTTTAGTTTAATCTTAATTTTTGACTAGATTGGAGCTTTTGCTGTTTTCCCTAAAGCTCTTTTTTCCTCATTGGGGAGTGTGAGGGGAAATTTCCATTTTGTTCTTTTATAACTGAGGAAGGACTTGAGCACAAATTTAGCTCAAAATGTTTGCTTGACTGTGATAATAAAATGAAGCCCTTTATAAATGGTCAAAAAAAAGCAAAGAAGACTTTATTTTCCCTCAAGATATTAAAATTTTTATAATCTTAATTGTAGATGAATTGAGATTTGAGAAATTCATATTACTTAATTGTTGTGCCACATGATGCAAAAGAAATGCTTCTATTTTTTTTCTTGTGGATTTGGTACATCCACTTTATCTTCTTTTCCCATTTATGGCAGATTGTGGAGGTGCAGAATATGCAAGACATAATGGCATCCCAGTTATTTTGTTCCCCAATACAAAAGGTGAACCTGAGGGACTGTCTTCTAGTGACCTCGTAGCTGCTCTTAGGTTAGATTTTCTTCCTAAAGTATTTTCTTCATCATTTTTTTTTCTCTCTTTTTTTTTGGGGAAGTGGGGTAGGTGGGTGGGTGATGGTTTTATCTATGGTGAATTGTCTCTAATACCTGGTTACCTGGAGGGGGGTTTTCCAGTTTTAGTGTATTGTTTGATGCATACTCAATTAATTACTTTCATTGCCATTGAAATTCTTGCATTCCTTGCTGTTGGAATTCTTGCATGCAAATATAGCTTTCTTCCTAATAAATTGAAAATGCCATTGGAATTGATTTTTGTTGATTTGCAGTCAATTGGACTATCATCTATGTTGATGTTCCGTGCTGACCATCCATTTGGAAATCTTGCTTGAAATATGCTGCAAATCTACTAGTCTGCTAAATAGATTGAAAATGCCGCCTGCTTCAATTTCTGCAGGGTTGAAACAGTTGTGCCTGTCAGATATATTGATGTTCCATGGAAACAATGCTTTAGATCTTATTAGTGTTCATAGCATATTTCTTTGGTTAAATTCTTTTATCTGGCATAGTTTTCAGCCTAGTGTGTTTTTATGCTGGGTTTTTTTTGTGTTGTTTTAACTTTGGCCAGTTACACTTTTTGTTTGTGGTAAATGGATACTCAATATGATTGATAATTTCCTTGCTTGGTTTGAGTTTCCATTTATTTGTATATTTTCCATAAGCACAATAACAAGCCGTTTAAGTAATGGATGTTAATTATTTTCTATTCTTTTGGTCTTCTTTAGTTGTATGCTATTTCTGGCATTACATGTCCAAAATGAAGATATTTGTTATATTTTGGTGTTTGGAAAAACAAATAGACAATAAATAAAAATTCGAAGATCCTCTGACACTCGCTTCTGAGACCCCTGTCAATGCCTATTGTAGCAAGTCACTGGATTTTTTATTTCCTTTATGTTTCATGAAAATGGGAAATGGAGACTAACTTTTCCCCCACTCTTAAAGTAGGCAAAAATTTACCATCACTTGGATGACTCTTTTTCTTTTGGTTTGCCTGTTATAAGGTCTCTCCGCATTTGTTTTTTCCCCCTTTACATGGTGCATAGATTTAATTTCTTAACCATGGATGTATTTTTGCCTTTTTCAAATATGCAAACAGGAGATTCAAAGTGGACTTTATTCTTCTTGCTGGTTATCTGAAACTCATACCAGCTGAGTTAATCCAGAGTTATCGCAGATCCATATTAAATATTCATCCTTCACTTCTTCCTGCTTTTGGAGGCAAAGGTCATTATGGTATGAAGGTGCATAAAGCAGTCATTGCCTCTGGAGCAAGGTACATTGCAATTGTAATCTTTTTGTCCTTTGTAGAATGCTGCTGCAATATATTTTGGCTCTATTTTTCCATTTGGTGCCTTATGCATTACAATTATGCATTTGTGCACATTTTCCTTGGCTAACATGCAAAAAATTTTACATGGTTACCAAATTTGAAATGTTCCTGATACCTGATCAGCGAATCCTATTTTGATTTGGTTATGAATTTATGTTGATTATGTGGATAATTCCCCCATTACAAGCAAATCACTTGTCCATTGCTGTAGGAAATGATTCAGTATTTGACTTCTCTCTGGTCTTTTGCAGCAGGCTGTTTTAAAGGGGTTTGATTGGAAGGCCTTTTGGAAAGTAGATTTTAGGTCTCTTTATATAGATGGGTTTAATCACATTGTGGCATTAACAATTTGTTTTTAAGGGTTGGAAGAAGTTGAGTATTTGAATTTTTTGGGTTTTACCCGTGCATTCCATCTTCATCACATTTAGTTCTGTTTGGTGTTTAGCTTTCAGTTTTGCAAGAGTAAACTTCATTTAACATTATTTCTTTTTATACCATTTGTTTCCATAATTACAGAATGTTGCCTCCACGTGATTCTTCCATTTCAGTTTGATTATTTCTTTAATAGATTACATCAAGAGAGTTCCTCAACGTGATGTTTCTGTGCTTCCTCTGTTAGGTACTCAGGTCCTACAATCCATTTTGTTGATGAACATTACGACACTGGGCGCATCCTTGCTCAACGAGTTGTACCTGTGCTTTGTAATGACACTGCAGGCGATCTAGCTGCAAGGGTTCTTCACGAGGTGAGATTTTTTTCATTTGTCTAGGCCACCCAAAGATACCATTTCTGTTGATATTCAAATTGGATTGGGTTATTTCCCCTCTTTTCATATCAAAGACAAATTTCTTCTTTTATAAAAATAATTGTCCTTCCTCTACAACTTGTCATTGCTAAGTCCCTCACTCCCTCCACCCAAAAGGCCAAAAGTAATAACATTTTAAGTCTTGTCAATCAACAAGTTTAACATAAGAAAATGATATATAGACTTGGGTACTTAGAAAAGATGACTGCTGTTAAACTCATCAGACTTACAAGATTGATTTTTCTCCTTTTTCTTCTTTTTTTTTTTTTTTGAAGAAAAGTGAAGTAAATTTGGAGTTCTCATTTCGTGGTGCATCACGAAGTACAATCATGGCTTAGATTTCCTCCTCACCTCCAATTTTCCTATTCCAGGAGCATCAGTTATATGTCGAGGTGGCCAAAGCATTATGTGAAGAGCGGATCGTTTGGAGGGACGATGGTGTCCCTCTCATCCAAAGCAGGGAAAACCCTAGTACATACAGTTAACAGAATCATACTTCTGCAGCTTCCTTTTTTTCCTTGAGGTACCTAACAATATCTTCTGCTGCCCCTTGATATGTTTATTGGGTATTCAATGATTCCTACTAACCAGGTGATGTTATAGACCACTTTTTAACTTTTTTGACCCCCTCATTATATATTACCAAAGAGTGACTCGTTAAATTTGATTTTCCTTCTCTTACAGGCTTTGCTTTGTATGAGAGAGTGACCAATATGCAGGTTTTGTAGGAGCAATTTCCCAGCCATTGAAAAGGTCTACCTCATTTTTATTTGTTCATTGTTGTCTTTATCAGCAAATCTGATCATTGTGATTGCTAACTTACATATTTTCACATGTCAACAATAATTTTGCACTCCGGACTACAATGTCATATGGTTGTCCCTGGGGATTTTGATCCAGACATTGTTGCAGTTGTTGTACAACAGCTTTCATATACCAGTTTTGATTGAATTTACAAATTTTCATGCTTGAGGAAGTGGTGGAACCATATGGAAACTCACTACAAGCATTCCCAAAGAAATATGTACATCTTAAATATTTTTATTGAAAAAAATCAATTAAATAAGCACATCTCAGCCTTGCATAATATATTGATATTAAAGCAAATATGCACATCTCAATTTATCCACACCTGAATGAACATTTAGATATGCAATTCGTAAGTTTTTGAGGGAATATTTTGACTGACTTGAGTTTAGTTCTAACACTAAAAAGAGTTGGAATTGAGCTTTAAGAGTATTATTCAAGCTCAACTCGTTATAAATATTTTTGTTATATATAGAATTCGAGTTTGACTTAAATAAAACTTATTTCACATTAATAAATAAACTGAAATCAAACATAGCTTGAATGCTTGATTTCAAACTTAAAATTGGCAAAACTAAATCTAGTGTCAAATTAGTCATTGAACTAAATTAGTAAATGAGTTGACATAGATTCAAATTACCAATGAGTTGAGCATGATTGATAATTATTAAAGATAATTTGATAGAAAATATATTTTAAAATTTCAAAGTAAAATTCATAATGAGCCTAATATCGAATTAGTTCTTATAATTAATATCAAACTATGTTAGGAGTTAGTAAACAACTCAGTAAATGAATTGGCTTACAAGATGGTCTCAATAAGATGGCAAAGGATCTTGCTTGCAAGCTTGGCAACTAGAATGTGGTGCCATTCGAGATTCGTTCATTTAGCGGACAAATTTGAAATTTTAACTTGATCTTGTGTCATTTAATTTAATAAATAAGTTTTAAGTAATTCATTATCAAGTTGAGTGCTGAGTAACTCATGAGTGATTTGACTCATTTGCTACATCCAAAACCAAGGAGGGATGAAAGTAAAATGAAATAGAAGATGTACTAACTTCTTCTTATGTGGTTCAAATTCATCGACTTGTAATTGACAAAAAAAATTAAAAAAGATTTACAACATATCAAACTTGTTATTTTTCTAAAAGTTAACCTATTCTTATAAAATGAATTGGGATGGATTAATATTCAAGCCTTTTCTCAGTTGTACGACAAGATATTTTAGTTGGTAAATTTTAAATATATGTTTTGAATTTTTCTAAATATGACATTGCACCATGAGTTCAAAATGACTATAAAAAATTCTCAAGTTTTGACAACTATCAAATAATCTCCTTAAATTATAATTTTTGTTAACAAAAATAAGGCTGCTCTGCTTAATCTTTTTATCCGATGAATTATTTTAAGAGTTTTTCTATTATTCTTATCAAACAAAAATTGAGATGGTACAATGTTATATTTAGAAAAAGAGATACCTATGAATTTTATTTTTTTAAACCCTACAAAAGAAATTGCAAACTGGATTTTATTCTCTAAGGTGTCTTTTGTTTATAAGGAATAGTCTCTTAATGAATTGATTCGCTAAATAACTTTAGAGATTACGAGATCGGTGTTTTTTGGGTGCACAGTTGAATACCCTCTCATTACTTTTATTCGGTCATCATCAAAGTAGATGCTTAATGTTGTTTAGCAACTTCTTCCTATCACGAGAAGACAAGCAACATCCTATCCTCTCCCACCCCCTTTCCTTCTCTCTAGTTCGCACCAAACGAAACCACTATCTTTTCCCCATCTCCCTTCCCTCTCACAATGACAGACCAATGCACACAGCAGCATTTGTCACATAGTATATGAGTACCTCTCCCTCTCTCTCTCTCTCTCTCTCGTCGAGAACCACCACGTCCAATTATACTCATCGGTGCTCCGCTATGTGAACCAAGTTCTTCGTAGTAAATATGCTTCTACTTTATTAATATTTTCTTTCTCGAATCTATTTTCAAGATCTCTCTTCTATTCCATTTCCAATGTGCATACGTTTGCTGAGAACCATGACACACCACAAGCGCAGAGGTGGGTCCAGAATGGCAAGGGGTGATAATATTGAAGGTTTGATGGAGTCGCCACTAACCTGTTATTTTCTTAGGTGTAGTTAATTCACCTAATTACTATTTATTAATTAGTCTCTAAACTAAACTTAGTTCAAGAAATTAGTAGTCTCAATCTGCATTTACCAGAAATGGGATCGGGAGTTTAGTTATGCGATGGGAAAGTACTAGAACCCTTTGTACACCCGTTTTACGAACGATACCTAGTTAATCATGAATTATCCCTAAACTAAATTTAGTTATTTTTCATTAACTTCTTAAAGAGTAAATAAATATTAAAACCTTAAAAGAAAGTATGAAATAAGGTACAATTTACGAATGTCTAATAAGACCTCCAAAGAACCCCTCTTATTAGATAAACCTCATCCTAAGAACTAATATAGGTGAGGTCTGAAACACCTCTTTACCATTTGTTTAATAATTGTGATGCACACACACTAAAATAGAATATATATATATATATATATATATATATATATATATGTGTGTGTGTGTGTGTGTGTGTGTGTGTGTGTGTAAAATAATCAAACAAATTCATCAAATTTGAACAAGAAGAGTTTTTAAAACATTCACAGGTTTTCCAAATTTTTAAAGAATATTTTGAAAATTGTTCAACTTTTTTTCGCAATTATTTGAGATTTTTAAAGACTTTTCCTCCATTTTTATTTATTTTTGGTATTTTTAAGTGTCCATTTTTTTATCTGAGTTGAAATAACCCAAATAAATTTTATTTATTTTAAAATTTTTAAAACTTTTTCTTGATTTGTATGATTTTTTACTAATTTTCTCCAATTTTTTGAAAAATTAAAAATCAAAATTTAAATTAAAGAAATAAATTGGCGGTTCGAAATGGGTTCAACCGGTTTGAACCAAGTCAATGGGTCAATTTAGGTTGATCCAAGTCAAACTAGTTTGACCCGGTTGAGGAAAGAACTATCACATGTGAACCAAGCAGAGAAAACACACATTGAACTACCAGGATCGTATCACGTCGCTTCTCAAATGCGCGGTCCTAAGTGCGCCACATGTCACTATCCGTACGGTGACACGTATCCCACTAATATATATTTTTTAAAAATTAAAATGAAAACTTTTTTCTCTCTCTTATTTTCTTTTCTTTTTTCTCCGCTCTCTTTGTTCTTCCTACTCTCTCTTCTCTCTCTCTCCACTCGTCAGTGTCTTTTTCTTCTTTTTTTGTTCCCCCTCGCATAGCTCTATTTGTCTCTCTCCTATCTCTCTCTGCTCCTCACTCTCTTTATCTCTTTCTCTCTCTCCGCTCCTTACTTTCTTTATCCCTAACCTTTTTTTACTTCTCTCTTTCTCTTAGATCTCTCACCCTATCTCTTAGATCCAATTTTAGATCATTTCAAAGGTAACACCCCCAAAATCTCTCTCTCATTTTTTTTTTTAATTTCTATTTCTTTCCTTCTTTTCTTTAATTTCTTGGATTTTCTAGGGCATTTCTCGCATTTTCCCGTGAGCCAAATAAAGGGGTTAGAGGTTGGTTGACTTGGGCATTTACCCAGTTTAAGTTACATTAGAGTTTGGGTTAGGTTGATTAAGGTTAGAGTTAGGTTGGGTTAGTTTGGGCTTGAGTTTGAGTTAAGTTGGGTTAGTCAGGCTAGGCCAAGACTAGCTAGGCCTAGGCTTAGGTTTAGGTTAAATTAAGTCTGGGTTGGGCTTTACGACTAGCTGGGCTTAGGCTTAGTTTAGGTTTCCCTTGGGCATGGGCTTAAGTTTAGGTTAGGTTGGGCTCAGTTGGGCTTAAACTAGGGTAGGCTGAGCTAGGCCCATTTGGACCTGGAATTTAGGTTAGGCCAATGTAAAGCCCCGACCTGCCACATAGGCCCACGGTGCTACTTTAGTGATGTCTGTGTACCTGATACCATATTTATCATAATAAATGTAACGAAAGTAATAAAAAATTCTCCAAACATACATTACCAAAGTTCTAAGTTCCTTTCATACATAAAGGTTTTCAAACATGCATATTACAATCCGACCAAAAAAGGACAACTAGTTCAGTCTACACGACCATTATACAAATCCAGAGACTTACAACATAATTTACATACACCTGAGATCATACAGATCTTCCCAAAAAGACTATTCTAACCTTCACTCCCTGATCCTGCTAAGTACGATACCTGTTATTCCCTGAAAAGATGATTTGTATATTAGGGGTGAGACACTTATCAGTAAGGATGATCGAGTTAATATCAGTGTGTAGGCAACATGCATTTAGTGATTATAGAAAACATTCATTCTTCATTTAACCGAAAATAGCTGTCTTACATGGTACTATCTTTCTACAGTTCGAAATACTTGTCTCATTTTCCTGATATAAACAATTCATATTTACATAACATCATTTATTTAAATCTACTAATATGCATAAAAGACAATCCCTAGGAATAAACACCATGTATAAACCCCTATGGTCAAGGTTGTGCGGCCTGAAGGCTGGACAAAGCTTGGGGTGATCAACCTAGACCAAGTCAAACATACATCTGCATCTAACTCTGACTATGCAGGCATCCGCAACTTGCTTGCGTGGTTCTGATTGCCCTATCACATCCTGAAAGTCCGGACTTCCAGGGAAGGTACACCCTCTACCGAGGCTAATCAACTAAAACCACTTACACCAGTCTCGCAGTATCGTGTGGGAACACACGACCACATACATAATCTCTAGCAACGGTATCGTGCTCATAACATAAAGGTCCTCAGAGTTCCTAAAGCATATTATGCAATTTAAGTAATATAAAAACATATTTCATATCCATTTCATATAAAACCTGTCATAGTATAAATTAGGCCGTCACGGCCATCATATATATAACTCGGCCCTCGCGGCCATCATATAAAGCTCGGCCCTTGCGGCCATCATACATATAAAGCTCCCTGCATTTTCACAAACAATTTCAGTATCTTACAAACATTCATCATTTCGGTTATAAAATAAAACATACATATCATTCACCTGTCATACAAAATTTCCTGTATTTTGAACATAGCCCGTAGGCAACCAAGAAAACATAGCATATATGGTTTAAAACATAAAACCAGGCTTCCCACCGTTCATTTGTATTTAAAATAGAATAACATATATCCTAAGTTTGAAAAAGGGTCTTTTGAACAGTCGGTTTTTGAAACATCAACTGAAAACATAAATATACTTACTCCAAAAACATTTCGTATAGTTCAAATTCATTAAAAAGCTGACTTAACTTAATCCCCTTACCTGATTTTGAAACTGAAACTGAAATAGATCGAAAACTCAAAAATCGAACTCTAGCTTTTTCCCTAATTCAAGAATCCACTCTGCTAGACTTGTAGATCTTTGCCCCCAAATTCTCGTGGTAACTTCCGCTCGTCGAAACGGACAACGATCGGCAAAAGATCGAAGAGAGAGAGAGAGAGAGAGAGAGAGAGAGAGTCTGGGTGCATGTTATCGAGAGAGAGGGAGAGATCTTTTGATTTCTTAACAATGAAGCAATTGAAAATCTATTTATAGACCCCTTGACCCGGTCAAATTTGTCGATGAAATGACGCCTTCGTCAACGAACCACATAAGATCGTTCGTCGATGAAAGAAGGGCCTCGTTGACGAACCCTAAGCCTGATATTTTTCGAACATTCTGAATCTCTTCGTCAACGAAACTCTGAATTTCGGTGACGAGTCACATGAGGGCCTTCGTCGACGAGAACATGGATCTCGTCGACGAAACCTGCTGAAATCCCCCTTTTTTTCTTATTTAATTTCCTTATTTTTCCTGATTTGGGTCTCTATAGCCAAGTTGTGGGTTTAGGTTTAGGTTGGCTTAGGTTGAGTCAAACCCAATTGGGCCTCATGTGCTTTGGTCTTAGAATTGGGTCTTAAATTGGGCTTAAGTCAGTTGACCCAAATCAAAATTAACCTAGGTCCTATGTACATGGGTTAGACCCAAGTCATTGGACTCGAGTAGGGTTATCGAATCTAGTTAACGTGGACCAAGGTCAAGTTGACCTAAATTAGGTTTAAGGCACACAAATCTGGGTTATTGGTTTCGAGAATGGTATTAGGTATTCGGGTTTTGAATTTCGAATTCAAGTTGAACACTCAAGTCCGTTACTAGAAATTTTTACAAAATTTTCGTTTAAAATTTCAAGAACTCAGTTTTATTTTTATACGTTGAAAACTATTGGTTCTTTTTCAAAATTTTGAATTTACTGGATTTGCGTGAACCCATTGTTGATTTATTCACAAACTTAGGATAAACGAAATCAGAAAGAAAAAAAAAGGGTACTAACCTTATACTCCTTGCTTTCTTATTTCTGAATTCCTATGCCTGCAAGTTTACTTCTCCTCTCTACCCAAGATCCAGTATTATCTTTATGATCTTCACTTTCGAAATTTAGCCGCAAACACCAACTTCTCTTCTTTGAACCACAATCTCTCAAATTCTCAGCTTTTCTTCTCATAATTCTTTCTCAATTTTTCTCATTGAGCAATTCCTCTCTATGTCTGCGTCTCCTACTCTTCTGAAGCCCCCTATTTATAAGTTTGGGGGATCACTCAATTAAACACTGATTAAATCAATCAATACCTAATTGATCAATCAAATTTAATTTCAATTGACTCACATGTTTAATTTACAATTTCCATGTCTAATTGCATATCTTTTTTTTTGTGCTTGCAAGTTTGAAGGTGAAGATGCTGCTCGACTAATTTATTTATTTTTCATTTTTTCCTTTTTTCATTTTTTTATATTTATTTTCAATGTAAAAATTTTCATTTTTTATTGTACTTTTATTTTTCCTGTATTTTCTTATTTTATTGTATTAATGGATATTTACTCAAATTGTGTTGTATAAGCCCAAACAAAATGGGGTGTGTACAACCACCACCATCTTGAGTGCCGAGCCATGCAAACACAACAGAGGAAGAAAGAACAATGGGCCATGGAGTGTTGGCTTAGGGCCTTGCAGACCGATGTTTGAATTGTTGGGGTTAATTAAAGAACAAACAAGAAATTTTGTAATGATTTTTTGGATTTTTATTTTTCCCTTCGAGTTTGACTGTAAAATTTGAGGATATTTTTTTTAGTTTTTATTGTGAAAATTGCAAATTTGTTATTGGATTGTTTGTGTTAATAGAAAAATAGAAGAAAAAAAAAAGTCAATTAAGGGTTAGTTTGGTATTGTTGCTAATTTTTTATTTTCTGTTTCTATTTCTCCACAGTAAAAGAATAAATTAAAAAAACATATTTGTTTCTATTGTCAATTTTTTTTTTTTTGCTGCCGGTTTTTAATTTTTTGGTAGACAATTGAAAATCGGCAGTAGAAAAAAAATTTGACAATATAAACAAACATATTTTTTGTAATTTCCAGTTGTTTTGACAACTTATTGACAAAAATTTTAAGATCCAGAAATAATTTTTTAATTAAATTATTTATTTATACACTTTTAAGTTAAACACAAAATTAAATGATCATATGAATTTAAATATAATTTTCTTTTCAAAAAATTCATTAATTTTAAAAAATAATAATAAAGTCAATTACAAAGCACTTTTACTATTTTTCAATTGTCACCTCTAATAAAATTTTAATTTTAAACTAAAATTTGAAAGTAGAACAATTAAGAAAAATAATTATAATAAATTTTATTTTTATTATAGTACTTTTTTTAATGTGTTTTGTTTGTAACTTTATTAATTTAATCATATTTTTTTATAAATATTATTTGATTTAAAGATGAAAATAACTATTTTTTAATTAAGTTTTTAATTTATAATAATTTTATAAATGTTAACCAAATAGGTTATTGGTTTCTAATTTTAGTTGTTGTTTCTAGCTTTACTTTTCGTTTCTTTACTTTTTGATAATGATACCAAACCGCCTCTAAATGTTTTCAATGCTAAAGTTCTTTTCCTCTAGGATTTGGATTTGATAAAAAAAAATTGAGGATTTTTTTAGGCTCTCATCATGATTTTTAACGATTTAAAGAAACTAACGTTGTATACTTCTACTTTATTTCTTTTCTCTTTTTAGGTTTTCAAAAACATATTCAAATGTGTTAGCCTTAATGTATTCTCAAGAGAGGGGTGAATTGGATATTTAAAAAATTAATCCCCTAGGTTCGACTAATCTACCAAGCAATATTTCACAAACCAAGGGTCTTTCTACGTATTCACAATCTCAATCAAATATTTGAACGATAAACATAAACATACAGGTGCAGAAAGTAAATTGCGGAAAATAAAATAAACACCAGATATGTTATCAGGGTTTTGTCAACTGTGCCTACATCCCCGCCACTAGCTCGCAAGCCCGAGAAATCCATTAATGCTCACTTAACGGGTGGAGCGGCCCCGGTTACAACTAGGTAAATTAACAGGACTAACCTTAACCAACATGGCTTACCATGATGGCGCACCTAACTTTCCTAATCGGGTCTAAGCTAGTCCAAGACTAGTCAACAAGGCTAGTCTCCCTCTTTAGACCCACGCTTGGAATACAATCAATATGCAATTTTCTGTAACGTCCCGACCCCCTAAGTGGGCCCGAAGTGCTACTAATCAATTCATTTACCTAATAATCCACATTCTAATATCATTTATGCAACGAAAAACATAACTAAAATCTTTCAACAAATACAACACTAGAGTTTTCTACATCCATCAACATTCTAACATACATCATACATCCACCTGTATTCACATACACACATACCTCCAAAACATAATCCCCGAATAACAGTATGTTTCACAACCATCCATCACTCAGAAGACTTAAACATAATATATAAAATATTTACATTCAAAATTAACATAGAAATATACCCTCTTATTTTTCTATTTTACAATAATGCTATAAAAACCTCGAGCTCTCAAAACTCGATCTCGAGAAAATCCTGAAAAAAATAAATTCATATTCGGGTGAGACACATCTTAGTAAGGGAAAAAACAATATATTAAAACAGTGTATGGCTAACATGAGTTTATATAACAACATAATATTTAACATTTGAAAATCGTTAACATAATTTATGAAATCATTCTTTAATCCTAATCAAACACATGTAAAATATTTAACCCACAACATTACCCGAGGATAGGGGTGATTACCCGCCCATACAAGTAGCACCCCTCTGTTATGATATTTAGGCAACCCTAAGGTCACTAATAAAGCATACCATGGCACTCACCTTACTCAGTAAGCCCTCAAGTGTTAGATTGATCTCGTACTCACACCGTTCAACAATAGCTTACCGGCAAAGGCCCTAAGAATAAGGAAATCTACCCGTCCATACAAGTAGGTTCCCTCTGCCCTAGTACGTTATGCAACTACAGCTACATCTGAAGCTATTAGTGCACTCGCCTTTCTCAGCAAGCCCTCAGGCAAAGAGTACGCCCCACCCAAATCGTAGCATGTTCTACATACATAAATACTTCTAATATTATAATACATTATTTTTTTTCTATCATTATTCAATCATACACATCCGTTCAAGTTCATAGCTTAAACATTGCATTTCATTTCACTTTAAGTGACTCTTTCCCATTTTACATTGTTCACATTTCACATTTCATTTCCATTCCATTCATTTCCCTTTTCATTTCATACTCAACATCTTTCACCTGTTTTACCGAGCATCTTTCAGCTGTTTTACCTAGTATTTTTCAGCTATCATACATTCACCCAACATCTTTCACCTGTTTTACCTAGTATTTTTCAGCTGTTACATATTTACCCAACATCTTTCAGCTGTTTTACCTAACATCTTTCAACTACTTACCCAGCATTTTTCAGCTGTTTACATGATTGTATTAACACACACAAGCAGCATAGTCCATATCATGTTTTATTCACAATGCATTGCTTACTTAACCTACATCTCATACATTTAACATATATTTGCATAAAATCTCATGCCACACAGTTTAGCAATATAATTCATACATTGCCTATAAAATAAATTAACCAACATTTAACGTTTATTTACTGAAAATACTTTTCATTTCTTACATAATTATCCCGAAAATATTTTTCCACTTTCATCAATTCATTTCGCATATACATATCTAATAAACAACCCAAAACTCAAAAAAATATAATTTAAACAATTGACATTTTACCCATACCGAAACATATACACGTATATATAACACAATTTATTGTTCGATTAAATTCATAAAAATTTTGGTTTAATAAATATTTTTCCCTTTACCTAGTTTCTTGAACTACGCCAACAAGGACCCCAAAAAGATGCCTACGGCGCTCACCCGGACTCTGAAATTAAAAATTCTAGTTTCATATAATTAATCTTGAATAAAATATTATTTTAATATTTCTGAAACCCATAAATTCTAAATAAATAAATATACCCTTAAATATAGTCAAATTACCAAATCTCACTCTCGCTTTAGAGTGGGGCTTAGAAAACTCCAATTGGAACTTTACTTATGTCAAAATGACGACGACCACGATTAGGACCCCATGGTGGTGCCTGATCATCGATTCAACAGCAGATTTAATGAGAAATTGAGAAATTAGGGGAAAGTTACCTTACCCTAGGAACGATGCTTACGCCACTCCCACGACAAATATGTTCCAGTAGAAATGTCGGTGGCGGAGCTTGAAATCTAACGGCACCTTCCGTTTCCCGATCAGTCGAATATCCATCGAGAAATTGAGAGAAAGAGAGAGACAAAGATGGAGAGAGCTGGACGGCCAGGAGAAATCTTAGGGTGGGGGGCGTGAACTTTTTGCAGAATCAGACTTCTTCCTGAAGCAAAATGCTTCAGGAAGTTTACTTATATATATATTTATTTATTAAACATTAACTTATAATATATATATATTAACTTACCTATATATATATATATATATATATATATCTTCTTTTAATTAGTTTTTTTTTTCCTTTATACTATTTCTTTTTATTTATTTATTTAATACATCAATTAATAATGTTTAATTAATTAGTTGATTAATAATTTTAATTAATTAATTAATTTTACATATTATTTTATTTATTATTTTTTTCTAATTATTTTCATCATTTTAATTTTTCGAATCTTTACATTCTCCCCTTCTTGAGAAATTTCGTCCTCGAAATTCATTACCTAATCTTTCATTTCCACAATTTTTCAATTTACTATATGTCATACCATAATCCCAACAACACAATTATATAATTTAAATTCAATATACATCTAAATTCCTCATATAAGGACTAGTCTCACAACTCAGAAACGAAATCATCTAAGGTTTACCGTGGCTTTTCTGAGACCGTCGACTGCCTCAGAGAAATCATAGGAAATCGTTGACGTATTTCTATCTCTAAATTACAAAACAAAATCCTATACTTCCCTACACCTAACCTAACATATCCATCTAGCATCCTAATCCTAGTAATTTCCTATACTCTGGTATAAATTATCTCTAACCTAATACTTTAACATTTCTTTATCCAAGCTATGTGAAATTAATCACACTTATCACTGGATATTGCTATGATACCATCTATAACTCCTTGACCCCCTAAGTGGGTCCGGAGTGCTACTAATCAATTCATTTACCTAATAATCCACATTCTAATATCATTTATGTAACGGAAAACATAACTAAAGTCTTTCAACAAATACAACACCAGAGTTTTCTACATCCATCTACATTCTAACATACATCATACATCCACCTATATTCACATACATACATATCTCCAAAACTTAATCCCCAAATATCAGTATGTTTCACAACCATCCATCACTCAGAAGACTTAAACATAATATATAAAATATTTACATTTCAAAATTAACATAGAAATATACCCTTTTATTTTTCTATTTCCCAATAATGCTATAAAAACCTCGAGCTCTTAAAACTCGATCTCGAGAAAATCCTGAAAAAAATAAATTCATATTCGGGTGAGATACATCTTAGTAAGGGAAGAAACAATATATTAAAACAGTGTATGGCTAACATGAGTTTATATAACAACATAATATTTAACATTTGGAAATCGTTAACATAATTTATGAAATCATTCTCTGATCCTAATCAAACACACGCAAAAAATTTAACCCACGAGATTACCCGAGGATAGGGGTGATTACCCGCCCATACAAGTAGCACCCCTCTGTTATGATATTTAGGCAAACCTAAGGTCACTAATAAAGCATAGCAGGGCACTCATCTCGTACTCACACCGTTCAACGATAGCTTACTGGCAAAGGTGTAACGACCTGCTCAATTTTCACATTTTTTTTTCTTTTTATAAATATATAATCAATAACACAATTCCTAGCCCAGCAGATCATAATACACCTGGACCCATGGTACCAGGGATAAATCAGAACACGACACGGAAGCCTAAGCAGCGAAAAACACATAATCACAATCTTGTAAAAATATAAAACATCCATCACATTACTGCAAATACCAGAGTCACTATACCACTGGATTTCAGAACATACATCCCAAAAGAACAAAATTTAGGGACACATCCCACAAAAATCTAACTATCCCTAGTAAAACTTACCCTTCAAAAAGGGCAGACAACAGCTCTAGCTTGGCTGGGTTTTTCCTGCTCTCCTATATGGGGCTCCTTAAAAGTTTATAAAATTTAGGAGTGAGACACCTCTCAGTAAGGGAAATAAACTAATACCAGTGTGTGACAATATGAGTATTTCGTGTTCTACATATACCATATATAATATATTCAGTAACTGTTTTGTCAAATCTGAGAAAACATACATATATCAAATCATGGTAGAACATACGGCATTTTCATATACAAATCTCATCTCATATAATAGTAATAACATAAAACATTCCTAGTAGGTTAGCTGGTTGTTGTCATGTATTACCCCCACATGACTGGGTTGTGTAGCCCGAAAGCAAGACCTGACAATGGTTGGCCGACCACTGCCAAGTCAAACGTACATTCTGTAAGTCCGATGGGTCTGCCTGACCTGGTCCGTACACTAGGGGCGATCACACACACTTCTTAAAAACCACATTGACTATCCAATCTCACACCACTACGTACAGTGGCGTTAACACAAATATCATGATCACGAAGACCATGGACACATAGCAACGGTACCGTGCAAGTGCTAGCCTAGATCAAGCCAACCAAGTTCTGATATCATATAGTATATACTGAAACTATGATACATGGATATCTCATATCATAAATTTTCACATCAATCCTATCATTTGCACATATATATGTGTGTCAGAAAAATCATCGGCTCGTACACCGGTATTTCACATTTTACCATAGCTCGGCTCGTACATCGGCAATTATAGCACAAGCCGTACGCTGGCAATCACATTCATAGCTTGGTCCGTACGCCGACAAATCACATCATAGCACAGCCCGTACACTGGCAAATCACACCCATAGCACGGCCTGTACGCCGACAAATCATATCATAGCACAACCCATACGCTGGCAAATCACACACATAGCACGGCCCGTACGCCAACAAAATACATAAAAATCTTGGCCCGTACGCTGGTTTTCCATTATGAAAATTCATATCATTCACATATTCCCAAAAAACAGTATTTCATAACAATTTATACTCATGTCACACTAATAGATTTTCACATATTCAACGTATCATTATTACAATAGTATTTTCTCAAATATAAACCATATATATGAACATATATAATTTTCCTAAAATCAAATGTTATATGTGCATACATTTTCTGAAAAAAAACTAGCTTAGTTTATCCCCTTACCTGATTCCTGAAAAGCCCCTAAGAGAATATACCCAGCTCCCGCAGGGTTCTCAATTCAACACCCTGAAAACAATATTTTTCAGAACTAAAGTTTAGTATTTCTAAGTGTATAACACTTTTCTCAACTATAAAAAATCCAAATATTGAGTAGAAAGTCTTACCCTAGATTTGGGATGGTTTCCACCTTACTTTCACCAACGATCCGCTACGACAGATTTGGAGAGAACTTCCTCAAGAGCATTGTGGTGACTTCGAACTGTCGATCCGGTGAAGATTTGGCCCGAAATCGATGAAAGAGAGAGAGAGGACCGAAGGGGAGAAAGAGAGGAGAGAGATTTCTTACTTATGAAGTAAATTTCTAGATTTTTCTATTTATAGGACAGGGGATTTCGTCGACGAACCACGTCATTCGTCGACAAATCCTTCAATAATTTCGTCAACGAAATTCAGTCCTCGTCGACGAAATTCAGTCAGCTCAGAACACCTCTCAGTATTTCTTCGTCGACGAATCCTCTTATGCCTTCGTCAATGAATCCCCTGTGTTCGTCGACGAATCTTCTTATGCCTTCGTTAACGAATCCCCTGTGTTCTTCAACGAGGCCCTGATAACTTTCCCTCAGTTTATCCTTCCAAAATGCAATGTCGCGTTTGTCGATGAAGTCGACTGCCTCCTTCTGTTTCAGTTTCCATTCCCTTTTCTTTTATTGTTTAAATACCATTTTAAATTCAGGTCGTTACAAAAGGCCCTAAGGATAAAGAAATCTACCCGTCCATACAAGTAGGTTCTCTCTGCCCTAGTACGTTATGCAGCTACTGCTACATCTCAAACTACTAGTACACTCGTCTTTCTCAGCAAGCACTCAGGCGAAGAGTACGCCCCTCCCAAATCGTAGCATATTCTACATACATAAATATTTCTAATATCATAATACATTATTCTTTTCCGTCAATATTCAATCATACACATCCGTTCATGTTCATAACTTAAACATTACATTTCATTTCACTTTAAGTGACTCTTTCTCATTTTACATTGTTCACATTTCACATTTCATTTCCATTCCATTCATTTCCCTTTTCATTTCTTTTCATTTCACACCCAGCATCTTTTAGTTGTTTTACCCAGCATCTTTCAGCTGTTTTACCCAACATCTTTCAGCTGTTTTACCCAACATCTTTCAGCTGTTTTACCCAAAATTTTTCAGTTGTTTACCCAGCATTTTTCAGCTGTTTACCCAACATTTTTCAGCTGTTTACATGATTGCATTAACACACACAAGCAGCATAGTCCATATCATGTTTTATTCACAATGCATTATTTACTTAACCTACATCTTATACATTTAACATATATTTGCACAGAATCTTATGCCACACAGTTTAGCAATATAATTCATACATTGCCTGTAAAATAAGTCAACTAACATTTAACGTTTATTTACTGAAAATACTTTTCATTTCTTACATAATTATCCTGAAAATATTTTTCCACTTTTATTAGTTCATTTTCGCATATACATATCTAATAAACAACCCTAAACTCGAAAAAATATAATTTAAACAATTGGCATGTAGTGACTCGAAGAATAATAGCATTTTAACAATAATAAGAGGGAAAGAAAATAGAAATAGAAACAGAAGGAGGCCATAGACTTCGTCGGCGAACGCTCTGCGTTCGTCGACGACATTGCATTTTGGGGATAAATATAATTTCAAGAAATTGCCCAACTTTGTCGACGAAGGTATAAAGGATTTCGTTGACAAACATAGGGCTTCGTCGACCAGAAAATACCGAGAGACGATTCGGGCTGCTCTGAGTTTCGTCGACAAATACAGGATCTCGTCGACGAATTTTATGACGGGCTCGTCGACGAGGTGACTTTCTCGTCAACGAACCTGGCCATATAAATAGTGGAAACTCGGGATTTTTTATCATTTTCACCGCGCCTCTCTCTCTCTCTACATTTCCCTTTCCCTTCTCTCTTCGATTTCGGCCCCACCAGTCCCCGGATTGACGATTCGAAGCTACCATGACACTCCTGGCGAAGTTTTCTGCAAATCTGCTGGAGTAGATCGTCGGGAAAACAGAGTTGGATTTCATCCCAAATTCAAGGTAAGGTCTTTTAGTCCCTTTTTGACCTTATGGCAGTTATAGAAAATAATGTAGGCGGAGAAATACTGATATTATGTTCTAGTATATGTTGGTTTCAGGGTGTTGTGTAGGAGGCCCTGCGGGTGTTAGGCTACCCTAGGGGCTTTCCAGTAGTCAGGTAAGGGAAATATGCTATGCTCGGCATTTCTTAAAATATGATATAGTTTATTTAATTATGAAAATTATGTATTTAGTATGGTGTGACTTGTGAATATGTATATGGTACGGGGATATGTTTTACGAATTTAGTTTCATGATTTTACGAATTTCAGTATTATGATTATGCGAATTTCAGTACCATGATTTTATGGATTTTAGTAACATGATTATACGGATCTCAGTACCATGATTATACGAATATCAGTATTATGATTATGCAGTTACAATGTTATGATTATACAGTTCTCAGCTTTACAGTACAGTTTATGCAGCATCATGGTTATTACGATTACTTCAGAATCCTGATAAATCAGATAGATATGTATAGAAATATATTATATGATATCAGACCATGTTGGACTTGCAGCTACAGAGCACGGTACCGTTGCTACAGATATTATGTTACTTATATAGTGCAACCACCTATTTAGATGATACATGGTAAGGTCAATCACCTAGGCCCTTGAAAAAATTAGGCTCCCCATCCAGATATGGGTTGAGGTGGGCAGATCGATTAACGGAGTTCAGTGATTTATTTCTGGTTGGCCAGACAGGGTTTAAATCCAGCCTACGGGCCGCACAACCCTGTCATGAGGGGGGCAAGTCATGACACACAGATAACCACAGGGAACAGTTTCAGTTACTATTACATACGTACGGATTTTCGGAAACAGGGACTATACTTATGTACACTAGAAGTACTTTGAATTATAACCATAATACTGTTATGTTAAGCAATAGGGAAAAGGGGTGGTGTATTTTATTATTTGTACGATACTTTCGTATTCAGTTAATCATGTTTACATGAGAATAGATTTCATGATATATATAGTAGCTCATTTTCCATACACTAGTAATAGCATATTTATTTTTACTGAGCGTTGGCTCATCCCAGTGTTGAAATATTTTTCAGGTGAACCAGGTAGGCGAGCAGACCAGGCTCGCAAATAGAGGGGCTTCTGTAGTGCCCTGACAGCGAGTGAGTACATTTTTGGGAATGATTTTGTATGCCCTAGCTAGTAGAGGGTATTTTAGGAAAAAAGTGAAATGTATATATTTTGGGAAAACATTTATGAACTCTGGTATTGTATGTAATGATTTATGGTTATGTCATATGATTTCCGCTTCTTGCTGTTTATGTTTTGGTTCGGTTTACCCCCAGCATGTTATCAAAGCATGTAGAATATTAATGTAAAAAAATAAAAAACCCAGTTAATTAAGCAAGTCGTTACATGGCATTTTACCCATACCAAAACATATACACGTATATATAACACAATTTACTTTTCCATAAAATTCATAAAAATTCTAGTTTAATATATATTTTTCTCCTTACCTGATTTATTGAACAACGCCAACAGGGATCCCAAAAAGGATGCCTGCGGCGCTCACCCGGATCCTGAAATTAAAAATTCTAGTTTCATGTAATTAATTTTGAATAAAATATTATTTTAATATTTCTTGAACCCATAAATTCTAAATAAATAAATATACATTTAAATATAGTCAAATTACCAAATTTCTCAAATCTTACCATCGCTTTGGAGTGGGGCTTAGAAAACCCCAATTGGAACTTTACTTATGTCAAAATGACGACGGCCACGATTAGGACCCCATGGTGGTGTCTAATCGTCGATTCAACAGCAGATTTAATGAGAAATTGAGAAATTAAGGGAAGGTTACCTTACCCCAGGAACGGTGCCTACGCCACTCCCACGACAAATTCGTTCCAGTAGAAATGTCGGTAGCGGAGCTTGGAATCCAACGGCACCTTCTGTTTCCCAATCAGTCGAATATCCATCGAGAAATTGAGAGAGAGAGAGAGAGAGAGAGAGAGAGAGAGAGAGAGAGAAACGGAGACGGAGAGAGCTGGACGACTAGGAGAAATCTCTAATTATTTTAATCATTTTAATTTTTCAGATCTTTACATTTTCGTACAAATAAACGCTTCTTACACAAGCTGATATGTACTGATTCAGTACAATCACTAATCAATGCACCTCAAGAATGTATGAATTATAACCTTGGTGCTCTATGTGTGCAATCAACACTTAGTATAGTGAATATCTCAAGTCAAGCACATAAGTGTTTTTACAAGCTAATCTTTGAAACTAAGCAATGATAAACTCTCAATCTTAATTTAGGGTTTCAAAGATTCAAACTAATAGAAATCTAGAATATCTCCAAAATAATTTTTTCAATAACAATGCACAATGAGATATTCAAATATGAGCTTATAAAATATTTTTGCACACAAAAAATTATAAGCCTTAATGAGTCTTCAAATGACAATGCAAAGACTCACTTAACTAAATGATTTTTCCCACACAAAGATTTATCAAATAAAATCGGGGGAAAAATCAAACTAAACTCTCAATATGAAAATCACAAGAGCAAGTGAGGGTTTTTAGCAAAATGGAATAATCAATAAAACACTCACAAATTAAAATTTCTCAAAAGAATGAAGGTATTTGAGTGTTATGGACTTAGTAGGAGAAAATAAGATTTGGATTTTTGCAGATAATTTTGGCTTAATCCTATTTGCTAATTTTGTCTTAATTTTGCAAATGAAGAGATATATATATAGGCATAGGCAAAATTATGACTATTAGGGACACCAAAGGTACTATTAAATTTGTTTTAAAAGTCATTAAGAAAATTAACCCTGTTTACTTAATTTTAACCCCGGTAAAAAATTATTTAACCCACGAGATTCGGGTGCCCGATTTGAGGTTCGGGTGCCCGAATAGACTCAGTCGAAAATTCAATTTTTAAAGGTTTGGGTGCCCAAAGTCAGGGTCAGTTGGTTGAACCAAAGACAAAAACTTTTTATCCGCGGTTCGGGTGCCCAAAGCTGAGTTCGATTAATCGAACCAGCAAGTTTGATCGCTCGAGGCCTTTTTAAACGTGAAGGTTCGGGTGCCCAAGTTGGTGAAAAGCACTCTGACATGGGTTCGGTCGCATGAGGGCGATACGTTCATTACAGGTTCGGTCGCCCAAAACCTGGTCAATCTGCTGAGTTCTCAGCGGTTTGGGTGCCAGAGGTATTTTGAACACTTGAGGTTCGGTCGCTTGACCTCTCACATATTTTCAATCAAGTCCAAATTTTACTTTAATTAATTATCCTAATATTATAAGTGATATTGAAGACTTGCTTACGTGCAAGTGCTGGGACCTAAGGTCTCTCTAAGGCCTTTTTAAGTATGCCAAAAAAACCTGACGTCGGTCGACCGAAGGGTGTTCTCTTAGGTAATCTAAGGTCTTGAGCTTATAGTCTTACATGCATGATATACACATTATTACAGACCTTGGAAGATTATTATTACAGACCCAATGATAAAAAATACAACAATAAATATGTTGTGTTTTCACTTCTCTTCAGGTTGCCGCATGCCACTATATGAACTTGTCAATGAGAACTTGCACACAAACTTGGCAACCATTAAATATCAAAGTATTTGTCATTGTCAAAATTGAGAATGACCCATAGGGTCTACAAAATGTTTACCAAACAACTTAGGACTTGTTTGGTATCGTTACTATTTTCTATTTCTATTTTTATATAGTAAAGAAATAGATTATAAAGATGCGTTTGTTTATGTTGTCAATAATCTATTTTTATTATCGATTTTCTACTGCTTGCAAAAAATAGAATATCAAATTTTATGATTTTCAATTGTTTTGACAACATGTTGTCCGAAATTTTAATATATATAAATATTTTTTTTATTAAATCATTCATTTTACACACTTTCAAATTAAAACTAAAATTAAATGATTATATGAATTTAAATATAATTAAAATAAAAATATACAAAAATTTTTAAAAATAATCGTAAAGTCAATTACAAAAAAATTTCACTATTTTTTAATTTTCATGTCCAATAAAATTTGTATTGTAAAGTAAATTTTGAAAGTATAACAATTAAGTACAGTAATTATAATAATTTTTACTTTTATTATAGTATTATTTTTTTGTGCATTACCTTAGAATTTTATTTTTAAATCATATTTTTATATTATTATTTGATTTAAAGACAAAAAATGTATTTTTTAATTAAATTTTAAACTTATTTTAGTTTTATAAATATTAATCAAACATGTTGCTGATTTTTTGTTTTGGTTTTTATTTCTAGTTTTTATTTTTGTAATTTTTGATAGTGACACCAAATGACCCCTTAAAATTTCTAGTGATCAAGGATTCACTAAAAATCTAAATCTAGTTCAAAGATTCAAATTATTTACCCCTTCTCTAGTTTGTAAAAAAAAATTGAAGTAGGAAAGGAATCGAGGGAGGAATGGAATGCATATTGGAATCGAATTACTTATGGAATGTAAATACTACGTTTGGTTAGTGACATGAAATAATTATAGGAATCCAGTTTCAATTTTTTTTCAATATTTGGTATTGTTCAATAGGAGCGAGCATAATTCAGTTGAAACCGAATTAACCAATTAAATTTGGCAAGTTTAGTTCGGTTAAAGATTTATTCGGTTCGGTTTGATTTTTGGGTTCGGTTAATTCGGTCAACTGAATAGTATAAATTAATAATAAATAAATATATATTATATATTAAAATATTTTATATATTGTATATATACAAAAATTTTATTCATTTTTTATATATATTATATATATTAAAATTTTATATATACTATTTATATTACCTATATTATATTATATTATATTATATTATATATATATATATATATTGAATCAGTCAAAATCGGTTAACTGAATTAACCGAAATATAGTTTGGTTGGTTTTGAGTTCGGTTAAATATGAAATTTCGATTGGGTCTGTAAGAACTCGACCCGAGATAGGTGGATTAAATAAATAAGAAAAGAGCGGAAAAATTAAAACGGGTAAAAATTAGCAGGGCTCGTCGAGGAGGCTTCCTTTCCTGGCGACGAAGTCCCTTGTACATCTCGGTGACAAGTTTCAGTGGTTCGTCGACGAGGGGATATAAAGAGATTTGGGAAATTCTGAAATCTCAGGCTCGTCGACGAGGCACCTTGGCGTCGACAAACTTCCTTCTACAGCTCGTCGATGAGGACGTCGTCTCGTCGACAAGTCTGGTCGGGTCAACTTGTTTATAAATATCTTTTAGCTTTGCTTTATGAGGAAGAAACCAAAAATCTCTCTCTCTCTCTCTCTCTCTCTCTCTCTCTCTCTCTCTCTCTCTCTCTCTCTTTTTAGGATTTCAGGCCGTCAGTTACCGGAATAAACGATCCTACGTTGCTACGTGGATCAAGAGGAGAATCTCTATGTTTATAGCGGATCGACGTTTCGAAGATTTTCGAGTTTTGACCAAAAATCGAGGTAAGGGTCCAATTTCATTTTCGTTTCGGTAGATCTATAGAGAATAGTATTGTAAGGAAATATTGTTCTTTATTGTTTAGGTTTTGGTACCTCGGTTTGCTGTTTTGGAACCGTAGAGTTCATGTAGTTTTCAGGTTAAGGTAAGGGGATTCTATTTATATTAGTTATTTTTTTAAATCGGAATCAATAAACATGTAGTTTACGATTGTATGTATGATTTAGCTACTTATTTGGGAAAATCTATCAGGTAAAAATACGTCATTTTCGGGTTACAGTTTTGGGAAAAATTTGGAGGTTTCAGGTATCATCTCTATTTTTATTGGAAAATCATATGTTGTATAAAACTATAGTAATAAGATAATTGTACCTGTATTTGTATTGAACTGTATTCTCGAATTGAAAACGAAATGACTGTTGTATACTCAAATAAGTGTGGAATGAATTGTTGTATGTAAAATGTTCTAGGTTTTGTAAAATAGTTGTGACGGCTAATTACCATAAGCCGATGGCTATAGGAGCATGAGTTCCAAAATTGTTCCAGTTTTTTGAAATTTGCCACGTCTCGGCTAATTACTGTGGGCAAACGCCATGTCTCGGCTGAATACCGTGGGCGAGAGTGTCCGGCTCTATATCCGAGGGTGTGAAATATCGCCTGTTTGTTCCGACTGGTCACCGATGAGTGTGAGTGGACACCATATTAGCAATGATTGTAAGAACCCGAAAAATATAAAAGGAATTTCTGTAGATTTCGTCGACGAAGGAAGTAGACTTTTCGTCGACGAAATTCAGAGGTTCGTCGACGAAGAAAAGCCGAGAGGTCAGGAGAAATTGAAATATCAGACTTCGTCGACGAGGCTACCGACATCCACGACGAAATCCTTGACTTTTCGTCGACGAAAACCGGGCGAGTCAAAGAGGGTATAAAAGGAAAATTACTTTTCTTCTTCATTAAGTTTCTCTACTCTCTCTCTCTAAACTCTCTCTCTCTCTCTCTCTCTCTCTAGATTTCCTTGCCGGTCGTTAATAGAATCGAAAATCTGAGGTTACCATGAGGATCGTGGAAGGATTCTCTACAACTTCTGTAGATCGGAATCTCGATTCGAGTATTTTTGGGTTTCGAGCCAAAATCGAGGTAAGGCTCGGTTTTCATTTTTGATTCGGTATATGTGTAGTAGTATGGATTATAAGCATGTTTAGTATTGTGATTTGTAGATTTCGGAGTCTCGGTTCATAGTTTTGAGGGCCGTAGAGTTCGTAGTTTGGTTTCGAGTTGAGGTAAGGGGATTCTGTTTATGTCAGTTCATTTTCGAAATTAGGATCGGTAGGCCTATAGGCTACGATCGTATGTATGTTTTGACTACTTATTTGGGGAAATCTATCGGGTAAAAACACGGGATTTTTGGGTTATAGTTTTTGGAAAAATTGGGGATTTCGGGTATCATCTTTTATTTGATTGGAAAACCGTTTATGTTGTTTAAACTGTATTATTGAGGTGACCGTAATCCATATTTACATAAACTGTATACTTGAAATTGTAAACGATATGATTTGCCGTAAACCAAATAAGTGTGGTATGTGTGTATGTTTGTATATTGTTCCAGATATTTGTGAAAAACAGCTATGTGGCAGCTTATTACCATACGCTGAAATGTATAGGGACGTGAGTTCCAAAGTGATTCCAGGTTTTGTGAAAATCGGTTAGGGGTGGCTAACTACCATACGCTGAAACGACTAGTGGCGGCTAACTACCGTACGCTGTAATAGTTAGGGGCGGCTAACTACCGTACATTGTGCCCTGTAACGGCTAACTACCGTGGGCAAGAGTGGCCGGCTCTATATCCGGGGTGTGAAATATCATCAGTATGATTCAGCTGGTCACCGAATGTCGCAACGGACCAAAGTGGGCCTAGGTTGACGCAGCATAGTTTGCACATGGTAACGTAATCGGGGTTAGACCAGGTGACCTTGTGTAGTTGCATATGTAGCAATGGATTCACTATTTGGTCTGAGTCGGAAACCTTCGTTGTTTAATGTGTTGGAACGTAACCGCTGTGAGACAAGGTGACTTGTGCAGTTGTGAGTAGTGTGACGACACTGACCATATGTATGTATGTATGTATGTATTTGAGTATCGTATGAACTAAAATGGATTTTGTGGAAATACTGGAACTGTATGGAATTGTATGGAAATGTATGGAACTTGTTTTGAAACTGTACATATGTGTTTCAAACTGTATTGTGTGTATGTGTTATGAAGTATGAAAATGACACTGGTATGCCACACACTGATATAACCTATTTTCTCCCTGACTGAGAGGTGTCTCACCCCGAATATATACAAATGTTTTCAGGTCCTTTGGGTAGCCGAAACTAGCATCCTAGCATCCGGAAGCGGGGGGTGTGTTTAGCTACTGTTAGTACCTAATAGGTATGAGTTTTGTAACTGGGTTGTCATGATGGATTTTGTGGACACCCGTAGTATGTATAGTCTTGTGCGAATGTTTAACCTTATATGGTATAGAATCTGGTATGGTACAGTTTGATGTAAAGACAAACCGTTTTCCGTTGTGTATATTGATGAGTATGGACATGTATTGTATATATGTATATAGGGTATCCGTTACCCCACGGGGTCGGACCCTCTTGTATATGGTATCATGTATGTTTTATATTGATACAGAGACAGGTTAGGTTACTTAATTCACCCCTGGGTCCCATTTCAGGGTTCGGAGCGTGACAACAATAATGTTGTGGGGTTTCGGTTATTGTAGGATATCGGGTGCTTGAGTGTGACGACATTGATTGTATGTTTGGTATTGTATGTATTGGAGCTGGATTGTGAAAAATACTGGAACTGTATCGTTTTATGTTTTATGTCGAAATAACACTTGTATGTCACACACTGATATAACATGTTTTCTTCCTTACTGAGAGGTGTCTCACCCCGATTATACAAATGTTTTTCAGGACCTTTGAGTAACCGTCACTAGCGTCTTAGCGTTCGAGAGCGTGGGTGCCGATTAGCTACGTATAGTACTTGAGTAAGTATTGATTTTGTAATCGGGTTGCCATGGTTGGGTTTTGTAGGCACTCAGGGTATGTACTGTATTTTGGACTGTAGATTTTAGTCATATAGACTCTGACATAGTAAGTTGTATGTATTAGAAAGAATATTTTCGCTGTGTACGTGATGACCCAAAAATATATATACGATTAAAGCACAATAATAATAAAATAATAAAAATTGTCATTAAGTTAATATCAATACAGAAGTGTTTTTCTGTAGGATACTTGATTCCATGTTTGATGTCTAAGAAAGACCTTATCTTAGCGAGTGCTCAGAGACCATTGTGGCTCAGTTGTTCTCTGAAGGTCGGCTTGGTCAAAATGAAATTTCATAGGATAAACGGGATAGACACTGTCTGTACACGTAAATAAGTACATATACATAAAATAGTATTTTGACAGACATAATTTGTAGAAACACATAGTAAGATAATAATAATATAGGTATCATATATGGGGCCCACATGAGTCCCGAAGTCGTGTGGGATTCACATGAGTCTCGTAGTTATGTAGGGCTCTAAAACCGTATAAGGACTATTTGAGTTACGTAGGACCCACTTAGGTCTTAAAGTTGTGTGGGGCCCACATGAGTTTTCAAAATTCAAATTTAAATGTTTTTTAAAAAAGTAAATAAATTCTAAACATAGCTTAAAAGTAATAATAATAATAATGATTTAAAATAATAAATTAATAAATTAAGTAAGTAATTAATTAAAAATTTATTTAATAGGAATGGTGGCAAGCACTCCCACATGACCTCCATCCCCATCCCATACTTAACTCATACCTAACTCATCCCTTGCCCATTCTTTAATTTTAAATTATAATTTTACCCCTCTTCCCACACTTTTATAAATTCCACTTCTTCACCAAAATTTTCCTATAAATAAGAAGCTCTCAACCTTCATTTTTGACAAAAATTTTCAAAGGAAAAGAAGGATTAGTGAGTAAAAGAATTAGTGGAGGAGAGAGAATTTTTGAGTAAGTTCTCACTCACCCACTCCTTCCGATCTCATTTCTTAGAGATAGTCACTGTGTTCGTAGCACAAGGTAAAAGAAGAGGTAAGTAAATTTGATTATGTTAGTTTTTTTTTATTTAAAATTCATACCCGAGTTTATTTTGTAAGTAAATTTCAATTATGTTAGTGTTCCATAAAATTTCCATGAGTTTATTTTTACGTATATTTAATTATACCAGTTATATATTTAATATACTTCCATTTATTTTTGGGTTAAGAAATGTTCTAATCCCCTCAAGTAAATTTTCAGCATTTCTTTCTATTCAAAACATATATATATATATATATTTTTAACACAAAAATTGTCTGGCGTGAGTTTATTTCTACGTTGCCTTTTTTTTTTTTCATGAAAATATGAGTAAAGATGAGATTTTCACGATATTATTTTAAATCACATAAATTATAATAAGATGATTTTAAAACCCCTTATGACAACGAAAGTTCAAAGTTACAGATGCTCGGTACCACAATTTAAAGTTTAAATGGATTAGAGTGCACCCACACTATTTACAGAGTGGTTATTTATGTTAGTGGATTTCTCCTGAGTGCACATTTGGTTCCGGACCAGGACTTAATAAGGAAAATCTCACTTAATGTTTACGTACGTTGATTTAGTTTGGTAGGCCAGCTAGCTAAGTCCAGTCTTCGGACCGCACAACCCAGTCATGGGGGTAAACATGACTTATGGCTAACAGGTGTAAGGGTGATTTTTTACAATATATGTTTATACATATTTAATTACGTGTACAAAATTATTGATGATTTGAAGGAAAAATATAAGTTTACATGAAAAAGGGTTATTATTGACGATCTAAATAAAATGTATAAGGAAAAGTATATATATGTATATCATTAAATATTTTTATAGTTTTAAAGTTAAAAGTTTAATTTAATAGTCACAGTATATGGTTATTAAATTTTACTATTATAGTCAATGGTAAAAGTTTTATATAGAAAATTTTAAATTTACATTTATTTTAGAAGCAGTTTGGAAGTTATAGTATTAAATATTATTTTGCGAAATTTTTAAAAAGCTCATTTTGGCCACACACTAATAATAATTTTATTTACTTACTGAATGTCGTCTCACCCCGATCATATTTTTATATTTCAGATAACTCAGAAGGACATATCGGAAATCAGGCATAACAAGCCTGCGGGTGGGAATAGAATAGAAAAATAAAACTTGATTATAAATTTTAGTATGATGTCATATATTTAGGCTTATGTAATTTTTCTTCTTTTGAAATAAATGATTATAATAAGGATAATTAGAACTCTATTTTAATAATAATTGAATTTATTTACTTCCGCTGTAAATCAATAGTAAAAAGTAAATATCTCAGACCTTTCAGGGTTGAGGTATTACAGTGTACGTGATGTGTACGAATATGTATGTAAATGTGTATAGGGTGTACGTGTATTCCACGGGATCAGACCCTCATTCAATGTAGTATCATGTAAGTTTTAATTGATACAGAGACAGGTTAGGTTACTAAATTCACACCTAGGGCCCATCTGCGGGTTCGGGGCGTGACAACTTGGTATCAGAACTAACCAGTTTGTTAGGTCTTGTAGACTTGGTTAGACGTAGTTATGTGAACTTACCAGAGTATATGATGTAGGAAATGGGTAGAGTAGGTGGAGAGTTGTCTTGTAGCTAGACGGGGACTCATTGGCGGTGTTCTGTGTTTTTTCTAGAATGATGATTTCAGTAAAATCACGGTAAACCATTGATGGTTTCGTATTGATGTGGTAGGATAGACCTAGACCTGTGAGAGCTGTAGTTAACATGGTTAGCTTTCAATAATTGTGTTAATTATGTATGATATAGGAATTCTAACTGATTCCTATCTTACCTTCATAATGGAGCCCAAGGATAATAACTTGGATAGTGGTTCCGAGGGTACTGCGAGTGATGAGTCTCCTTCTGTGCCTTGGGGTTTGACGAGGCAGGTTATGCGGGAGATCGAACGAAGTGTTAGAAGATGTGAGCATTCTCCTACTACTACGGGTTGTACCATAAAGAGGTTCACCTGCATGTACCCTCCGATGTTTATGGGAGGACCCCAACCAATAGTAGTAGAGAACTAGGTGCAGAAGACCGAGAAGATATTGGAAGTTCAGCACTGCACTAACCAGCAAAAGGTTCTCTATTCTACTTTTCAGCTGGCAAGGAAAGCTGAAAGATGGTGGACAGCTGTGAGTCTGCTAGAGAAGCAGAGAGCTGGTTCATCTTATATGACTTTGAGCAGCTTCGAGGAGGCATTTTTTGAGAGATACTTCCCGGTTTCCACTCGTGATGCGAAGGCTGATGAGTTCTCGAGTTTGACTCAAGGAACCCCGACAGTGCAGAGATATGCTGCTAGATATATAGAGCTATCTCGTTTCGTGCCGTATTTAATCTTGAACGAGTATGAGAAGACTCGGATGTTCGAGAAGGGTCTGAGAAAGGACATCCGCAGGCTTGTGGGTATGCTACAAATTCGACAGTTTTCTGTTCCGGTGGATAAAACCACCATAGTTGAGGCTAGCCTCCAAGGGGATGAGGTGGTACATGAACAGAAGAAGATGCCAGTATCTTCTGGTTCTAAGATTGATCCTCGACAGGGATAGTGGAAGAAGAAGAAGAACTATGGTTTTGCCATTCCAATTATAGATTGTTTATATTCCCGAATTCTATCATCTCTTAATACTCAAAGGAGATAATTATTAAGTCTGCTTTTTACCAATGGTTTAAGTCCTATTTGAACACAACCGATATGTAGGTCATTAAATCCTAATTTAGTATAATTTTTTAGAGTCTTTTTTGATAGAAGATTTTTAGAATATGTCTTATCTAAAAACTTAACATTAATTTCCTTTGTCTTTTGGCCAATTTTAGACTTAAAATCCAACAATTTTCCCTTTTGTATATATTGTTTCCTTATTAAATTCGCGCAGTTTCCAATTAGCTGACTATTGTCATCCCAACATGACTCATGACTAATAATTGTTTTGTCAATTTCACTTCCTTGTGTAGTTTTAGTACCCGAGACACTAGTCATAAGGAGACCAAAATTAGTTACTTTTATTCCGCAATTCCGTAGGTTATCCTGAACTTATCGCCCTCTAAAATCATCAAAACGGGACTTACTGCCTAACCTTAGAATCTCTAGGTCTAAAAATAACCAATCCTAATTTCCTTAAAAACTTGGCTCTAATACCATTCTTACCCAGGAAGATGAATACTAAACAACAATTAAATAGTATGAGTACATGTTTAAAGTAATTAAATATATTTATGAGTGCATAAAATAATCATGCAACGGTAATTAAAAACAGTAATACTTTTATTAGGTGAAATACAAATTACAACTTACAAATTGTTTAGAATATTCTATGATGACTGGGAAAATTGGGATATAAACAAAACGAACTCTATTTCAAGATGTTTCACAACTTTTCCTCTTTTTCTTAGAGAAGTAGTCTTAGATGAAGAAAGTGATGAAAGAAGTAAGTGATGATTTCCACTCAGATTCAGGAGTCTTATATAGACCCATCCATCAAAAGATCTCCGCATGCTTGAACTTGTTAAATGTTAATGGTTTGACTTTGGTTTGCTAGTGGAAAGTTTTAAGGAAATTGCTTTCTTTTGTAAAAGGTGGAATAATTACTTTTCCAAACAGACCTACTTTTGGCTTCTTCTTATTGCAAGTAATCCTTCCCACGTGCTTTTTGTTGTTGTTTTTGTTTGATTATTATTATTATTATTATAATAGTGATTATTATTAGTGTAATTATTATTTTTTATTGTTTTTATTACTATTTTTTTAATTTTTATAATAATTGTTTTCTTTAAAATAATAATAATAATAATTTTTTTTTATTGTTGTTCTTCTTGTTATTATTTTACAATAAAAAATATTATTTTTATCATAGTTATTATTACTTGTTATTATATTTTTATTATTTTTATAATAATTATTATCCTTAAAATAATTACTATTATTTTGGTTTTTTATTATTCATAATGTTCTTGTTATTATTATTTTAATTGTAATTAATATTATTAATTGTTATTATTATTGTAATTATTATTAGTTGTTATTGTCTTATAATAATAATAGCAATTAGTATTATTATTATTTGTTGTTGTTTTTGTTTAATTATTATTATTTTCATAATAATGATTACTATTAGTGTGATTATTATAGTTTATTGGTGTTGTTACTATTTTTATTGTTTTTATAATAATTATTAATTTTTCCTTTTTATTAATATTATTATTCCTCTTGTTGTTATTATTATTTTACACTAGTAAATATTATTTTTATTGTAGTTATTATTAATTGTTATTATTTTTATAATCATTATTATTCTTAAAAGAATAATTATTTTGGTATTTTTTAGTATTAATATTGTTCTTGTTGTTTTTATTATTTTATAATAATAAATATTATTTATTGTTATTTATTATTTTTATTATAATAGTAATAGTAATTAATGTTATTAGTATTGATTGTTGTTTTTATAATTTTTTTATTTTAAAATAAGTTTGATTTTATGAAATAAAAATCAATTTCAGCTTATATAATTCCGTTTAAACTAGTAGTAGAAATACAAGCAAACCAAACGAAGGTTAAGGGCTTATTGCTTAATTTTAACAAGCAAGATGAGCGGCTAGGATCTCACCTCTCCCCTCCATCCAACATCCAACACCATTTGAACGCTATAAAACCCCAATTAGGGTTCTATTCTCTCTTCCGACGCCCTCTTCCGGTTTAGGTTTAGATCTCCCTCGTCTTGTTTAGGGTTTAAGACCTTCCGCATCTTCTCTCAATCTCTAACCTCCAGCTAAGATATACACCTTCTCTGTTCGATTTTTTCTCTGGTTTTTGTACTTTCTTTTTCCGGCTACATGTACCAAGAGAAGGACGATCGATGCCCTTGATCTTGACTTGCCAAAGTGGTTGTAGCCAAATCAATGTCGAGAAGTTTACTGGCCGATTGTCGTGAGATCTGCGATCTCCATCGGCATATCCGCTTACCGAACTTCTCACACTTTCACTTACCATTCTCTCCGATCTATTGTTCTTCTTTCTTTTACTGATCTATGAGAAGGGGAGAAGAGGAAATGGCATAGGATTTAGCCTTTTTTAGAGACCCTTCTCTCACATAAACAACTTTTTCAATGAAGAGTTGCCTTCCAGGCAAGCTGCTTTGATTTTCCGGAAGCTTGCGTCTACAGGCGCCTACAACAGCATCGCGTTTCTTTCCAAAAGATGAACATATTTTTTATTATGAATTTTGCTTTAGTTTTCAGGGAAATGTGCTTATATTTGTGCTTATGGACGGTCCGGCGCCGATTAGATGTTTCGCCGTCGGCGCCTAACATAATCATAAGCTAGATTGACACAGCCGCCTCACATATCCAGCGTCTCCTTTTGGTTCGTGAGGAAATGCTGTTCATGCTGTGGCGTATATTCCTCTTCACTGATCTCCATTTCTTCTTCTTCTTCTTCTTCTTCTTCTTCTTGATCTCTGGAATTGTGGGAAAAGAAATTCTGAGATTCTAGGAAGTGAAGGCATTAACAAGCTGTTGACGCAGTATTTTCTGTGAAAAGAGAATTTTTGGGGACATTAACATTCCATTCTTGCTATGTTTTCTGCTTAGGTATGTGATCATGAACAAGAGTTTGATGTGGGAGCAGAAGCATGCTCTCAAATCGTCGCCCCCAGTAGGGTTGATTACTAGAAAACTGGAATGACAGGAATTGCTGTTTATTCAAGTGTAGTTAGAATTGTAAGCTTGAAGAAATTTGAATGACATGAATTGGGGTTTAGTCAAAGTCTTGTTTCTGTCAAAATTTTGATTGTGTAATTGGTCAACTCAAACCCACTTTCTATCATTTTAAAAAATTATAGAAATTAAAATAAAATTAAAAATTCATTAAAATTTAAAACAGCAACTTATTTGGGTTAATATTTATAAAACAATGATAAATTAATAACTTAATTAACAACTGTTTATGTTTGTCTTTAAATTAAAGAATATTATAAAATATAATTAAAATACTAAAATTATAAAATAACACATTAAAAAATGAAATAATAATAATAATAATTTTTATTATTTTATTTCATTGTTATAATCTGAAATTTTACTTTACAATAAAAATTTTATTGAATATGATAAGTGAAAAATTGTAAAGATGTTTAATAATTGACTTTGTTCCTTTTTTTTTTTTGAAATTTATGTATACTTTTTTATTTTAATATATTTATATGTTTATTTTATTTTTATTTCAATTTAAAAGTATATGAAATATATAATTTTATTTAGAAGAACTGTTTGTGAATATTAAATTTTTTGAGAACTTTTTCACAAGCAATTGAAAATTAATAATAAAAATGGAAAATTGATTACATAAACAATCGTGTTTTTATAATTTGTTTTATTATTGTGTAAGAGTAGAAAATAAAAAATAGGAATGATACAAAACAAGTCTTCCTTTGAATATAAAATTATATGCTAAATATAAATATAAAAGTGTTTTTTATTTTAATTAAAATATAAATAATAAAATATGAAAGTTTGGAATTTTATTCATTTAATTATGTAAAAGCTTTAACTCTAGCAGGGTTGGCCGCATGAGTTAGGGATTGAAAGAGTTGAATTTGAGTAATTTGCAAGCATTTATCCTCATCCGCAAGTTGAAATCCTTACTAAGATAAATTTTGATATAATTTTATATCATATTTTATTCAAATTCAATACAAATTTAAGTTATGTCCCTATAAAATGAGAGAATTTGGATTGTGTTAGAACGTGAATCATAGAACTAAACTCTAAGTTCACCTTTATATACATTTTTTGTTAATTTTTTTAAAAGATGTTTTCAAAAATTGATACTAAATGATATTTCATTAATAGGGTAAGAAAGTGACTTCTTAAATGATAATTGTTCACAAACTAAAAAATCTCATTTTGTATTTTGAGAACATAAATTCCCATAAATTTTTTTCTTAAATTAATTTTGAATTATTAAAACTGTAATCATTTTAAAAATGATGGATTTTTTTTTACATATTCTTGATATTATCCTTAGAGTCATAATTTTTTAAATTTTAATTTATTAGTTCAAAAATTTTAAACAAACTTCTTAAGAATAATTTTGAAATTGTAACAAAAGATAAAAATTAGACTCGTTGTCCAAGATTTCAATCAAAAAGAAGGAATTAACTATAATAAGATTTTTGTTTCGGTTGTTAGATTAGAAATTATTTGTATGTCACTTACCTTTACTAACTATAAGAATCTTAATTTATATTAAATGAATGTTAAAAAGTGTTTTCATGAACGGATTTATTGAAAACAAAAAATTTCCAAAGCACGTCAGTTTACCTTGATAAAACAATCATTTCTAACCTTATTAATGTTGAAGATTCTGACATTTTGTATTATCAGTCGTCATATAGTGGTTTTACCTAACTTATCTCAATTCATGACGAAGTTTACGCCCCCTTTCACCCTAAAGCTACTTGGTTAAAAGCCAGAAAATGAGCAATTGCCAAAATTATAGTCCACGACATTACTCTTCGGTGGGGTCATTTCAATACCCTAACTATTTTTCAAATTGGATTTTTTTATGTTATTGTTAAAGATATTCATTTACACTTTAGTCATATCATACTTCTTTTTTATATTTTATTATTACATAGGACTCCAACCACCAACAAGACCTTTGGACCCCTAGGTGCGGTACTAAACCTATAGATCAGTGTCTTCCACCCCTAGGACTTGCTAATCAGGGTAAAGTCTAAATACGGGTACGACTTCCGTACATCAGTTGGACGTTAAGTCAACCCGACCCCCGGGACACATCTCCATTACCATCCACGGTCCCCGCTGTCTCATAGAAAACTCTCACCATCCATGGTCCCCGCTGGCTCACAGAGTAAACTCTCACCATCCACAGATATCGCCGGCTCTATAAGTGTATCTACCTAAAATTGAACCCCCGATGCTCCTTATTACATGCTGATGTCTTTTCACCGCGCCATGCTCATGGGGGCTAGGTCATATCATCCTTAAATACATGATTGAGTGTTTCTAGCCCACTCTCGGTAGTATTCATTGCTCGCCTTATGTCATGCCTCTCACTCAACTTTTTTGATCTCATGCGATGTGTGAGGCCAATTATTCTATCAAAGTTTCAAATGGTCTTGATTTTGGTATTGCACATTGCATGCACTTAGATAACTTTGTAGCTCATTCCAACTCTGATGTAAATGAGCAAAAGGGCCCGAATGGTGATAGTGATGATGTTGATGAAGATACCCTTGCAAGGTGAGGTAATTTGGCTTACTTGAGCAAACACATAGGATAGTTGAACTTTCATGATAGGAGATGTAGTCTATGTGCACATCATTTGTGTAAGAACCCAACCTGAGATATATAGATTGAACAAATAAGAAAGGGTAAAAAGGTGAAATTAGCAGACTTCGTCGACAAAGGCCCTCATACTCTTCATCGCCAAAATTTAGAATCTCATCGACGAAGAGATACTGAACAAGTCGTAAAATATCGAAATAGGGTTCGTCGACAAAATGCATAGATGATTCGTCGACAAAGGCGCCGTTTCATCGACGAGTTTGGTCGGGTAAAAGGGGCTATAAATATCCTCCTTCATTACTTAGTTGCTAAGAAAGCTAAATTTCTCTCTCTCTCTCTCTCTCTCTTTAGAACCAGCGGAATCTCTCCTTCTCTCTTCGATTCTTTGTTGTTCATCGCTTGATTCAACGATCCGACGTTACTGCGTGGACCAGAGGAGGAATCTCTACGTTTTTAGTGGATTGAAAATTCGTTTCGAGGATTTTCAGGTTTTGACCCAAAAACGAGGTAAGGGTCCTATTTCATTTTCGTTTTGGTAGATCTGTAGGGAATAGTATTGTAAAGAAGTATTGTTCTTCATTGTTTAGGTTTTGGGAACTCGGTTCGTAGTTTTGGAACCGTAGAGTTCGTATTTTGGTATTCGAAAAAAGGTAAGTGAATTCTGTTTATATTAGTTATTTTTGAAATCGAGATTGGTAAATCTGTAGTTTACGATCGTATGTATGTTTTGGTTACTTATTTAGGAAAATCTATCAGGTGAAAATGTGGGATTTTTGAGTCAAATTTTTGGAAAAAAATTGGGATTCTAGGTATCATCTCTATTTCAGTTGGAAAATGTTGGCCTTACAAGGTTTAAAATCTTGTTATATTGTTTTGATGCTAACAAACAAGAGGAATTGAACATATTTGTGTGAGTAATGTTATTTCAGGGCTTACATATGAGAAAATAAGGTCAAAGTGCTCACAAGGATCAAATGAAGTTTAAATGAGTCAAAACATGGATTTAAAGATGATATATTAAACCTCGAAGAATATGAGGTCATGCATGATTTGTTGAAAGCCAAGGAATGTTTAAAGTCAAACGAGTCAAAGAAAATCAAAGTGAGAGAGCTCAAAGAATATTAAAGATTGAAGACTAAGAAAGAGCCAAAGTGAGCATGAAGA
This sequence comes from Malania oleifera, assembly GCF_029873635.1. NCBI lineage: Eukaryota > Viridiplantae > Streptophyta > Magnoliopsida > Santalales > Ximeniaceae > Malania > Malania oleifera. The sequence goes on along the minus strand of NC_080429.1, from coordinate 19,589,800 downwards.
CTTGAGCATTTAGAACGTTAGTGTCTTAAAAGTCTTATGTTAGTGCTTTAATGTTTAAAATATCATTTGAAATATTATGAAACTCTTAGGTTAAATTATTGGACCTAGATACCTTTTAAAATACTTGAAAAATATTTTTATAAGGTCAAAAATTATTTTAAAAAGGTTAAAATTATTTTTGGAATGAAAAGCACCAAAAGGAGGTTTTTCCAAATACTGTCAATTTTTCTATATCCGCATTGAGGTGCATTTTTCTCTATTTAAAACTCCTTGTTTTAAAATGTGTTCAACACTAAAGTTGTAGGATTTTCTCTTGGCTTTCTTTTGACATGAAGAACACTTAATTTGGAGTTATACAAAAAAAGTTATGACCAAAATACTAAAGTGGGGTCATAGCTGTTAGCCAATCGAACACTGTTCACGGGAGGAACTTCAGCTGATTGAACAGCACATAGAACCACTTCAGTCATCTGAAGAATAAGCTCAGACATCTGAAGATTTTCTGAGACAAAACAGAAACAGGCAGTAGCTATTTAGACGTTTGAACCCACTCTTCAGTCATCTGACCCTGTGTCCAGTTCATTTTTTAAAGGGTTTCAGGAACTTCGGATGATTAAACTTGACTCTTCAGTCATCTAAATACTGTTCAACGGACAAATTTTTTAAAATCTAATATTTTATAAAATAGCCGTTTGAGCTTCAAATTTTCTAACAACTTAGGAAACTCTCTAAAGAAACTTCTGCAACAAGGAAACTTGTTTGAAAGCCTATAAATACATGGTTTTACAAATTAAAACAAACCAGGAATTGAAAAATCTATTTGTAAAGCTGAAAGCACTCTTGTTTTTACAAGTTCTTTTGTTCACTCATTGCAAATTTCTTTTGCTGAGATATTCTGAAGTATTAATCCTTCCTTCTCTGAATTCCTATTGCTAATCCTCATCTAAGAAGGATATTGGTGATTTCTACACTTAAGCTTCATTCTATTTCATATTGATATTTTATGTTGAAGTATATAAGGCTGAAATTGTACTAACTTGCTCTTTGAGAGAGTATACTTGTACGCAAATTTTATCTTGTGTTTCTTGTAGTTTTTTGACGTTTGAAGGATTGTTTGGATCGTTGGCTAAGCAAGGGGATATTGCTTAGAAAGACGGGCTCTAGCTTAAAGGAGTGACCGAATGAGGGGACATCGTTTGGAGAGGCAGGCTCTAGCCTAAGTGAAGGAGTGTTTGAGCGTGGGGTATTGCTTGTAAAGGTTTTGTTTCACCTGTCAACGGAACGGTTTAGTGAATCCTTTGGTGGTTTGCCAAAGGCGAGGACGTAGGCTGTGTTGAAGCCGAACCTCGTAAAAATCTTCGTCTCACTTTCTCTTTTCCTATTCTTTATTTTCAGTGCATATTTAAATTGCGTTGACGGTTTAAATTTGAAAATCATATAAACTACGTATATTTGGAAATCAAACAAACTTAAGGTTTAATTTTGATTTGGGTTGCGGAAACCGAAAAGGAGTACGTTGGTTACACCATATATTGCGGAAACCATACGTGAGTACGTTACTTGGTTAACATCCCAAAGATAAATTTACCAAGAGTTTATTCGAGTTCTAAATATTTGGAAATAGTGATTAGATTCATCTATACAAGGCTTTACATCAGCAAGCATAAATTCTCATTCACTACAGGGCTTGGTTCAAATTTGGGTAATATAAACAAACAACTATCTTGAGTTTTTATATTACATAAGTGTTGTGTATTGGCTTGTTTGTTTACTTTCTAATTATAGTTGATTGGTTTGGTTGAATGATTGGATGTTTGTATGGTTAAAGATTAAATAAAGAAACTAAGTGCTTGAGTGCTTAACAACTTAAACAAATAAGTCATGAATTGGTTAAAAGAAATAAAATAAGTTTAAGAATTCTATAAAGAACAAAAACGAAAGTTTTAAAAGCCAATTCACCCCCTCTCTTGGGAAGCTATTCATAATTTCAGAAAATATGTTGTATAAAACTATAGTAATGAGAAGACTGTAGCTGTATTTGTATTAAACTGTATTTCTCGAATTGAAAACGATATGATTGTCGTATACTCAAATAAGTGTGGAATGAACTGTTGTATGTAAAATGTTCCAGGTTTTGTAAAACAGCTAGGGGCAGCTAATTACCGTACGCTGATGGGTATAGGAACATGAGTTCCAAAAATTGTTCCAAGTTTTGTGAAATTTTGCCACGTCTTAGCTAATTACCGTGGGCAAACACTATGTCTCGGCTAAATACCGTGGGCGAGAGTGTCCGACTCTATATCTGAGGGTGTGAAATATCGTCTGTTTGTTTCGGCTGGTCATCAATGGGTGTGAGTGGACACCGTACTGGCAACGATATTGTTATGAGGCTTCGATTATTATAGGGTATCGGGTGCTTGAGTGTGACGACACTGACCGTATATTTGGTATCGTATGTACTGGAACTAGATTGTTAAAATACTAGAACTGTATCGTGTTATGTTTTATGTTGAAATAACACTTGTATGCCACACACTGATATAACTTACTTTCTTATTTATTGAGAGGTGTCTCACCCTGAATATACAAATGTTTGTCAGGTCCTTCGAGTAGCCGAACCTAGCATCCTAGCGTTTAGGAGCGTGGGTGTCGGTTAGCTACGTAGAGTACTTGTGTAAGTACGGATTTTGTAACCTGATTGCCATTGTTGGGTTTTGTAGACACCCGAGGTATGTATTGTATTTTGGAGTGTAGACTCTAGTCATGTATAGACTCTGGTATGGTACGATGTATGTATTAGAAAGAATATTTTCGCTGCGCATTTGAGGTGTATGGATATGTATGTGAACGTGTATAGGGTGTACGTGTACCCCACGGGGTCGGATCCTCATTCAGTGTAGTATCATATATGTTTTAATTGATACAAAGACATGTTAGGTTACTAAATTCACACCTGAGACCCATCTGCGGGTTCGGGGCATGACAACTTGATCATGAAATGTCCTTCTTTATTAGGATATGCTACAACATATGGATTAGATGTTGACCAACACTGCCATTTTTAATCACTGATGCAATTCCTCTCTCATCAATATCTGCCTCTTCCACCGCCTTTAATATGATTTCTTTACTAGTTGCATTTTCTACTAATTGATTGAAACTGAGAACATATGCAAACACTAAACATGATACTCGGTCTACTATTGTCAAGTAAAGAAAATAACCAATCATACGCTTATATTGTTTGACATCCATGCTTACACTTTACTCATCATTTTTAAGTTTGATTGAGTTACTTATAGGAGTATTTAGCTCTTTTGTTTCATCCATGCAAAATCTCTTGAGTAGTTCTTTGATGTATTTGATTTGGTTGATGAAATTTATTTATTTATTTATTTTATTTTGAGTATGAGGAAGAAGGTGAGCTCTCCAATGATACTCATCTCAAATTCATCCTACATATTTTTTGGGTAAGGAAGCAATATATATTACTATAATGAGGGGTATTATTGAATAAATTAATAAGTATAAATGTTAAATTAATTGTACTAATTTAAAATATAGGTGTCAAAATAATCATTGGCTCTTTTTAAGATGTAATTAGTTTCATGTTGATTGATACGGCTAATCCAAGTCTAACAATTTATATTAACGTAACATTATAATTATATTTATCCTTTCAAGATGCTCGGGAGCCCAGAAGCTCACTAGGGTATGGGGACTCAACTTGCCAAATTGTCTTCGATAATGTTTGGGAACAAGTATTTGGGGTTTAGATTTAAATTTATATAGATTTGGAAGAAAAACAATATAATTTTATGTTATGTTTTATTTATATTTAAAGTATTAATTTGATGCTTCCAAATATAGGGTAAGAGGCTTTGTCCCTTATTTGGACAGGGTCATCTATTCTCATCATTAGTTTTAATGAGGTTTCAATAAAATTATAATGAATGTTGAAGTAGACTTATATCAGGTTTCGTTCTTAATTCAACTAAATAACTCATCCTTTATAGAAATGCTCAATGTTTTTAAACATTTCAATCTTGTTAATTTTTAACTTTTACAATTGTCTTCATGAAATAATTTTCGACTTCTTTGGAACTGAGTGTAATATCAATAATTGGTGGACTAGTGTTTATTTTTATTTTATTATAGGTGTTACATAAAGAATTTTGTTTAGTGGTCATAGCTAATTGCAAAACAGCTGAAAATTTTTAAAAAAATTTGGGATAAGAACTTAGTTTGCTAAATTGCCTTACAATAAAATAAATTTTATTACGATATTATTAATTTTTTTAACTGTTGAATTATTATACTGATATATATAAATAATATATCACGTTTTTTTTTTTCCTGAGAAGTGTTAAAAATTAAGTATTAAAAAGTTAATCTTGTATTTTCCTTATTTCTACATCTTACTTGACATTCCCTCATTCATTTTTTTAAAAAAAAAATGCTTGCTCCCTCTATGTATATATATTTTCAAATAAAAGGGTTGCTTTATAACTAAAATAAATAGTAGAAAGGTTTATTGTCACATCCAAAAACCTAAGGACACTTATAATATGATAAATATTATAAAGGTTGTAAGGCTTATTAATTTAGTCTCCTTCCCTGGGAGCTAGTAAGGGTGAACTTTGAATTAGTAGTAAGGTTATTCATTTTTGATTGGTTGATCATGTGTTTTAATCTAGGGAAACAAACTTTTTGCATAAAATAAAATATACGAATGCATGCATTATGTTTAATAAAAATATATTTTTAGAAAAGGATAGATGAAAAAAAATACTTATTTATAAATATACGAAAGCATACATTATGTCTAATAAAAATATGTTTTTAGAAAAAGATAGGTGAAAAAAAAACTTATTTAGGTTGCTATAAAAATTATTGAGTATACTAATGTTTGAAGTTCATAAAAAAAGTTGTAGAGTGTAGAAAAAAAAATTTAAAATGGCTAAATAAATATGTCAAATTTAAAAAATATAATTAAAATTTAGATAATCCTATAATTTTTGTGTAAAAATTATACAACATTTTTCAAAAGAAATAATTTACTAAAAAAATAAATTTAATGTTAAAAGAATGACAAACTCATGTTAGTATACTTTCTCTTTCCTCTTTTTTAAAGGACAAAAGACTTCACTTCTTTTATTAACCTACTTTCAGATTTCAAAAATATTACAAGTCTTTTTTGATTCTTATATAAAAGATACAATCCTCTCATGAAAAGATTATTTTTTTATAAAATATTAATAAGTTTATGGTTTTTTAGCAAATTTCATAAGAATTTTTTAAAATTCTTAAAACCTCCTGTGGTTCTTTAGAATTGGTAAAGATTTTTTATTAAATTTTAAAGGAAGTTAATGTGTTTTTACTCTTTAAAAAAAATAAAAATAAAAATCAAGCTTAAAAGAGTTTTTCATAATTTATATATATATATAAAATATATTAAATAATATTTTTCTTAAAAAATAATTGACGAACTCTAACATAATCTTGCGAGAAAAAAACATAACCTCGAAGTTAAAAGCATATATGTACCGTGACTGCACAAGCCATTTCTTTCCTAAACAGGCATCTGATCTCTGTTCAGGAACGCCCAACAATGTCAGCCCTACTGCGCAAGACCGCTGCGAGCCTCCGCACCTCAGGTCTTATCGGGCTCCGCCGCCTCCGCACCTCTACAGCTCCACAGACCGGGCGGTCTAATCCCACCGGTCTCTATGGCTTCCACCACCTCACGACCGCCAAAGGTTTCCGACGCCTCGTCGACGAAGCCATCGAGAGGTGAAGCGGAGCATAAACACTTTTTCATTTTAGTTTGCTTCACGAGAAAAAAAAAGATGAGGAAAAGGGAGAAAACTAATTAAGGTGCTTGGCTTAAGGATTCTTCATTATTTCGAGAACTATGAGACGTGATTTTTATTTTTGAACGTTATTTGGGGAATTTTTAACGCATTATTTCCTAACCAAGCAGATGGCTAAGCTTGATTGGTTAATTCTTCCATTGTAAATTACAAGAAAAAGGAAGAAAATTAAAGCTCTGTTCAATTGGACTCGGTCTTCTTTTATTTTCATGCGTCCTTTGGCACCCAAGAACAAGATTGAGGCTTTGTTTCGGAATTGTTCATTCCATGCCAACGTACCAATATTAACTGTGTGGGAAAAAAATGCTGCTGAGAAGTCACTGAGAAGGAAATGCTCTCTATGTTCTACTTAAAAATTCTTAGACGAAAATAATGCAAAGTCTGCTGAAAATAGCTTTCATGCTTCACTATCTTTTTCCTCCTTGTCTTTGCTTTTAGCTTAGATTAGATGCTTTGATATCAGTTTGGATTAATACCACGTTAAATTGCGTGAGCTTCAGAATTGATTAGTATTGAGATCGTGCTAATGTTATTGTATATCATTAACAAAAGTATATGGGCAATATTGACGATCACTTAAATTCAATTTTACTCCTCACAAATGTGTAATGAGAAGCATCTTTTAGGCTTTTGGGACTAAACCTGCATTTTAGACTCTGCATCGTATTATTATTGCTATTTTTATTATTATGAAATAGTTGACAACTGCCTTTATCAGGTGCAGTTTAAGTTCAACTTATTGTCTTTCCTAAGAAAATGTTGGATATGAAAAATAGAAACTTAGGTGAAATATTGAATTTTGAGTTCTTTTGTTAGACCTTACATTCTATAAGGATCGTTTGCATTTTTTTTTATTTTATTTTTTTTGCAGATGTATTCAGCTGCATGTTTTTACTGAGTTTTGACAATTGCTAGGTCTGGGGAGCTCATTGATTACATATCTAGGATGCCTTCATCAGCAGATATCATCCGAGCCATGGATGAGATTTCAGACACAGTAAGTTCATGACTTAATGCTCTGTTTGATTGATGAAGAAATTAAGATCATGTTTTTGAATCATTCCTCAGAAGTTTAGTTTTTGAAAATTGAAAAATAAAAGAAATTGCCTTGTGTTTAGCAGCACATTTTATGGTTTTTTGAAAATTTCTCTAAAAGCATTTTTTTTTTTTTTTTTTCAATTTTGATGTTGGAAAACTAGAGATAAAAGGGCAGCCCAGTGCACAAAGCTCCCATGTATGTGGTGTCTGAGGAAAGGGCAGACCACAATGGGTCCAGAGATGTTGCATTTTTGCAAGAGACTGCTTCCGTGTCTTGAACATGCAGTGACAACTCTACTGTTGTGCCTTGGCTCCCATGTTGGAAAACAAGAAATGATTGTTATTTTTTTAGCTGTTTTGTTATTGGTATGAATACTTTCTGAAAACATTCCTTTGAAACCCAAAATGGACAGGTTTTCAATATCTAATCATTAGAATTTTAGTATTTGGAATTCCAACAATAGTTTCTTCTAAAGTAAACCTAATATAAATTAGTTGGCTTAGCGGAAGCGAGTTTCTCAATTTTCCAAGTGTAATATAATAATAGTTTTTTTTCCTTTTGCATTAATTTAGTTGTCAACCAAAATGAGAACTAGGATTATAATTTTATTAGTTTCTCATTTTTCATTATATGTTGTTTGCAACTTTCAAGGTGTTTTTGACAATTATATTAATTGATTTGTTAGGTCTGCTCTGTTGTTGACTCTGCAGAACTGTGCCGACATACTCATCCAGACAGGTTCTTACAAATGACTTATACTGTCATGCTTGTGAAAATTGAATTTTGTAGTAGTAGTAGTAACATTAGAATTGGTGGTGTTAGCATGGGTGATTGTTCAATATCTTGATATTTCAGGGACTTTGTTGAGGAAGCCAACAAGGCGTCAATGAGAATTAATGAATATCTACATGTGAGGTGACCCGTGCTTCATTTGGCTTTTGTTATTTTTATTTTTTGATAAGTAATAATGAATCTATTTTCTTATTAAGGCACTGATGCAGATGACTAGAGCGGAATTATTATAATGTATCAAAGCAAATTAAAATCACTAGCTCACACTTTATTTTGTTCTGTGGGAGTACTTATTCACTTCTTTGACTCACCTACATTAACTGAAGGGTGGCTTGGCTGAAAGTCAACAAGAATGCTACTTGTGTTCTTCACTTTCTATTTCTATTTATGACTGCACTATCTAGAAAATGGACTTTAAATGCAGTAACACTTCTTCACTTCTTCATAAATAACAATCTCAATGAATGATGGTTCACTAAAATATACCATACGCTGGCGATCAATCCTTAGAGAATATCAAATAAGACTAAACTTCAAAGAATTTAAATACAAGTCAAAATCAAATATAAATTTGTATAGTTTCAAGCTAATCTAGCAAGAACCCCAAGAATTTCTAATCTAATTATAACTATCTCCATTTTGAGACATTAACTCCCCAAATTTGCAAGTCATATGCATTCCTTTCATTACCTTAAACATTTTTGGGGAGGAGAAGGGGATAAAGCTACAGTTGCTTAGCAAGTTCAACCTTATACACTACAGATCAAGTACAGTATTATTATCATATAGTATATATTGCAATTATATCCATATACATTAATTCTAACACTTGGTAGGCAATGCAAACAAATTCATAAAACAAACTGTATATCTGTATATGTAAATCTCATATATGCATTCATAAATCAATATTTTAAACATTTCCCCCCCCTTTATAATCATTCTCAATTCTTACTCATAGATAAAAACCGTGCTACAATCACTTTATACCCCTTAGCTAGGCTGTTAATAATCATCGTTCACGACAAGTTTCATAAAGAAACTCATTGATACTTTTATGCAAGAGAAACTGTCATTGTTGAAACATGTTGAATAACAATAAAATATTTTCATTTTCAAATTAAATAGAGTGTGAGATTCTACTTACCTCCCTAATGCTCCAAACAACTAGAAATGTCCAATAAACTTGCTTAGAAACCTAAACATGAGCATTGCATAATATTAGACTTGGTTCTAAGGTTTAGGCTGAAGTCTGTCAAACCACACCCCCTTAGGTAAAACAGCCATAACTCATCCTATGAAACTCGAAATTACAATCTGTTTTTGCATTAGAAACTAGACTTAAATATCTTTCCAACCGTATTTGTCCCGTAACTCCCAACACAAAATGCTTAACAAATCTTGAACTTGCTCACAGCTCAAAGATTTAGGCATAACTCTAGAAAAATCAGATTAAGGCACCATTTATGGTGTTTGAAACTAGACTCAATTATCTTTCCAATGATATATGATAACACAACAAACAACAAAACCAAGCATTTAGTCCCACTAGGTGGGGTCGGCTATATGAATCCTTTTCCGCCAATTTATGCGATCATGGACCATTTCTTTTGACAAATTTAGGGATATTAAATCCTTACTCGTTATCTTCTCTCAAGTTATTTTAGGTCTACCCCAAAATTTCGATTATTAGTATTTGATTCTGGCTATCAGACCTGCAATCGAAACCCAACATCCAATAACTACCAATTCATCTTGATTCTCTAACCCTAATTGTTTCATCCCTTATTCTCCTTTAATTACCATTCTTAAACTTGTTTAGATCATGATTAACAATCTTACAACAATAAATTTGATAGGGAGAAGAAATTATCCTTGAGAAATCCATAAAATCCCAAAAATCGTATGTAATTTCCGTAACTCCATCCTTCTTACCCAAAATTGAAAATTAAGAATAACTTTGCCACAAAACATAATTTTTTTTTACTAACTTTGATACCAAAAACTTTCAGAGAATTGTAGAATTGCGACTTAAGGTTGGTCCAATCCTCTCTAATGCCCTAGGAATAAGAAACGACTCTTTAGCGTTTTTCTAATGTTCTTCTTCTCTTTTTATTTTCTTGCTCATTAGGAATAATAGCTTGTTCCAATCCTCTCTATTGCCCTAGGAATAAGAAACGTCTCTGTAGGGTTTAACTAATGCTCTTCTTCTCCTTCTCTTTCTTGCTCATTGGGAATAATAAGAAACCCTATGTATTACTTAAAGATTTTGGGCTCCTAACTCTACTTAGCCCATAATAAAACTAATACAATAATAGGGCTCTCTAATATTCCAACCCAGATTTTTTGGGTTGGGGTATTACAGTAATAGTGATGCCTAGCTGCAGAATTGCCTTGTTAAATAGCACAACTAGTTATTGGTAGCTTCCAAAAACTTGCCACTAGTGCTGCCTATGCTAGTTAGGATCCTTGCTTGAATTCATTCTGGAAAATCTTGTGTGTGTTTTTCTCACAATATTTAGAACAGCTAGACGGATTTCCGAGAAGCCTCCTTCGATTGTCATGAATGACAGTGGCATAACATTTTTGGTGTCTTGTATTTGGATGAGCTACAAAGATAAATAAGTAATGGTGTTTTAAAGCAACTCGTTAATCGTCATCTTTATTTACCTACTACACAGCAAAACTGGCTTGAGGCATGTACTCATTTATTTTGAATGTTTTGATTGGCTGTTCAATGAATTGAAATGGTAAAACTCCAAAGAGTTCAAACTGTTCTCAAAGAGCTGGAAAGTTGGAGCTTATTTAACGACTGTTCATTTCTTGCATCATTGTCCACTGATCTAGAGAAACTTTTCAAGAAAATATTTAATTCAAATAATATTATGATGCAAAAGTCAAGCAAATGGTTGATTTTGTTGAAATGAGTTTGGAAGTTTTAAATTTTAATTGATTATGCATTCATTTATAAATTCTATGAACATGGGGTGTACTGTTTATAAACTATGAAATTGCAAGCTAAATTGATTTCAAGAACTGGATGATGTGTTATGTTCTCATTTCTAGGGATTGATTGTCTTACTATTGTGTCCTTATGATTACCATGTTTAGTATATTTTTCAATAACCTATATGGAATTTGTAGCACTATTTTATTAATATTCAATATTTCAGTTGAATTTTAGTAAAATGATTCTACAAATTGTATACAGGTTACTGAAAGACATAACCTATATCATTTGCAAGATTACTAAGCCTTAACCTAGATTTCACTGTCGTATCATTTGTTCTCTCACAACCTCATTCTCACTTACCCCTTCAAACCTCCTGTAATCCCTTGCAACCTTTGCTGCCATTCTTCTCTTGTAGGTCAGGTTTGCAGCTTTAACCTCCACATTCGCCATAAAAATCGTCACATTCCCATGGCCAGATGGTAAAAAAAATCTCGATTAGTAAGAAACAGTTCATATCAATGTTTTAAAAGGCGAAAGCGTAAGGCCAGGCGTTTTACCCTCCGTGAGGTGAGGTGTAAGCCTCAAGGCGTTGAGGTGTAAGCATTTTGGGACTATATTTTTTAAAATAATTAATAAATAAAAAAATTATATATAGTATAAAAATGAGAAAAATGTTAGAATAATGGAGAAAAAAAAATGATAATAATAAGCCATAAGTTTTCAAACAGAAGAGAAAAAGCCAAATTACAAATTTCTTTCCAAGAACCTCAGACCCATCAAACAGAGACCTCGAAAGAGAGAGCAGAGGCTTCGAGAGAGAGCAGAGGATTCGAGAGAGAGAGAGAGCAGAGGCTTCGTCGAGGCTTCGAAAGAGAGAGTAGAGGCTTCGAGAGAGAGCAGAGGTTTCGTCGAGCTTTGTCGAGGCTTCGAAAGAGAGAGCAGAGGCTTTCTTGAGCTTTGTCGAGGCTTCAAAAAAGAGAGCTGTGGCTTTGTCGAGGCTTTGAAGAGAGAGCAGAGGCTTCGTCGACAGAGTAGAGGAGAAGAAGCTTCACAAGAGAGAGAGGTAGGATAGGGTTTCAGTGCAATACCGAAAGGCGTACGCCTTGACGCTGAGGTGTAAAAAAGCTAGGGTTTTTGTCTAATGCGTACGCCTTTTTACCTAATGTGTACGCTTTTATGGAGTTACTCCTTTTCACTTATGCCTTGGTGTGTTTTTGGCCTAAAACGCCTAAAGGCACGCCTCAAAAACGCCTTTAAAATCACTAGTTCATATTAGAAGAGAGAAGTAGAGCTTGGTGCATCACAGAAAGATCTAATCTATGATGCTTCTTCATCTCTCTTTTAGACGAGGATTGACTTTGGCTGGAAATAAAATTGTGATCATTCCTCTTTTTGAATACAACAATCCCTTGGGTAAGGATATTTAGGGCTCCCAACCACATTATCATGAGAAGGCTGAGGGCAAACTCATTTGGGAGGGTCATCTCATAAGAGAGAGGATACTGCCAAAGGGGTCCTTCATCGGGTTGGAAAAAGTTTTGGGAAGCCTTGAAGAGCAAGGAAAATGGGAGCAATAGAGCTAAGAACCACCAAGAATTGAGATGCTTCGACTGCTGTTCATCCAATGTGGATATACAAATCAAATCAAAGAAGCACTCAATCTTCTTAAGAATTGCACTTCTGTCTCACTGGCAATCGAGGAGTTTCGATGAGCAAGGGAAGCAATAAAGAAACCAAAAAACGGGTAAAAAGGAAAAGATCTTTCTTGGGGCAAGTAGCATGGAGTCTCAACATGCACTTTAAGGAAAATATTCAAATACGAATTTGAATTATTTTATGCCTGGCTAAGTCACTGGTTAGTGCTAGGCCCATAATTGGGAAGGCCCAAGAACCCACAATAGCAAGTCCTGTGTGGGGGCAGTTGAGAGCAGCCCAAATTAAAGCCCAAAAGAGCTCTAAATAGGTTCTCTTAAAAAGGCAGCCCAAATCCATTCCTTTAGGGTCATTTGTAGAACCCACGAAGAAGCTAGGGCATGCTACGAAAAAGGAAAGCCCTCTAGCCTGGTAGAATCCAAAAAATCCACATTGAAGAGATTATCAAAAGCTTATAGGAAGATCTTGGGAGTTGGGTGTTCAAATAGAAAACTGCCAGCTCTGAGGGAAAAGAGTCACAAATGAATTTCAATGAAGATGACAAAGACTCTTTTAGTCCCCACTCCTCCAAGAATGAGAGGCTTCTAATTGAACATCTTTGCAAGGAAAGTGGGTTCTTAGAGGAAGACATGGCTATAGCGGGAGAGAGCTAAGAGGATTTATTATTTGACAAAGATTGCAGAATTGCCTATCATAGAAATGCAAAATTAGACAAGGTCCAAATATAGGATAATCTTTGCCTAAATATTTCAGATGCCCATCTTGCACATCATTTGAATTCAAACAATTGCCAAGTGACCACTTCATTTCTAATCCTAGCAACCACAAAATTGGGAAATGACCATCCAGAGGTAATGCTCTTCTTTTTGGTAATCGCCCTATTTTGGTGGAGTTTCATAAACATTTTGAGTCACCCTTTTGTCTTGTAGGGAGTCATCTGAGGAGGAAGCTTCCAAAACTGTGGATTTATTAGATGATGAGAGGGATAATCAGGTCCAGGATCTCCTGTATAAGTTGGACCTCGCCCTCATAAATTAGAGGGGAGAGAGTTAAGTTTGAGGAAAGGGAGTTAGGGGATGGAAAGAAGGCTTAGAATTTCTTTCAGATAATAAAATAGATCTATTAAATAGAAGACATAAATATAGTGGAATGAGGATAAGAAATCCTCCAAGGAAAAAGTGCAAAAGAAAAAAACGAAAAAATTTCTCCAAAGTTGCTTTCCAATCCCTTTGAAGAAGGCTAAGAAATTGAGGAGGGAATGCTTCATTGGTTGAATATAACAAGGAGGCAAGGCCTTGAGGGTCTTTAGCTGTGTTAAATGAAGATCCTTTCTTGGAATTTTAGAGGTTTAAGGGAGTGAGGTAATAGCAGAGTAGTCAAGGAGCTTGTAAGTAAAGTCAGCCCTAACATTTTATCCCTCCAAGAAACTAAGCTGCGGGAAGTAGATCCTTTCCTCCTTAGATATCTCTAGGACTGTAGAAACAAATACTAGGTTGCACTACCCTCATCTAGGGTGTTGAGGGCCAAGTGGTTATTTCTAGGACATGAGGGTGGCGTCCTCAAAGGATGCCCCTTGAGGGGTCTTTTGCTTTGTCAGTCCTATAAGATCTTAGAGGCTTTGGAGAGTGTTGGTTTACATTGGTTATGGCCCAAACTTGTCTTCCTTGAGGAACTCGTTCTTGGAAGAATTGACAGGTGTCTTTGGCTTGTGCAGTTTGCGTTGTGTGGCGGTGGTGGGAGGACTTAAATGTCACCAGCTCTAAAGATAATCTAGGGAGTTCTAGTATCTCTACAAGTATCAGGAAATTTTATTCTCTTGTTTGGGATTGTGGGCTTAGGGATCTTCCTTTAAACAATGATTTATGTCAGGAGAAATATGAGCTTCCTCTCACATTGATAGATTCTTGTTTACTAACATGTGGGAAGACACATTTCCACATCTTGTCTAGGATACTCTTCCTAGGCCTATCTTTGGCCACAAGCGTCTCCTTTTCAAGTCTAATTTGGTGTAGTGGCTAACACACCCCTCATTGCAAGAAAGCATTAAAGTTTGGTGGGGTGAGTGTCTAGTCTAGGAGTAGGAGGGTCTTAAGGTATTGAAAAAATTGAAGTACGTGAAATCAAAGCTGAAAATTGGGAATAAAGAGATTTTTGGCATCACCAAAGAAGCAAAAAACAATATCCTTTCATAAATTGGTGGATTGGACATGCTCGAGGAGCATCGCCATGTAGATGAGGAGGATAGGTCTAGGAGGTCTTCTCTTTGTAATGATTTGGAGGTTAGCTTATGGAGTGAGGATACGTGTTGGTGTCAGAAAGCTGGGTGTAGGGGGTTAAGGAGGGGGATTGCAACTTCGAATTTTCTTAAGGTGGTGTGTGGGAGGAGGAAAGGCTACATCAGGGAATTGGAAGTAGACTATGGATTGTGGTGAGAAGGCAATCATAGGTTTGGGGACGAGCTTACTAACTTCTTTTAAAAATTGTTTAGTGAGGAGGCCTCAAATAGTGATGGTATATGGTCTTGATTGGAGCCTAATTGAGGTGAGTTCTACTTGGTCACTTGAAAGATCTTTTGAGGATGAAGAAATGAAATGAATTTGTGTTCAAGTTGGGAAACGAGAAGGCTCTTGGCTTGGATGGTTTTGCCATGGGTTTTGAAAGAAATGGGAGGTCTTGAAAGATTACCTCACACAGTTTTTCGAATAATTTCATCATAATGAGGTGAGTATTACGAACTCTATCTTTGTCACCCTTGTCCTCAAGAAGGAGAGATCCCCGAGAGTGAGGGACTTCAGACCTGTCAATCATGTTTCTAGTCTCTACAAAATCCTCTCCAAGGTCCTAGCACAGTCTGCGTTTATTTGTGACAAACAAATTTTAGACGCAGTGCTTGTGGGTTTTGGCTAACAAGGTGGTGGAGGATGTTAGGAGGGGTAGGAGAGTTTAAACTAGACTTTGGGAAAGCCTGTGATATGGCTGATTGGGGCTTCTTGGATAATGGGATAAGCATGAAAGGTTTTGGGGAGGTGTGGAGAAAATAGATTAGAGGCTGCCTATACTTGATTTGCTTGTCAGTTATTGTCAATAGTCACTTGAGAGAGTGGTTCAAGGTGTCCGGTGGCTTAGGCAAGGGGACCCATTGTCTCCTTACTTGTTTATCCTAGTGGTGGATACCTTGAGTAGGTTGTTCTCGCACTCACAAGGTTTGAGGGTGATCAAGGGCCTTTATATGGGGAGGGATCTTCAGTTCAATGAATTTGTGTGTTTTCTTGAAGACAATGTTGTGAAATTTTGTAAGGTTATTATCTTGCTTAAAATATTTGAGAAGATGTTGGGATTAAAAATCAACTTGTCTAAAAGTGGGTTAGACAACATCAACTTGGGTATTGGGGACTAATTGAGGTTTAGGACCTTGGTGGGTTGTGCACCCCTTGAATGGACACTAACTTAACTTGGACTCCCCCTTGGAGGCAACCAAATTTCTGCAGTGATTAAGGAGGCTGGAGGGTTGGAAAAGGAGCTCGAAATTTGCATCATGCTTAGTGTCTGGAGAGTTTGATGCATTCATTTGGTTGGGATTTTGGAAAGATAGGAGAAATCACTTAGTTAGTTGGAGGTTGTTAGATTTAAATATGAAGGGAACATGGTCTTGGCAATGCAACCACAATAACCAAACACACCTTAATCCTACTATGTGGGGTTACATGAATCTCTTTTTGCCAATTTACATGATCGTAGGCAATTTCCTTTGAAAAATTAAGGGCTGTTAAATTCCTAGTCATTATCTCGTTCCAAAATTTTAGGTCTACCCTACCCATTTCACAACTAGTAAGAGTGACTAGCTCACTCCTTGTCACTAGTGCACTCCTGCGCTGTACATGCCCAAACCATTTGAGTTGCTCCTCCCTTATCTTATCTTCTATAGGTGCTATGCTTAACTTATGGTGCATATGTTCATTCAATGATTTATCTGTAAACGTTGTACCCCTTATCCACCTTAGCATTCTTGTTTCAATGACTTTTAGTTTTTGGTAATGCTGTTTCTTAGTTGTCTAACATTTTTATCCATATAGCGTAGTTAGTATTATAGCTATCTTATAAAACTATAGCTATCTTATAAAACTTTCCTTAATTTTAAGGTATCTAGGATCAAGGACTTAAATTTTGATTTCGATGGAAATTGCGATGGTCTCAATTTATGGAAATTTTGATGGAATTTTTGATTTTGATTTAAAGAAATTGCGGAAATTTATAGTAAATGATGGAAATTTTCAATAAAACTTTAGGAAATATTAAAATAGGTGATTATGCAGTTGAATAGGATAACATGCCTGAAGCACTTCTCCATTTTACCCACCCTGCTTTAACTCTACATTCAACATCATCTTAGATTTCTATTTGAGCTTGCATAATAGATCCAAGGTATCAAAATCTAGTAATACTATTAACTTTTTGACCATTAAGTTGATCTTTTTTCCAATGTACCTATGCTATTGAAATTACATTTAATATATTTTGTCTTATTTCTACTTATCCTAAAACCTCTAAATTCTAAAATTTCTCTCCATAATTCTAACTTAGTTTCTACTCACTTCCCTGGGTCTTTGCAATGCGATTTCCAAAAATATCTTCCTAACTAGTAAATGGTTGTGGAGGTTTCGTCTCCCTACGGCACGATGAGATTAAAAGTAAATATGGGCTCTATTGTAATGGATGGGAGACAAGAGTGTAGGAACCCGAACCAAGAAAAAGAAAAGAAAAAGAGAAAGAAAAAGAAAAGAAAGGAAATAGGAAAAACCGTCGAGGGTTTCAGTAGGGCAATGGTTTGGTAAGACCAAACTGTCAACGGTTTCAGAAATCTCAGGGAAATCGTCGACGGTTTCAACAACTGAATGTTTTTATATAAGAATATGGGGAAAATTGGTTTGGTAAGTGACCAAACCGTTGACAGTTTTAGGAAAACCGTCGATGGTTTTCCCCAGGCTGAGCTTACTTAAGTGAGAAGTAAACTTAATTTTAACATAACTCTTATATTTTTCTCTCTCTTATTAGGGTTTTAGAGTCTCTCTCTCTCCTCTCACCCTCTCACGTGACCCTCTCTCTCCTAAGCTCATCCAGAGTTCTCCCTCGCTCTCTGATCATCTCTCTCTCTCCTCCCGGCTAATCGGTCCTCGCTCCTCGACCGATTGAGAAGCTAGGGTTTTGTTCTCTAAAGCAGTAGGCAGTTTTTCAGGAACAAGTAAGGGGATTAGATTATGTTAGTTATTTTTGAAATGTGAACCGATTAAACTGAAGTATATGTATACAGGTATACTATGTATGATTTTTAAATGAATCAGGCGTATGAAAATGAGGGTTTGCGTATTATATACGTATTTGGGGAAAACTAAAGTGAGTAAGGGTAATCATCTCCTTTTTCATATAAAACTTATATTAAGAGCTAAATAAAATTACGGAGATGATTATAAACTTGTTTTTAGCAAAGTGTATTTTCCCCGGGCAGTTTACTATATTATGATTTCCCACTCAAATCGTGTGGCATGAGAACGATAATTATTGCGTAATTAAGCCTAATGGTTTTCATGGTATTACACAGTGAAAGATATGACGGCTGTATGCTGAGTTATGATATGACAGTTGTATGCCGGGTTATGATATGACGGCTGTATGTCGGGTTATGATATGACGACTGTATGTCGGGTTACGATATGACGACTTTATGCCGAGATACGATACGACAAGTTTTATATGGAATTGTGAACATGAAAGGTTTTATACGGATTTGTGAAAATGAGTTCATGTTACTGTTTTTATTACGTAAATTATATATATGATTTATGAACCCTGAGGGACTAGATTTTATGGAAGCTCGGTACCGCAGCTAGTGAAAGTATTAGTGCAGCCACACGGTAGTGGACGTATAGGCCTTAGATAGTTGATTTGACCTGCGAAGAGTTGTGGACCATCCCTGGAGTCCAGACCAAGCTACGATAGGCAAATCGTACTTTAGTGCATGTTATGTTGATCTAGCAGTGGTTGGCTAGCCAGATTGTTAGGTCTAGTCTTTAGACCGCACAACCTGATCATGGGGGTTATTCATGATGTTATATGATGGCCCAATAAGGAAGGTTCTCTATCCATATATGTTATTTATGAAAAATGGGCTATAATGAGCCGACCGTATGTTATCAAGGCAAATGTATGTATTTTTCAGTTATAAAGGTGTGAGTATAGGTTTAATAATGCTTTTCATGTTCAGTTAAATAAAAGAATGTATTATGTTCACCCTAAAACTCATGTTAGCGTCACACTGATGATAATCTAATCCGTCTTACTGAGAAGTGTCTCATCCATTTATCCATCTCATATTTTAGGTCCTACAGGGAATCGAGCCCAGCGTGCTATGGGGCTAGGATTAGTTTTTGGTAGTTATCGTTAGTGTTGTGAGACACTGGATTTGGTATGTTCAGTTTATTTTGGCATGTAATATATAGGACATGGAAATACATATGTGTAACTGGGATGGTTTAGAACTCTGGTAAAGTATTTTGAGGTTTAATTATCTTCCGTTGTAGGTTTTATATTCAGATATGGACAGGAGCACCTGGGACCCCATTTCGGGTTTGGGTCGTTTTACTTATGGTATCAGAGATATATGTATAGGAAATGACACTCTGGGCCCACCACGTTTGGGGCGCTACAAAGAGAGTAGTGGCATTATTTCCCATTCATGCCTGCAGACCTGGTGGCGAGTATGTTCTTCTCTTTTACTTGCTTTTTAGCAGGAATTGGAAATGGGAATAGGTTCGCTTTTGGGAGGATTTTTGGGTGGGGGATATGTCCTTGTAACTGAAGGTGCCCTGGTTGTTCAAGCTCTGCTCTTTCTATAATGCACCTGTCAGTTCATTCATCTTTTTGAAGAGGGTTGTTGTTTCGTGGAAAATGAATCTCAACGAAAGAGAGGTTGATGAGCTTACCACCTTACTCTCCATTTTGGACCACTTTGTTCCTTCCAATAAGGAGGACAAAATAGTGCTGGGGGGGGGGGGGAGTTGATCTTTTGAGGTTGTTCACTTCAAAATCCTTCTTTTCGGATTTTCAATATCTCCTCTTCCATAGACCAAGTTGGATTAACATGCATGACTCACTTCAAAAAAGAAGACCCTACAGACCTCCTTCCGGATCAGTGCATCGTGTGCTGTGAGTTTAATGAAACAAATGCTCACCTGTTTGTGCATTGTAAGGTGGCAAAGCCAGCCATGGAATAATCTTCTCTTATTTTTGTGAAGACTTGATGGCACTGCAGAATGTTGGTGATCTTTTGCTGGTGAAATATAGGGGGTTTTGGCCGAAATCAAGATGGTAATGTTCTTTGCAGTGGAGCTGTATGCGCTATCATGTGGATTCTTTGGATAGAGATGAACTTGAGAATTGTTAAGGGCTGCATAAATTGTTCTGACTTCTTATGGGATGGAGTGGTGTTCTTGGCTTCTTTTTAGGCCAATTCTTTTGGTTTATATCTTTTTCCACTGGGCTTTTATCACTGCCTGACCTTCAAAAGGATTGGAAGGCAGCTCTTTAGTGTCCTGGATCCACAGGTGATATTTTGTTATATTGGATTAGCTTAGTGGCTGTAAGCAAGTTTGAGCAGCAGAATTTCTGAAATGGTGTCATGGGATTTAGCTAATTGTCTTGGACCAGCTGGGTCCTTTGAGCAGAGTAACTTATAGTTGATGAAACGGTTTCAAGTAATCCTTTGGATAATTTATTAATGGATATTCCCAAGTTAGGTGACCCATATCATTATTTGCTTTCCTTTTGTTTCATATAGTATTGACTTTTAGGTTCAATGGTTTTTAACAATTTTTTTGCAGCAATTTTGGTGCTCATTTGCTTTATGCAAATAATACCTGTTATGTTATTTGTTAATAACAATACTTGAAAACTGAAATCAGTTAACTTTGATTTATGCTTGATGCAATTGGCAATGTTTATGGTTAAGAGTTATATTTTTTCTGTATTGATTCTACATATTTCTAAATGATTTCTTCAAATGCATGCTCTATTGCCAATAACTGTACAGTATCTAAATACAAATCATGCTTTATACAATGCGGTGTTGAAAGCTGAGCAAGATGGCCATTTGCTCTCCCAAGAAGCTCAAAGGGCAGCGCATTACCTACGTGTTGACTTTGAGAAGGGTGGAATCCACCTCTGTGCAGGTTCACATTTCATGGTTTACTTTCAAATTTTCTCTTGCAGTCACCAGTCTTGCTATATTTGTTTTTAGTTTTTTTCAGTTTTTTTTTTTAAAGTTTTTTTTATTTTTTTTTCCCTCTGGTTTAAAACGAACATTTGACTTTTTCTTAACAGAAAAATTGGATCGACTTAATCAGCTAAACAAAGACAGTGCTCATTTGTGCAAGGAGTAAGTAACTGTGATCCAAAATCATCAATTATGTTGTCACAATTAATTATTTTCATTCTCTACGCTCCTTGTGATGATATGTTGCCATGAAACAATCATGTAAATTTTTTTTCTACAAAATAAAATTTATTTGATGTTTCATGGGTAATCTAAATCTATTGCTTCTGCATAATGGATTTGGTGATTTTCTTTTCTTGTTTTGTTGATATATTATTAAGAGAATTAACTTTTCCTTCTCTCAGATAAAAATGAATAGTAGAATTATTGATAATGTTGGATTTGATTTTGAGGTTGTTGTAGGGAATTGCATTGTTGGAGTGATGCAATTCTGATTGTTTGATCCATTCCCACCATTTATTGAGTAGATAGTATTGCTAATTTGTTTCTGAATTGATCTTATCTTATTTTTCTGCTGTCTTTCTTTTTGTTTCCATTTTCTTCTTTGTTAGTTGTGGAAAAGTGATGTTAGATGCATTGGTGCATAGTTACATTAGCTGCATTCTTCTGTAATTCTTAATTGGTGCATACTGTATCTGATATGTTTTGAGTCCAGCAACAGATAGGGTGGCAAGTTGCATCTCAACTTTATTTATTTATTATTGTGCAAAATATTTTAAAAATTCCTTCATGCGTGCAATCTCATACACATTGTGGTGAAGCTCAAAGGTTATAGATTTCGACTAAAAAATTTCAAGGCTTTAGTATTACAAAAATTTCAGTGTAGATTTTGATTTTAAAAGAGGAAATTGATGTTAAGCATGATTTTTTTTAATGAAACTTTAGATTCTGTTAATAAACATAATGATGCAAGATTTAGAACTAAATATTTTATAATTTTTTTTAGTAGGGAAAGAAATTATGTACATAAGAAAGAATATACAATGAAGATAAGAAAGCTTCCACAGAAAAAAAAGAAAATAAAATAAAAGAAAGAAAAGGAACATAAAACAAGAGAAAACAAAACCAGTACAAGAGATAGAGCTGGCACTGCCATCCAATCTCCCTGAAGATTACAGAGACCAAAGCACCCAAAACATCCAGAAGAGAAAGCTCATAATGACGCAGAAAAAAAATTGATCCTGTCCCACAGCAAATTAGTAGTCATTTAATGGTCATTGGCAATGGTGATAACTTCTGTCAAGCCAATTCACACATGAAATAGACAAAAATGTGCAATACCATACTGTACTTGCTTCTTTTTTCCTCCCAAAACCACTAAAGCAGTCAAGAGAGTATCTTCTAAAGAGTTAAGACATACCCAACACTCACCAAATAAAACGGAAGAGTTTGTTCTATAGAATCCAAGCACCAGCAGAGTGAAGAAATAGATGAACAAGATCAACACCAGCGTAGCACATACACAAGCATCCTAATGTGCATGAGATTGTTGGTGTTCTCTATTAAGAATGCCCATCTACACAAAAGTCTTAACATTAAGGGGGACCCTGGCTTTCTGCAAAAAATTAACAAGAGGGAAGGAATTTGAGGGCCGAAACAAACAAGAATAAAATGATTTACAAGAAAACATGCATGAAACATCCAAAGTCCAAATCCTTACATCCCTTCTGTAGGAGGGCTGAAAATAACCCAACAAATAAAGGACAAAAAGATCCTCTGCTCATCTATTATTAAGGTTCCTGTAAATATGAAAATACCAGGAGACACAATCTTTAAGGGTAATCAGAAAATGATACCTCGAGCATGCGGATGCAAAGCAGTGCAGAATAGGGAAGAAAACATCACAAGAGTAATGCTTTCTGACCCAAAGATACCCTCTGAAGCAGACCTGGGAAACATCCCCTGCTTTATATTTAATAAAAGGAAAGAAAAGAGACGAATTTTGCAAGATAAGTTTCAATTGACTTTTTTGTTTTCTATTTTCAGTATTAGCATCCCATCCATGACCATGCAAACCATATTTACTGTTTATGACTATGCCAAAGCGAGAGTTTCCAAAGGCAAATGCTACACAAGGGCAATGCTTTTAGACACCAAATTCTCAAGACTCAAGCCCTCCCCAACCTACTTCCACAAACTACCTCCCAACCTCCTAACTCACTTGATGATCTTTTCTCTCTCCTATTGATGTAGGACAGATACAGAATTAGAAACAGAGAAAGAATTGAGGGAAAATAAAGAGAAAGAGTTGGTAAGAAGGAGAAATATGGGAGTTGGATGAAAAAGAAACAGCAATAATGGTGAAGAAGAAACAGCCGCAAGGGGTACTGATCAGAGGGAAATAAGGAGAGGAATAGATGAGAGGAGAGAAGGAGAAGAAAGAGGAAGGGAGGAGGAAGAATGCCCCCCGGGGGGGGGGGGGGGGTTGCTGCATGAAACAGAGAGGGAAACAAGTTTATATTTTGAATTCAAATATGACAACTCTCCAATACATACACAAACGAAGTACTTATACGCCCAATATTACAACTAAACACATCATTTCAGAATAACCCAAAATTCTTAAAATACACAAAATAAATCTAAATCAACTGAACTTCTAAAATAATTAACAATTTCCTAACTAAGACAAAAATCTTTATTTCTAAAGATATAGCTACAATATAAGCATCTAAGTTTTCTGTTGGTGGTCTTCCTGTCCTCCATCAAACTCCTCTTTTTAGAGAAAAGTTGATCTTCTGTTTTGAAATGGTGTAGTAACATGAACTCCATGAGCGAAAACAAAGTAGTACATATAGGAAAATCAAGAGGTGGCATGAATTGCATTGCATTGTCAATCACTGTGGGAGAGTATCTAAAAGATCCTCGTGCGAATAGCATTGAAGGGTCAAATATCCTCTGATAAAATAACAAGTTCTCCAAACAAGAAATAAATTTAATATCTAAATTAAAGTGTTTCAATATAATTGGTTAAAGAAGATCTGGAGGGAGAAGATGCTAGGGATGGAGGCACATCGTTACTAGATGGTGGACAAAGCATCTTAAGGGAATTTTCAACAATAAAGTCCATTATCGAAGAATTCTCAACTGGGGTGCAAATAATTGTTGCTCATCCTTTGGGTTAGAAATGAAAAATTGAGGTTGAAGAGCATGGTCAGTGACAAATATATCTGTCCTAGTAGTTGGCAACTCATTTTGAAGTTCATTGCAAGTCTTTACATCTGAGTTTGGTGACAAGTCAAGGTCCATCTCCAGCCTAGAATCACCAGAAGTGTTTAGGGTCACTAAAGACAAGTCCAAGGCCCTATGTTGACAAGAACATTCATGACTCATGCCCATTGGAGAACCAAAAAATTGTGCACTGGTAATACGTGAATCATGTAGCCATGAGACTCAATAATGCAACAATTTGCATGAGCACTACGAATATTTGATTGTGTATCTCCTCGACAATTTGAGTTTTCTCATGAACATATTTTGGGTTTTGACCCCTTATAAACTGATCTAGGCCAATGAAACACTTTAACATTAGAAGTGGTGTTATGGATGGTAAGCTGGAGAGGTCTCTAAGCTTCCAAAGCTATGCGGTAGCTTCAACTAGAGTGGTGGACGTTTTAGGTTTTGCAAAATAATTTGTTTTCTTATTTCATCTCTTAATCCTTTTTTGAATTTAATTACCACTAGGCTTCTTGTTAAGAATACACTGTTAAATTATATCTCCAAACTTAAGGTTTTAAGGGTGAAGCAGAAACAGCAGCAAGGGGTACTGCCCAGAGGGAAATAAGGAGAAATAGAGGAGAGGACTGTGGAGAGAAGGTCTCGAAAGAAGAAGGGAGGATGAAGATGTAGGAGGGGAGGGCTGCACAAAAGAGAGAGGGAAACGAGTCTGAATTCTGAATTCAAATTTGATAACTCTAATACAATACACAGAGTACTTATACACCCAATATTGCAACTAAAACAAAGAATTATAATAAAACAACCCCAAAATACTTAAAATAAACAAAATAAACCTAAATGTGCTAAACTTCTGAAATAACAAAAAAATTTCAAACTAAAATAAAAATCTTAATTTCTAAATCTATAGCTACAATATAAGCTTTTGAATTTATCCATTGTTGGTCCTCCATCTTCCAGACCAAAGGAAGTTCCTCAGTATCCTTTCCAAGTTCCTAACCTAGGTGGTATGCCTACAGGGACCTCAAAAACCAGCAAGAAATTAAGAGGAATAGAGGAGAGGCATGCTTGGTTTTAAGTATGTAGCTCTTAAAGAAAATAAAAAAGCACCCTTTCAGCCAACTAGGTGCTTGGAGATCTTAGCAATAACTAGATCTGTTTGCTTCCCAAAAGGTGTTGAATCCGGCAGGTGGTGGCTGGTGTTCAGTACCTTGAAAAGGAGTGTTCTGCTAGGGTAGAGAGACAATCAAGTGTTGAAGGGATGAATGACTGCTGTGGTGATTGTGGCTTGAAAAGATTAGATTGAATGAAAGGGTTTGGTACAGGGATGACAAGCTTGAATAGATCCCAGGTGGATGTTCTTCATTGAGTTCTGGCGAAGGGCGCCATAGTTGTTGGTGAGGTGGTTGTTCAAAATCGTTGGGGTCCCCTCACAAATATTCTGGGAAGAGCTCCAAGTGTTTGGAAAAATGCTGGGAAGGGGAGTGGACCTCAGAATCTGGTTGGGGAGATTATTTCTATGGGAAATTTTAAAAAAGGGGCTCCTCATAATAATCCTGATGTTTATGGGCTGAATCAAGTTAAATAAGGAAAATCAACTATTGGGCCTTGATGAAAATAAAGGGACTTGGTCTATATATAAGGATGATTTGGTAAGTAAAAAATGGATTGTTATTAAAAATAATCTCTGTGCTAATATTGGGCCTGAAGGGGCCTGGGGTCCAAAGTGTTAGAAAGTGTGGATCTGGTGTTCCCTAGAGGTCTGAGAGGAGGGAGATCTGATCTTCAACATGGAACAAACGAGTCTTATAGATATAGTTCAAGGGACGATTCAAGGTAAATGACAGAATGCGGTTGATGGGCTTGAAGATGAGGAAGGAGGAAGCTTAGAGACCAGCAGAAGATTGTTCCTGTGCACAAGGCTATCTCTTTGCTACTGCTTTCATTGGGTGACCCTATCTGTATGTGGTGGGGCAGGTTGATGTATGCCCACAGCAAGAGTTTGAGGAAAGACAATGAGAAATTGTGAGTCTAATGATGACTTGGAGAGTTTCTGCTAGTCTGAAAAGGGATTATTGCTTGATCAATTGATGGAGGAACAAGGGGTAGATGAAGATCTATTGGTTCATTCTCCAGGAAATTTACAATGTGAGGATTTACTTGATATTTTTGTGGACATGGGTGACTTTGTTTTTTCATAGACTGAGGAGGGGGATGATGTCTCTAGGAGGTTCTCTGAAGAAGCACAGGCTGGTATTTCTCAGTTAAAGAGCATAGACAATCAAGTAAAACAATTTAATTGGAGAGGGGTCTTTGGAGAAGTGTTCCATTGATACCATTGATGAGTCTGTTCCGGATAAAGAGGAGGATATGGATATGAGTGTACTTATCTTGGAGGATCAAGAGGGTATCCCGTACCTTAGAGGCATATTACCCATTCTAAAATTGTCTAATTCTACTTTTAGTTCGTTGTGCCAAAAGGAATCTTTTTTAGCGGAGGAGTTATTGCCATTAATTCCTTAGGGGGGATGAGAGAGACAACCGAGATCCACAAAACTCCTGGAGGGGATGGATATTAAGGTGGTCAACCCTTTAGGGTAAGTGTTAGCCCCTGTTAGAACCACTAAAAAAAAGTACATATTGCAAAAAATACTTAAAATAACTAATTATACAAAAAATTACTATTTGGCTTACACCCAAATAATACAGATTACAACCTTCTTCAAAACTGCTTTGGAGCAAAAGTCAACCCTTTAGGGGAAGTGTTAGCCCCTGTTAGAACCACTAAAAAAAGTACATATTGAAAAAAATACTTAAAATAAGTAATTATACAAAAAATTACTATTTGGAAAATTGGCTTACACCCAAATAATACAGATTACAACCTTTTTCAAAACTGCTTTGGAGCAAAAATAAGTACTTTTTGAGAAGTAATCAGAGATTACTTTTGGCTATTTATAAGTAGTTATTGTCCATAGGTGATGGAAAACTTGTAAATTCAAAGAACTTATGGGTATGATGCTCATTTTACTAATTAAGAATTAATGAAAAATTATTAAATTAAAAATTTTATAAGCATAATTTAATGATATTATTTTAAATTGGAAAATAATAATCATATATTTTTTTATTATTTAATAGGAAATTTTAAAAATATCAATTAAAAATGTTAAATTAGCATAAATACTAGTTGTTATTTTAATTAGAAAATATTTAAAATGTTAACTAAAGATATTATTATGAAATATTAAAATATTTTTAAAAATTAACTAAAGTTTTAATTAATTTGTTAATTAGGTAATAATTAAATATTTAAAATTTTAATTAAATATATTATTATAAAATAATAATAAAAATACTAAAAAATTAATTATTTTTAATTAGACAATTTTTTTAAAAAATTAATTAAAAATTAATCAAAATTTTTTTAATTAGGCAATAATAAAATGTGAATTAAAAATTTACAGTTAGGAAGTTGTTAAGGGGGATTTAATGAATATTTTGAATGAGTTCCATTTTAATGGGATTTTGGGCAAGAATATTAATACTATTTTCATCACATCGATGCCTATGAAGAATAGCCCCCTTCTCCTCTTTGATATCAAAGACCAACTTTCTATTCTTCTCTTCCTCAAAAGGCCTCTCCAACCACACCCCGACGACCCTTGAAATATGACACCGATCCAAACCATCAATCATAAGCCTACAACTAACATCCTCGAAATAAAAATGTTAGATTACTGATTACCACTTTACCCAAGAGGTGAAACCTGTTGGGTTCTGCATCAACAATGTATATCAAGCTTTAAGACTCCCTAGCAGCCTGATTGCATGTGGAGAGATAAAAAAACGATAAATTACACCCATTGCAGGGAATGCAATAATTTTTAACTACTGCCAGAATAAACATGGGCAGCAAGACTAGAACCCAAGACCTCCTAGCAGCCATTGCTCCGACACCATGCTAGATTAACACATCATCTAAAAGCTTAAGCTATTATGTTGCTAGCAATGTTTATCAAGCTTTAACAAAAGACTCCTAAAACTTGTGATCTCTTCTTCAATATACCTGGATCTGTGAGAACTCCACTTGCTTCCAACTGTCTAATGGCTCTAGTCACCCCTCCTCTCACTGCCATTACCAATCCTATGAAAATATTGTGTTGCAATCCCCTTTCTTGTCCCTTTTAAACCTAATCTTCTGCTTCCAACTAATTATTCCTTTAACAGTAGTTCCTCCAATTCTTTCTTAAGAGATACTCTCCTCACACCTTACTCTACTGAAAATGGTTCCCTACTCTCTAGATGTTCGATTGGAGAGGGTTGGGTTTGTCCAGGAGCGGTTGAAGCCTTTCTGCTTATTATTTTAGAGGTTTTGGGAAGAGCAAGAATGCTAGTAAATTGTGGAAATGTGTGGTTTTCCCTATTTTGTGGGGGGTTTGATTTTGAGAAAAATGCATTAGTTATCAATAGAAGGTATTTGTCTGCATCATTGCTTTGGGACAGAATATGGTTTTTTGCATCTCATTAAGTGTTTTTCTCTGGTTGCTTTAAGGGAACTATTTTTCAAATCTACAGCATGATTGGCTGGCCATTTTGGCACGACTTATTTTTCTTTCTTGTGTTATTGTAATTTTGTTGTTCTGCTGAAGGATTTCTTATCCTCAGTGTTGTATATACCTTTTTTTACAAACGAATTTATTGATGGAGTAAAGAGAAACTAAAATCATCATGAGAAAAGGGAGTCCTCACGCTATCTTTCTTACCCAAAGCGCTTTTATAGGTACAGACAGATACTAGATGCTGCCTTGATAGCTAATGAGGTGGTTAAAGATGCTGTTCAGAGGAATAAGGAGGGTCTTGTGTTCAAATTGGATTGTGAGAAAGCTTATGATAGGGTGAGCTGGAGCTTCTTTGGAAAGATTATGGCTAGAAAAGGTTTCGGCCTGAGGTGGAGGAAATGGATTAGAGGGTGGCTATCTTCTATGGTCTTTTTTGTCTTAGTAAATGGTGAGCCCAAGTCTTGGTTTTGTGCGTCAAGGGGTTAAGGCAGGGAGATCCTCTTTCTCCCTTTCTCTTTACTGTCGTGGTTGATGTCTTGAGTAGGATGATTGAGGGAGATTAGATAGAGGGTTGGTGGAGGGGATTATGGTAGGTTATGAGAATTGCATCATTTCTCATTCATTTCGCAGATGATACTATTCTTTTCCTATAGGATAACATAAGCTGCTTCTACAATTTGTTGACTATCTTACAGGTGTTCGAGAAAGTGTCTTGGCTGAAAATTAATTTCTCTAAGGGCGGTTCTGGTGGGGTTGGGTATTAATGTGGATTCTTTTGCTAGGCTAGCTGGTTGTGCCATTTTGACTTGGCCTGGAACTCATTTTGGTGTCCCCCTTGGTGGTAATCCCAATGCGAACTCTTTTTGAGACCCAGTTTTTGAGAGAATGGCTAGGAGACCAGATGGGTGGAAAGGAGTGTTCTTCACTTTAGGGGTACGTATTACCCTTATCCATGCTTGTCTATTTTTCATCCTTTCGTATTACATTTCTCTTTCAGAATCCCTATCAGATTGGTGCGGAAGCTTGAGAAATTAAGGGATTTCTTATGGTCAAGTGGGGAGAGGGTAGTAGAGATCATCTTGTAGGTTGGAAGACTGTTTGTAGGCCTAAAAGTGAGATAGGCTTGGGTCTTGGTAACTTAGTGTCCAAAAACATCTCTTTGGTGGGGAAATGGTTGTGGTGCTTTCCTTTAGAACTTAATTCTCTTTTGCATAAGGTAATTCACTGTAAATTTGGAATGCTACAAAACAGGTGGGGTGCTAAAGTGTTAATTAACACTACTTATTTGAGTCCTTGGAAGTTTGTATCACAAATTTATGATTATTTCCTTACTAAAGTTCACTATACAGTGGGTAATGGGGAGCGTATTTACTTTTGGGAGGATCATTATGAGGGGGGGATGCATATGGCTAGTACCTTCCCACATTTTTTTTGTTTGTCAAATCTTCATGACACCCTGATTTCTGCTTTTCTTCTTTTGCAAGAAGATGGGCATTCTTGGAACTTCCTTTTTGGGAGAAATCTATATGAGAGAGAGATTAATGAGATGGTTCTTTTGACCAGATTACTCGATCCTTTTCATTTTCATTCGGGGAGTGATAATAGGGTTTGGAGTTTAGATCTTTTTGGGGAGTTTTCTTTTATATCTTTTTTCACCTACTTGACTTGTGATTCTACTGCAGATCCTTTTGCTTTGTAACTTTTGATTTGGAAAGCTAAAGCTCCCTAAAAAGTAAAAGCTTTTATTTGGACTACCATACTTGAAAAAATTAATACCAATTATTTGCTTCAGAAGAGAAGACCTAATAAGGCCCTGTCCCCCACATTTGTGCCCCTTGTATGAGTGAAGAGACTTGTGCACATCTCTTTCTTCATTGCCCTTTCACATTGGCTATTTGGAATAAGTTTTTTGGCATATTTGGTGAAAATTGGGTCTGTCGATACACTTTGAAGGCCTTTTATACCATTACTTTTAGGGGCTTTGTTAAAGGAAAGGATACAAAGCTCGATGGCATTGCTCCATTGTGGCTATTATTTGGTTGGAAAGGAATGCTAGAATATTCAAAGGTGTGGCTACTGTTAACAATTTGCTTTGGAGTAGAGTGGTATATCTTACATCGCTGTGGGTGTTGGCAAATGTTTTTTTTGTTGTCATATTGCTCTGGAAGACTTGCAGCGGGATTGCTTATGCCTGTTACATTGAGTTTGGTTCTCTGTTTAGGTTGCAGTCTTTGTAACTAGTTTCTATTGATGTAAAGGGAGGATTTCTTATTCTTCCTGCCTTTTTTTTCCTTTCTCTTTTTCTGATGTACATTCTCCTCTCTTTTAATACAATTTTTGTTATCAGAAAAAATAAAAGAATAAAAAAGAAAAACCTGGGACAACTAAGACAAATATCCCCTTTCCCATCATCATCATTAATTGAGCACTTTAAATTAGCTAACTCATGTGGACCTTTTGTTGCCTTAGTCTCACTACTGTCCAACTGAACCTCATTGCCTTAGGCATCAGAGAACCGTGCTCCCATCTGCTCCATCAACTGTTGAGCTTCCATATCCATTTCTAACTTCTTCCATAGAAGATGCAGGGGTGGGCAGAATTCCGTTCAGTTTATTATCATTCGCCTGATTTTCTTTATCCAGCCCCTCATATCCAAAAGTAGGAATGCCTTCCAGACCTTCTAACCTAGTTTGAGACTTGAGAAATATCACCCAGTATATCTGATGGATCTGAGTTGTACCCAAAATTCTTCTAACAATCCATTGCCACTTGTAAGCTCACTATTACAGTTACTTTTTCATCAGAAGCATCACCCCGATTCTTTTTAACCTCTACTGTTTCTCCCTTCCCAACCTTCTCATTTGAATCGCTTTCACCTCCCTCAGTCTCTTCTTAATAATAAAGCTACCATCCCTCTTCCTCTCTCAAGATTTAGTTGTCTCCTCGTTAGAATTAATTTCTCTCTTCAAGCCCTTTTTGCATCTCTGCTCCTGCATGAATAATCTGTCTCCGATAATAAACATGGGAACATCTGCTCAAACCAATTACTTATCAACAACCAAAACATTCTCACACACATTTTGATTCTTTGATCTCTTTATTAACCATGGTTGCATCATCAGTGGACTTGCAATTGGAATCCAGATGCTGTCGACTATGATTGTGTTTCCTCTGATTCTCGCCAAACCCCAAAAAATTGATCAACCATCAATCGGAGGTCTATTGGAATATTACACTTGCTCGCCGCCCTTCCCACACCGTCACAATCTTATCAGCAACTTGCTTCTCCTGCCTCCCTTTTGAAGAAGACCCATCTTCAGAGCCTTGCTAACCCGAATGTAGCCTGGCAACTTGCTGGACTGAAACCTTACTGCTGCTTATAGAGCCAAGGTATGTCCTCTCTGCTGCACTCAGGAGGTCTTAATTGTTAGACTCCCTATTAAAAATGGCCTTATCATAAGATTCTCCTTTCATGCAACCTAAATCCTTTAAGCCTACAAAAGCTACTTTGTTTGGGCCTTCTATGCTTGAATTTTGTACACAACCAAAATTCCAATCACCCATTCACCTGGACCAGCTTTTACTCTTAACAGATGCTAGTCTTTTCATCTAGACATCAGGATATGGAAATTAGTTGCAATCTCAATTTTTAGGGGTTGTGGACAGTGGAAATTTCAATGGAGAGTGTGGTAGTGTTGTGCAAGTTTAAGACTCTGATTGTGCCAAAATAGACTAAATGTTTTTCAGTGTATGTGTTACATGTTTGTGTGTTACAGTGTTACACAAGGTATGAAATTTGGTGTTTATGCCCAATACTATTTACAGGATCTAGTAAGCGTTAGTCACTCTAGAAGTTAAAATAGTTTGAGGGAGATATTGGAAGCATAAAGAATTCTGAAAAGCAAGCTTTTATGGATATGAAATTTTATTTTTGTGAACAAGATTAATCATTAGTGTAATGAAGGATATTCACTTAAGAAACGCAATATGTTGCTGGATGCGTATGCAAGTGGCAGGCTAGAAATGAAATCCTTTATTTTGCTTTTGATTCTTAACTTCTAAACACAATTTTATACAGGGTGCCATTTACTATTGAGATTTTTTTAGTGGGGTTTTCTTCATAAATGCTACTTTTGCCAGTGATTACTTCTAAGTTGCCTTATAAATTTTTTGCCTTAACATCTGCTGCATTTGAGTTTTATAAGATCTTGTTAATTGTTGATTTCTAACTCACTCTTCCTTTTTGTAATAAAATAGAGGCTTTGTTTAAAATTTTAATTTATATATGTGGATGTATATGTATATATGTATGTATGTATTTGTGTATGACTAACTGGCTAATTGATTGTAAGGCTATCTCTTATGCATTTGGCCTTGATCAGGTTCGGTGAAAATATTGTTACTGACCCAGGATATGTGGATATATTTCCAGCGTCACGTATCTCAAAACATTTTCCCTGTCTCTTAAAGCCAATATATCGGTCCACATCTAGAGATGTAAAAGAAAAGGGATACCGAATAACAACAGAGCCGGGTACTTTATCTTCTATTCTGCAGTGGGTATCAGATGATGAGGTAGCTGTGTTATTGTTGGGCATAGTTTTTATCCCTTTTACGTTTCCTATTCTTTCTTGGATATTTTGATTGGTACCTTATAAAGATTTAGACTGCTTTATCACATCGCATCAAAGGTGAGAACCAAATAGAATCTAAGAGCTGTTGGCATATACTTCTAAAATTTATCTGTTATACCTTCTTCTCCCTTCTAACATAATTCTTTGCTTATCAATTTCTTTAAAATAAATCAGCACTCCTGATGCATTTAATAGAAGAACTTTTGTAGGAGTTTACTTGCTGAGGCAATATGGACTCCTCTGAGAATTTAGAAGAAAGTTTAATCTCTTTTTGTTGCATAATGCTTAAATATATATATTTTTCTTAATTGTAGTTGGTTTAAGCTTTAATGTTTCTTTATACACCATACTCTCTCTCTTCTCCAGGTTAGGAAACTGGCGTACATCCAGGGAAATTCTGTCCCCCATGCAAACCTTGGGGTCCTTGATAAACTGATAGCTACTCGTCATGAGATTGCTGAGGTTATTATCTTCACATATATTGATTAGTATTTGAGTAATTATGCGTTACATTTGATGATGTAATATGCTTCTGTTTATGTTTTGGGATAAAAAAGAAGATATATTTAGATAAAGAGGGAATATTCTCAGGAAAAAAAAAAAGAAAAACAGAAGCAAAAAAGAAAACAAAACTAAAAATAAAATGAATATAGAATTAAAATTAACTGAGAAAACCCCACTTTAAGCCTTTCCTATCATAATTCTTCAAACACTTCAAATTAGCTAATTCCTTATGACTCTTCTTCACCTTAGATGTATCACCATCAAGCCAAACATCATTTCCTCCACAATCCGAAAATAGAAGGCCCAACTTATCCAATAAAATCTGACCTTGAAGGTCCTCCCCAGTAAACTCTTGAACTGGGATGGGTAGTATTTCATCACTAATGTTTTGCTCTTTAACTGAACCATTGTCTTAAAAAATATTGATCCCCTCAGCTAAAATCCTTCCAAAGGAGGCGGCGGCACATAAGTAAATCTCCAAGATGATCTGAAGCAGAGTCAGAAGAATAACCCTGCTGATCCTGAATCTCATCCAAAAGTTAACCCCTATCACATTCAAAATCAATACTGCCTACACTATCATCTTCAGGACATCTTATCACCTATCCTTGCAATGTGTCACGGTCCCATATTGAATGTGTACTAGGGAGATCTTGGGCTTATAAGGATGGTTTGGGCTCCGATTATGTTAGGCGCATTTTATAGGACAAATTTGTGAGGTTAGTGGGTCAAAGCGGACAATATCTCACCGGACTTGGGCCCAAGACTGTTACATTTGGTATCAAGGCCACCCTAGGGGTATTATCATGTGGGTGGATCCTACACAGAGGTGTAAGCCACAAGGGCATTGGAGATTGGAAGGGTGAGTATGTCACGGTCCCATATCGGATGTGTATTAGGGAGATCTTGGGCTTATAAGGATGGTTTGGGCTTCGACTGTGTGAGACACCTTTTATAGGACAAACCCCTGAGGTCAGTTGGCCAAAGTGGACAATACCTCATCGGAGTTGGGCCCAAGACCATTAACGCAACGCTAGCCCTTTCACCAATTGAATCCTCCACTATACTCGAAACACCATCTGAATATTTTTTTAAGATTTTCATTTTTTCTCATCAGAAGAATCTTGATTTTCTTCAAAATGTTTCCTCATTTCGCAACCCACTGGAACTTCCTTATGGCATGCATAAACCTTTTGACTCCTCAACTTATTTGACTTTACTTATCGGATGCATTCCCCTCTAACCCAGCAGTAATTCCCTGAATTCGTCCTCCCATGAGTTATGATTCTTAGAAGATACGCCTTTTTTTCATGTCTGATAGTCGGTCACTAACGGTCCTATTATCTACAGGAGAAAACTCTCCCTCTAGTGTACTTGCTTAATTTGATAAAACCTTCTAATTTTACCTCTTTCCCTCTTTTGCTCTTCTTGGTCACCATGGAACTGATTTGAAGATGAGCGACACACTGTAGCATCTAGATTCTGCTCAGAAAGTTGATGAAATCCAACCATGAGTTCTTAAAAATAATGAGTTTGAGCTTCATTCAAATGGGAATGTACAATCAACCGGGATGTTAGGGGCACTAATGATAGGTTTTTGGGCCTGCCCATTAAGGTGGCCCAGCTGAGGATTATCCGGAAGACTACTTTTTTCATTAATAGAGCCCTGTCAATATGTACAAACTGGGGATCCATGTTTCAACGGGGTTGGGAATTCAAAATGATTTTTGTGTCTTGATTTGATTTTGGGAGTCTTTGAAGAAAGAGAAAACTGCTGCAATAACATCCTTGCCTATAATACTCCAGCTTATCTTTTAAAACTTAGAATTAAAGCCATCCGGCCCTGCTGCCTAATTATCTGAGGAGAAATTGGCACCTTTCACCTCCTTTTCAGTAACAGAAGCCCCTAAAATATCCTTATGAACATTACTCCATTCACATTTTAGAATTTGTTTAATATAGAATAAGTTACAAGGCTTAATCTCATCATTTTTCTTGCCTAACAACTGAACATAAAAAGCCAATAATTCAGAAAAAAATATCCTCAGAAGAAACCAGCTTTCCCTTGCAGCACTAATGAGGCTTAACAGAGCTTTAGAGTTTTTCTCATTTGCTACAGTAGAGAAAAATTTATTATTTTTATCCCCCAATTTCAGCCACGTTTCTCTTGATTTCTGCCTCAGCATATCCTCCTCATCTGATTGGAGCTGAATAAAATTTTCCATTCTTTCCTTGACCAATCCAAGATTAGTATAACCAGATAACAGGTCAGCTTCAGCCTTGAGCTTTTGATAAAGAATTTCTTGCAGCATCAGCTCTCCTGTTTAATCCAATAAATACTCCTTATGAAAAGACTTTAAATTCCTTTTTAGAATTTTCAATTTCTGGCATAGAACAAACATTGAAGAACCATTTATGATAATTCTCCATGATTCAGCTACTATTTGTGAAAATTTTTCATTGTTCACCCAGATAATAAGGAATCTAAATGGAATCTGGCCTTTCAATGTCTTCTCTAAATTGAGAGTTACCTCAGCTGAGCAATGGTAAAAAACACCAGGAGGTAAAAACTCAACCTTCATGCTAGGGAAAGTCTGATTGGTTAAAAGGAGATGCCAGAACTCTATCTAGCTTTCTTGCCATAGCAGCCCCCTCTTTCTTATTAGCCCATGTGAAAAAAAAAGACTAATAAAAGGATCAAATGACCCTTGGATCATAAGATCCAGCATTAGTCCATTTGATTTTCTTAGCACTTCCTTAGTATTGAACATTTACTAACCAAGCTTCTAGGTTTCCCTTTGAAATAAATAAATATTACATATAAATTTACATTTGGTATTTATGTTATATGGTTGGCTGGATCTTATGGTCCTTGTTCTGGTCATGCCAACTCCTGACAATCCAATACAGGGTCCTGAATCTCCTGATGTTAACATCTTTGGTTTTGAGTGGCTTCATTTTCATACTATATGAAATGATCCTGAATATATTCACTGCTAATATATATATATATTTTTTGTTTACAACAAAAGAAGCTATATTAGATAGAAAGAATAGAAGGTACAACGTGCAGAGACAAGGAGTCCACCAAATAACAACAAATGGCCATCGCATAAAAAAGAAAAAAGAAAGAAGAAAGAAAGCAAAAATTTCAATCACAAAATAAAACTGCTCAAA
Source organism: Malania oleifera (assembly GCF_029873635.1). Taxonomy (NCBI): domain Eukaryota; kingdom Viridiplantae; phylum Streptophyta; class Magnoliopsida; order Santalales; family Ximeniaceae; genus Malania; species Malania oleifera. The sequence goes on along the minus strand of NC_080429.1, from coordinate 19,553,110 downwards.
ATTAACCAAGGAAACCCCTTCTCAAACCCTTTGCATAATAATTTACCAAGCTCTTCAAACTCGCTAATTCCCTTTTTGACATCTTTCGACTTTTGTCACCATCCAATTGTACTTCATTTCCTCGAAAGTCAACTTTAAATCCATTTTATCCAAAAGATCTTGTGCTTCAACTCCTTCATAGGAATGTAGGCAAAATTCCATCGTTACACTGTAAATTATTAACCAGCCCATCATTTTCAGAAGTGGAAATACCCTCCAAACTTTCCAATTTGGGGGGTGGGGAGACGAACATAAGATAAAATCCCCTAATTCGTCACGAGGATCAGAAACATACCCATATTGTTCTCGAATCTCATCCAACAACAGACCCCCAGTACAGTCAAACTTGCTAATATCGTCATTCTGAATCTGAAAAATTACCCACCCTCCCCAATTTCTTTGTCTCCTTTCCTTTACTTGTCCCATTGCTACCTCCAATCTCCTTTTTTTCATGAGAGTCTTCCACTATGCTAAATTCTCCTTTAGAATCTCTTCCTAATATCTTTGCCACTGACTCACCAGATTTTTCTCTCTTATCATCAAACACCTTCTGCATCTTCGCACCCATATGAGCCGCCGTCTGACGAGCTTAAACCTTGTTTCCCTCAAATCTGTTAGAATTAAAAAGAAAAAAAAAATCAGAATTCCATCCCACCTTTTAATCCCTCTTCAACACTTGTCTCATCTTTAGCACCACAATCTTGTTTTTGAAACTAACCTGCTATATTCTAGTCTTGTTCTGAAGCTTGTTCAGTTGATTTGTAACTTGGAGATCTGGAGCCTGTGAAGTGTGAAAGGGGTCCATTATCAAAAGGTATAGAGTCCTCCTTTCCACTATTTGTCTCCTGAGTACTAGAAACAGTAGTTTGGGCCAACCCATTGTTCAGGCTTACCTAAGCACTGGGCCTGCTCAAATAAGTGACCTAGTTTAGACAAGAGGGGCATAACTCCTCTTTCAATTATTTGGGCCAGGTCCAATACAAGAAAAAAACCACCCGACTGACTTCTCTTCACGGTCTCTTTCCCGAAAGCAACCCTAGCTGCCTTAGAGAGAAGGGCAGCCCCTGCCGTAACCCTAGCTTCCTTCGCATTCTGGTTCTGCTTGGGTTGGTTGATTTGGTATTCAGGCCAAGGTAATCTGGGTTTAATTCTGCAAACATGTTCATATTTGAGTGGGTGAGTGTGGCAGTATGTTTGATTACAGATTGTTGGATGAGTTTCAATGTTGAAATGCCAGATGTATGATCAAATTGTACTAGCATGATCTGGTTGTGTTCATGGTAGGATATTGTAGGTATTTGAAATACAGGAATTGAGTGATTTCAAAATTGTATGGGCTGTTATTTGAAATTGGGTTGTGTTTGCAATGTTTTCAGCACAGGAACCAAGTGATTTAAAAATCATTTAATTAATCATGGGCTAAAATGTTTGGTTTGAGTGAATGATTGAGGCATTCATCTCTGCATGCTCCAGTTCCTTAGAATCATCTGAATTCTGATCCAACTGGGGATCCGAATTGGCTCAACCCCAAACCCGGAATCCAGTCCCATTTTCCAACCAGGTCAACCAGATTCGATCCACCAACCAGGTCAACACAAAACCCAAGCCCTAATTTCTCGGGTCAACCAAAAAAACCGAACCCATTTTCACTCAGGTCAATCTGACTCGAAGGCTCCACCCAGATTCGAACCCAAGATCCAATCCCAGGGCTGGTCTGTTTGGCAATCAAGGAAAGAAAAGAAAAGAAAAAGAAAAAACTATTTTTTAAAAGGTTTTAAAAAATATATATTTCCATAGTGTGTCTTCCATCAGGGGGTGGTGACACGTGGCACAATCCGGGCAGTGGGTCCTATCACATGTCATCACCCAGTCATTTCTTGCCCCTCTTCTTTGACCCAATTTTGACAGGTTTGACCGAGTTTAACTGGGCCCCCCTTAATTAATTTATTGATTTATTGATTTATTTTTATTTTCAAAAATAAACAACAACAACAACCATTAAAATGCATGTTGTTGTAATTTTATTTTCAAATTTTTAAATATTTATAATAAATCATTAAAAATTCATAAAAAATAGTAAAAATTGCAGAAAAATCAGGAAATTTTCTAGAAAATTTAGGATGCTTTTTAGGAGTGTTTTTTTTTTTTTTTTTTTTTCATGTAAAAACAAATGCAAAAAAAAAAGGTTGAAATAAAAAAAATGAAGAAAATTTGAGAAAATTCCTTTAAAATATGTAAAAATTGTAGAAAATTGCCAAAAAAATAGAAAAATTCAGGACAACTTTAGGATCTCCCTTGCATATTTTTGAACACTTCCTAGCATGTTTTGACTTTCGGGTGACATTTGAATACGTGTTTCACTTAATGATTGTTGGCATGGCTGTTCATTTTTTGCATGCGTGTGGCCATGCCTATGAGGCGGAGCTCAATAGAATGGGGTTATATAGTCCTCACTTTTCTCTCGAGGAGCTCAATGAAATGGGGTTATTATACTTTCTAAATTTTGCTGCATGCATTTCATTGATCTTGCTTTTGTGGTTTGTTTTTGTGTTAGATTGTTTCGCATGTATGTTTCCCGATTTTGTGAAGTATTTTTTTTTTTGCTTCTTTGATGTGCTTCTTGTAGATTCTAGCGTGGCTAAAGCATAATGTTTGCATGCATTTTTTTCTTTATATTCATGCGTTTGATGTTGTATGTGTTTATATTTGATTCAGGCATGCATGCTATCATGTTTAATTATTGCTCTAGTTCCACTTTCCACTATTTGTTTAAAATGAGGTAAATTGAATAAATTAGGGAGAATTCGAGTCTTGATTGGTTAAATCTAAAAGGGTACTTAAGCTAATCAGGTATTGTTTGCTGAACTGGTGCGAAAGGGTGCTAGTACCTTCCCTTCGTATAACCGTACTCCCGAACCCTATCTAAGAATTGCAGGCCTCTAATTTTTAGATTCCTTGGACCTAAGTATAGCTTAGAGACCAATGAATTGGTGCACTTATAAGTAGGTGTTCTAATCTCACCTAGAGTAAAAATAGGTTAGTGGTTGGACCATGTATTGACCCATTTCTCACCATATTAATTGCTCCCTCATTTGAATTCAAGTTTGCTACCCGGTTGAAGTGAATCAGAGGCAGGACCCCCTTTATTTCGGGAGTTGGCTCTCCAGGACATGCAATGAATTCTTCATTTGTCACCGCATTAGAACCTCTTTGAGCACTTATTCTTACTTGATGTAGTTATGTGTCATCTCTATGAAAATTTAGGTTAATAAGAGCATAAAATT